>NC_046221.1:118342125-118664467 GCF_009819885.2 Catharus ustulatus | reverse complement strand
AGTTTTCACATAGCAGTAAGGCTTTTTCTTTGTTGTAAAGAAGGATTTTCAGTTTCAGTGGATAAGTCGGTTCCTTGCAAAGGGGGATTCAGAGTTATTAAAGACATCTTCCAGTTCCAGACTTCTACTGAAGAAGAAAGGGTCTGGCATTACCCAAGCACAAAAAATTAGCCTCACCCCTCTTCTGCTTGTTTATATACATTTATACTTAAAGTGCAGAGCAATAATTTATATCAGAGCACTCTCTGTACTGTGTGTAAGCCACTGCCCAGCAAGGAATTCTCACTGAAGTGCTGGCAGGATCGCATGCCTGGGGACAGGAACAAAGGTGACCAGTGGCCCCAGAAAATAAAATGGGATTATTAAGAATTTTACTTTCTAAATTTTTGGCTAATAAATCCTATCAACTCTCTTTTTAGTTAAGAATTCATACACCATTCATGGCAGCTTTTAATTTCTTGTTTCTCTCAGTGTCATTCAGGTAGATTAACACAGAGTACCACTGTTGAGGGTTTTAATTGTTTCTGCACCTCTCTGCTTGCACAGGAGCAGATATGGATATTTTCTTTTGGCAAAGTGAAAGGTAGTTTTAAAAAAAACGACTGAAAGAGAACATTACTTCATTTCTTGGATACTTTATACAGTCTTTCTTGTGCAATGTATTTACTGTGCTATCAAAAGTTGAGCTGTCTGTTCACTTGGTCTGGTTCAATGAAATGCTATACTTGGAAGAATATAAGTTTTAAAAATGACAAGTTTTATTGAACAACTTCTAGACTGTGAGAGAAAGTCAATAAGGTGTAATAAGATGACACTTGATATAATGTTGATAATCTAACAAATCCTTTAATAAAAATAGCAAAGAAGTGTAGGCACAACATAAATTGAATATACTTCTATGTGACAAATATGTCTGATAAATCTATTGAAAAGAAAAAGAAGAAAAAAGTGCCATCTCAACACCCTGAAATCACAGGGAAAATCTTCATATAGTAGAGATATAACTCCTTGCAATGTTTTATAAGGATTTAAGGTTGATTTCCTTACTTCTCAGTATTTTACAAATACATTATTGAACTCATGCAGGATATTTGGGATAAGAAATCACAAATAAATTTGCAATTTAAATGCTCTTCTATGATCCTGATCAGGCAGAAACAAGTACAGATAGTGCCATTCATGAGTTCATTTGTCATCAGTATAAAGCACAGAGCAGTTACTGAGTTTGGTTCCATACAGCCATACTAGGAAAAGGGGACTGTTATTAGGGGTGTCCCTCTTGGGAAACTAGAGCTAAGAAAGAGAAAGAGAGAAGATGTGAAATGTCACTAATCTTTTATCTAAAGAGTAACTGCAAAGAAAGGTGGCTATTTAGGCTGCTACCAGAAAAAAAATATTAGAAATTCTTTGTTAAAAGAAGTGACTAGCAAAGCATGAGTGCCTCGTATAGCTTTGATAGTAGCTAAAGTTTAGCTAAACTTTACTATCAGTAAGTTATGTTGCATTCAGAATACTCAGAATTCAGCAGAGGTAGATTACTCAGTGGTATGTCACAATAAGAATGTGCAAAAGCACATTTTATTGTATATGTATTCAATTACAGTGATTTCACAAATACAAGCCGCACTGAGTATAAGCCGCATCTCTGGGTGTTGGTAAATATTTCGGTTTTTGTCCATAAATAAGCCTGAATATAAGCCGCTCTGTCGTTCGCAGCGAGGACCCACGTGCAACAAAGTTGCCAAATAGTAACGGAATCGCAGCAGGGCGGGGTTTACTGGCTCGGCTCGGGCTGTGCAGGCTCGTCCCGCTAGGGGCTGCTGACGGGGCCAGGTGGCCCAGCTCGGTGGGGCCGCTCAGCGGGGCTTCTCGGGGCTGGCTGCCTCCTCTGGGGTCGCTTGCCCTGGCCCCACTCCCAACCCGGCGGCGGTGGGTGGGCATGGAGCATGGCCCGCTCCCACCGTGGTGGCGGCAGGCGAGCACGGAGCACACACCCCAGTGGCAGCGGGTGAGCACGGAGCACCCCCTGCTCCCGCCGCGGCGGCAGAGAGCGGGGGTGGAGCCCCCCGCCTCCTCCCCGAGCCGTGGGGATGTCAGCACAGCCTCTCCCCCGCCTGAAGTAGGGAACTCCCCTTCCTCCCTCCCCCCACGCTGCCAGCGCTGTGCTGGCCCCACCCGCCACGCAACACAGTATCCAATTTGTAACAATCGCGAAATCCTGGGTTTTACTGGCAGGCGCTCGGCTCGGCACCCTGGCTGGCACTTCTGGGGTTGTAAATGTCAGAAAATTATTCACATATTAGCCGCTCCTGAATAGTAGCCGCATTTCCGGTTTGAGAGCAAAATCTAAGTCAAAATGGTGCGGCTTGTGTTCGTGAAATTACTGTAATACTGACAAAGAGCAGTAGTTTCTTTGATACCCATCAACTCCTTTTACTTATACACTTCATAATTTTCACTTTCTAACTTTACTGCAGCACAAACTTTGCTTTCTCACAGAGCTGAAGTTGTATATTTTTTTTTCTTATTTGTAGAAATTTCTGTTCTTTAGAAAACCAGTATGTTTAGTTGCAATAATAATCGGTATCAGCCTGTGAAAATGAGTTGTACCTGTTGCCTGGTTATCCCTTGAAAAATAGGGCATATGGAGAAAATTGCACAAAAAAATATTAAAAGGATAGAGAACTTTCCTTTCAAGATGTTTTTCCAGATGAGTAGCAGTTCTTCAGCAGGGAAAATACAGGGAGACACTTAGCTATCAAGAATTGCTTGCTGTTATTTTCTTTTACTGCTAAAAGGCAGTGTTTAAAAAAATTTATTTACCCATACTAGCACATGGTTACAGCTCGAAGACAGAAGTTTAAGTGAGCAGATCATCATCCACTAATATGGAAAGGAAGTTTCTACTTAACGCTGCATGCAGCTGAGACTACAGGAAAGATAGAGGTAGAAAACTCATCTTTTCCCAGATTAAAATGTTGGTGAATTAGTTGGAGCAACATCAAATATGATTAAGTTCTGGAATGAAAATAAGAGAATTATCATTAAACGAGAGATATTTTGAAATATCTAAAAGTAAGTTTAAGTAATGTCCAACAGCAGAAATATGTTAATTTTCATTTATTCTCCTTTTGGATACTCTTTTTCAAATAGGTGCTTATTTAGCACAATCTGTTTATACTACATAACACAACAAGGTTAATTTGAGAGTGTAGGTGAGCTAGATTACAGGCAACCATAGTAACCCTAATGGATTTTGAATGGCCCAATATATTCAAACAAATTATGTGTTTGTTTATATAGCGGCCATTGCCATTGCACAGGCAGTAGCTGACCATTCTGCAGTGTTTGTGTAGGATTTACAACTTCATTACTTTTTAGATTCTCAGAATCATCATTAATGACAGCATTTCATTCTGAATCAGGTATTATTTTAATATAGACTGGTATGACAATAATACATTTCTGGAGGTGTCTGCCTCCTCATAGTGAAATAGTAACTGTAATTTTCCCAGTGAGATCATCTTTTCCTGCTCACCCAGCCTGCCCTTCCTGCTTTCATGTTCTGTCTGAAGGGGTGTGAGATTCCCCACAGCGCTCCATGCTCCCCACAGCCTCACTATGTCTTGGAAGATTAAATAAGATCCTACATTTACATATCCATGCTCTTCTCTGTTCCTCAGCTGAGGAAGAACTGACTCAGCCGAGGAAATGATGTAACAGCCAATGATTAAATAACAGGAATCACAACAACGCAGCTATTCTTTTCTGATTATAGCCTGCCTGCAAGATTTTATTCTTGATTCGGACCTCAAGTATAAGACTACCTTCTGGTAATAACGCATTCTATCCATTTTTGGCATTAAAATTGTTTGCTCAGGTTGGGCTGGGAATTAAGGAAAAGGAAAAATCAGTTGAAAGGGAAAATCTTATTGTAACGACCTTGTTATGCAACGTGAGACCCCAAAAGAAAAGGCTTTGTATCACACAAAAGGCACACAAGATTGAAGGCTCCTGCAGCAAAAAGCAGCATCCTGACAAGCTGTTTTCACCCTCGGAGCCATCCTAATACAGGGACTTCTCCAAAGGCCATCATCTTCTAGATTTGTAATCACCATCTAAAAAGCTTTGGCAGCCCTACCAGAAGGAGGACTTTCCTTCCACAGAGCAGGGGTTTTAAAAGTCCAAGCACTACAGCCCTGGCACCCAGGTGTGCATTAGGAAACCTACAGATGCATAAAGTTCACCTCAATGCTTTAGTTTTGACCTTCAAGGCTCTGCTGGGTTTTCTCCAAGGCAGTGCAGGCATGTTGGAAACCCACCAGTTGTAACCTGTGTTTGACTTTCCAAGAGTTATGGACCCCAACAACCTCAGTCAGGAAGCTACATGAAGCTAGTGGGAACAAATTAAGGCTATAACTTCTCTGGTTTCACACTATATATTTTTATCCCCTCTGCCAGCAACATTGCTGCTCCTTTCTTCACATGAGGAGCTCTTGGTGAAGTCCAGACAAAGGAACCCAGCCTATACTGGTTTTTATAAAACACTCATAGGGAGCCATGTTCACAAGAGTTTCTTAACATGTAAATTTATTTTAATTTCAACTTTATGTAAATATATAAACATAAAAATATGTTTATTTGGAGGCTGTCTGCTCACCGGTTTGTTTGTCTTCATGGATGCTGAATTTAGAACAAGAATTTTTCAAAGTAAAAATACATGAAATGAAGTTTCTGATTTTAAATGGAAGCTAGAGAAAACACTGAGAAAGAAAGCAAAATAATATTACATCTGTTACAACTGTAAATGACATAGAGGTGCTGTTAGATAAATAGTGCTGCTAATTCTTCACTAAGTGTTATACACTGTAAATCATTAAGGCATTTTTTCTCTAACAGAAGCAATTTCAGCTGGCTAATGATTTTTCTGTAGAATTAAAATAATTCCCTGTAATAGAAAAATTGCAAAAAGGACTTAATGTTCCAACTACAGAGTTTTATGAAATAATTTATCTGGAAAACCATTACCTTTTTAATATTCTCATCATGTTCCCCAAAATTCTTACACTACATCTCCTTTGTAAATCACCTCTTTGCCTGCAGTTATTTCTAAGAACTCTAAGTATTTACTCAATGCTAATCTGTAAAGTAGACTATTTAAAGAATATGCTCATCTATTGACTGAAGAAAGTGTGAGCTATAAAACAATAGAGAATCAAGACACCTAACCTGAATTTCAGAGTTCATATGGTTATAAACCATGTTTCTTCTATGATTAAATCTAAGCAAAATTACTTTTTATATTAGCTTAGCAATGAATTGTTAAACCACAACAAAAACTTGCATGGACATCATGATTCGAACTATTCATATCTAGGTCATACCAACATGAATTAGTTTAGTTTAAACCAATATTGTAAATCTTTCCTAAATATCCACAGGGTTTCAGAGGTTTTTAACAAAATTACTTTAAAATGTCTGCTTGTCAAGCCTACATGACTTTCAAATGCAAGCAAAGATGTTTGAAACTCAGAGTAACCCTCTCACAGAGTTTCAGAGCTGTGAGATGAAATCAAATCATATACAAGATTTTCAGCCACAGGCAATCAAAAAACAAGGGAGAAATAATTGAGGTTGTAGCAACATCAGCTTTGACACCACTTTCTGATGCCTTCACAACAGAGTGGTGTAAGGAAACCTGTGCAAGGAGAGAATCATCCCTAGCTCTCATAGCACTCGAGTACCAGAATCTGTCTTCTGCCATTCCTCCTTCTCCCTTCCTTCACAGGAGGGGAAAAAGCATTCAAAAGCACAGAAAAAGCTAATTCACTCCCTCAGATACTGGGAAGCTCTAAAAAGCTTTTAGCTGTTCAGAAACAGCACCAAGAAATCCCTATGGGTCCATTTCAGGAAGGGCAGAGAGCAGATCATATGCAGTTGTTTGAGTGATACTTAAAAAAAATAAAATTAAATAGTAGTGATACACCCGTTCAAAAAAAGATGAATACACTATGTCTAAGATGTTTTCAGGCACATTATATTCTACTGAAGGTATACATTAGCAGCTGGGCATATGGAATTCATGCTGAGAGAGTAACGTAAAGTCCAGTATAGTTAAGCCACAAAGAATAGTAACTACCAAATTGCAACATATTTGCCTGTGCCCAGAGCTCAATGGGAAATTCAGAAGCAACTCCTGCCACTGTTATTATGCACAATTTAGAGCTCTTAGTTAGTAGCTTTTCTCATATAGCATTGCAGGATCCTTAATGGACCCTTAATCAGCTGATTGCCAGATTTTCCAGTGCAAAGAAGGGTTGAGGAGCACTGCAGCATCTCACCCCCTCATACACACCCTACACCACTCCACCTCTTCAAGTGTCCTGGCAAACTAGTTTGCTTTGTGTCAGGGATCTTTGCCTATATTTTTTTCTACATCTCACCCACTTATGATCAGCTGAGTGACACATAGGGTACCATATTTAGATTAGAGAATCCTGCCCTTAATTTCTAAATGTGGTCTCCTGATTTGGCTTTCTATAGCCCCATTGATATGATGTGAACTAATAGAAAACTATTGCCTTTGCTACTTTGTAGTTTCAACGCTGTGCATAAAGTAGTAATTATTTCAAAAATCAGCTCCTTTTAATAACTCTGCGCACACTTCTTTGAAAAGTTGTCTTTGTATTATTGTTTCTGATGAGATAGTTCTAAATTTAAGTCATCATACCTTTACATTTATCATACAGTAGCTCGTCCACTGATAGATACACAGTGATTAGAGATAGTATCAACAGCTTCTAGTCATGAGTTCCAATGCAGATATTTTTAAAGGTTAATTACCTGAAGATAAGTTGGATAATCCCACTGTAATGAAAACTAACAATAAAGGCTCAATAAAATCACGTTTAATAAAAGTCTTCTCAGTTGAGTCATATATGGACCAAAAGGAAATTTTGTTTCTTTTAAAATTCACATGGGGAACCTTCAAAAAAGAACATGTTCTTCACCAAAACTTAGTAGCTCCGATTGTTCTCTTTTTTAGACTATCTTCAATGTACTTCAGTAACTACTGGGCATAGTTCTTCAGTAAAAGTGCTCACCATAGCTCATAATGTGTTTACAACTAAATATTAATTTGTAGACTAACAATGTTGATATCAAAATTTCACGATTATAAGTTGCACCTGATTATAAGTCGCACATTACAATACAGAGTGTGATAAAAGGTATCTATTCTATCGCCATCTGTTGAGGGTGGGGGCAGTGATCCTTATCTCCACAGAAGATATTCTGCTAATGAGCCATCCATTGAAACCAGACAAGGCATTGTTCTTTATCTTTTCACAACCCATCCTTCCTCCAGCAAGTCATTTTTTGCTAATGGCCCATTGAGTCCCACTGTGTGACTGATAAAATTACTTCATCCCATTGGAAGTTGCTCCAGCCAGGGGGAAGAGCCCAACATTTCTCACCAAGATAAAAACAGAGGTTTTGGGACACTAAGGGAACCCCTTTCTCCACTGGACTCCAGAGGAAAATCAGATTTCTCCACATCACCACTGGACCTCCGGAGGGAAACTGCACCTTCTACAGGAGCACTGCTTAAACTGAATCACATCTGTCACTGCAAGACGACTGCAGCCACCATTTAATGGGACTGCTGCCAACACCCTCCCTGACAGGGTGTCAGGTTGTACTCTGACTTTGTCAGGGCTTGGAGTTTGTTTCTTTGTAGTACTGTATTTCTATTTTAATTTCCCTAGTAAACAACTGTTATTCCTAATTCCCATTTCTTTGCCTGAGAGCCATTTGATTTCAAAATTATAATAATTTGGAGGGAGGGAGTTTACATTCTCCATTTCAAAGAGAAGTTCCTGCTTTTCTCAGCAGACACCTGTCCTCCAAACTAAAACAGCAACTTTTTGTTCTTTGTCCATATATAAGCGGCTCCTGATTATACGCCGCACTTTGGATTTGGACCAAAATTTTAGTCAAAATGGTGCAGCTTATAATCGTGAAATTACAGTACATATAAATAGTATGGGTTCCTTTCAAGAAAATAAATTAATTTGTGGCATATTTTAGGTTTTGTTAATTTTTTTCACAGCTTTGATAACAATATTTTTATCCCAAGCAGATAAAATCAGTAAGGCAATTCCTTCTGAGTGCAGTATAACTTTTCTTTTCCTATTTTGGAATTTAGCTGAGTGAGGAACTGTTCTGAGGAGTTTTCATCCAATAGCGTAATATCTCTTTAAACAAATACACTCAAGGCCTCACCATAACATTCTTTGCCTTGGCTACAAAAGTACCAACCTCTTAGAATTGTAGGATACAATTCCTCTCCCTGATGGACTTCTTTTAATCATTGAGTGGAGAGTTTACATTAAAGAGCCTTTCTTTAAACAGATCACTTTTATCTAAATACTTTGGATGAGTGTTTGGAGAAATTATTTTACAAAATTTATCCATATAGTATTTGAAATTATGAAAACTGTTGCACAGAAGACTAGTAATAAAGTACCTATACAGAATGCAAAAATTTCGGTTTCTTTTTCACACCCTCACAGCCGAGCTCTAAGTCTAATTGGGTTCTGATTCAAAATAAAGCAAATATCAAAACTTGCTTAATCTGAACAAGGGCTGCAGATAACTTAAACTAGTCTTTTAGATTTTGCCCTAAAATATATTAAGAGCAATCATTTCATCAAAAATAATGCAGACCCTCTTTAGGACAGCAATACATTTTAGCTGAGGTTTTTAAAAATCATTGCAACAGGTCACGGTGTAATCAATGGCTTTATTTGTACTAAAGTACTGTACTAAAGCCTGTACTACAGTATGCATTTGAAAAATGCAAATACAGTACTGCTCAGGTCAGTATAGTTAAATTATGCTGGAGCCTTTGCAAAAAATTTTTTGCTTATATACCCTTATCCTGAGTATTTGGATGCGTGAATTAACAGAGTTACGATTATTTGGCTGATTTGTTGCTGAATGAGTGGAAAGGAAAAGCCAAGCCAAGAATACTTACTATCTTTCCAAAACTACTGTTAAACATCTTATCAAATATTTTGAATGGGATTCTGATTGTATAGTTAAGACTGAACTTTTTGATGAGGAAACGTTTGCAATACCATAAAGCAAATTGTACCTTTTTCTCATGAAAATAATTGCAGAAGAACTGGGATGGAAAATCACTTAATGGACTTCTTTTCTTTACACCTTCCAGAACGTAATCATCTGTCTTCATCCGCATCTCCCTTCTAAAAAACCTACTAGCTGCAATACATGGTCACCTTTTAGCACTTTTTTTGCTATGAAAATTGAGTGAAAAGATCCAAAGATACATAGTTAAACTTTTATGCCTAACCAGAAATGGAAATATTGTACTTAAAATTGCTTTTGTCGGAAAATCACAAAAAATTGACAATACACAGAGATTTTGGACTGTTGTTCTACATTATGACCCCAAATCACCAATGAAAGCCTAAGATAGCCTGGAACACATATTCCCAACCAGGATCTCTGGTCAATAAATCCTAGAGGAGAAATCTGAAGAACAGCAAGAAGAAAAGTGGCAGAAAAAAAAGTGTGTCAGCAGAGGCAAATTTCTTTCTAATGTTGTCATACAACAAAGGTGCAATAAAAGTGCTCATTGAATGCAGGTAACAGAATTTACTACCAGAAGTGATAAACGTTAACAATAATTTTCAAATGTAATAGTGTCTAAACAAGACTCTGCGCCTGGTATTAAAATTTTGATTATGGGAAGCATAGCACTGGTGGCTGTATTTTTTGTGACAGTCCTCCCTTCCAGTCTGACTATGAATATACTTCTGCATTTACCACATTGTTGCTTATAAAGAAATTAATAGAAGTACAGACTCACCAGTTACCTTAGTATACCTGAACACATCCCTATTTTTCTTTCTAATCCTTCCATCTTCAGTGTTAGATTGCCCTAAAACAGCAAGTGTATATTTCAGACAACAAAATTTGTCTCGAACTTCTCATCAAATTAAAATTGCACACCATTTTGCAATCCATCAGTCTTTTGATTGACACAGATTGTTAGCTTTCACACAGTAAGATTTGAACACAAGCCAACTGCATATAATATATTCACTGACTTGGCAGGAACATGGTTGCACAGGACAGTTTTGGGAGCTGATAATCCAGCCCTGGTCCTCAGTGCCTAAATTTCCTTTTAACATCTGTTATGCAGCAATAAACGCACTGGACTGTGAAAAACAGGTTCATATTGTATGAATGCTTCCTCTGTTTGGGAATTTGCATGTGGTGCATAGCTAAGTCCATGGCTGAAGCTGGCTGGAATCAGTTTCATGCGTTGAAGCAGATGAGTTGAAAAACACGTTCAATGATATCAGCTGTTCCTTTTATACAGGTATGCAGATTACTTGGATTTCAAGAGTCTTTTAGACTGTTTTAGAATAGCTCTGGCAAAATCGCCCACAGACTTTTTTTTTTAAATATATCTTTTGATTTGCAAAGAGAATACATGTAAGTTCTCATCTGTCTCAGAGCTATGAGACACATTAAAATGGTATGCAGCCCTGAAGAGATCATTCTATTTCCTTGAGCCAGTGAATCCCATCTAAATTTGTATTTCATATAAACTGTGCCAAATATCCCAAGTCTGAACCTGAGTCTGATCACAAAGTTTCCAGCAGCTTTAACAAGTCTGTTTTTCAAAAGAGATTACATTTTACCTATTAATTTGAAACGTGAAGAATACGCAAAACCAATGTATCTTTGTCTCCTAATGATACAAATTCACAAGTTAGATATTCTCATAGTTGGTAAGTTCTGCAATTAGTAACTTAGAAAGTTGGGTAAGAATTTTCAGGCTTGACTTGCAGAACTGACTTTACATAAATGTTCTCCCTTTATTTACACTTTAGAGCTGCACATCTTACCCCTCACACTATCAATTGCCATCTCCTGGTAACAAGCACTGCAAGCTATCTAAAATTGCTGGCACCTTCAGGCTGGTTTGAGTTATACAGTTATATAAATACAGAAGGACATGATATATTTGTTTTAGTTCAGTTTTCAGTTTCTACTAACATGACTGAAATGAAATCCTCTTGTAAGTTTTGAAAGCCAAATGCATTTAAGCCATGAGGGTACTTTCTTCTTCCTTCAAAACCCCAGGGGTTTGCTGCCTAGGCTTAAATCTAGGTCTTGCTGCAGCTGTGTGACCTCAGGTCAGACAGCTGTGCAGAAAGAACCATGCAAAATGAGCCACGAGAAGCAAGGTCTGCCTTGCTTTGCAGTTCTTGTGCCTTGTTCTGACCAAGCTGAGCCACCAGCCAAGCTGGCACCTCTCTGCTGCAGACCTGTGTGGTAGTCTCAACTCCTGGTTCACACCAGACCTGCTCTGCCCACCATGAGCAGGTGTGGGGACTGTGGGGACAGAGTTTGGCAGTCATGTCTCCATCCTTGCCCGCCTCATTGTCATCCTCAGCTGTTGGCTGACCTTGATCTCCGGGGTCCGTCTGCCCTTGATGCAGCTTGGCAGAATTCTGCTGTGCCCTCAGACACAGGAGGATTGAGTCTTACTTTGATTGCATCCTTGAGAAATCATCTTTCAAATCTGTGTGGTTTGTTCTTATTAGACTAAGCAAATATTACGGAAAGGTTAGTTTAAGATAGGTAAAAGTTTAGAAGAACATAATTTAATTTCTGTGTTCTCTCCCATTCTCTTCCAGGCAGGTACATATTTCTCCTTTTTCAAAGTAGGTAACTAGCATAAGAAACCTAAATTGCCGTTAGGTGTCCTTTCTTATTAACTCTTCAGCAGTAGGTGTACCACAAAACGTTACCCAGTTTGTGTAAAAGGAAAAAGGTCTTGGCACATATTGAAATATTACAAACACCCTTCAGTGCATCTCTCAAATGGGCAGCAGCATAGTTATCCTGCAGCCTAACATCTACAAAACATCTCCTGTGACTTTGTTGGACTAAACAGATGATGGTTATGTGGAAGTTTCAGCCTGAGAACCTTGGAAAGGCCACACACATGTAGAAGTTCTGTCATGTAAACTGTCCAGTTGTCCAGTGTGGACAACATTGGCTTCGTGAGGCTCTGACTCAGAGCAGGGAAGTCTAATTTAGATGTACTTTATGATCACCATTACTCATTGCTCGGCAAGTCCTGATATTAACTTATAGAACACAGCCTGCAGCCTAATCCTTGTAAAACATCCCCAAGCAGAGGGATTTGCATGCTCTTTTCTCTTGAAATACAGTTTACCCACTGTAGACTGTACTGTTGAATCATGCAAAAGAAATGCCAAAAAGAGACAATAATAATGTAGAATGAGGTTAGAATGCCAAAATAATTTTCTTGAAAAGCGCCGTCACATATAATAGCATAAGCTCTTTTTCAGTAGACGATTGAAAGGAAAATAAAAAGGAAAAAAGCCCCAAAACAAAATAAACCAATTATATATTTCTACTGAAAACCAACATATGACCCAGAAGATATGTGCATTTTATTTATTAGAAGCCATCTCCAAGTTTTAGTTTGAATTTTCTTTAAGGAAGCCTTAAGATCTGACAAATGGTGAAGCTGAACATTTCTATGAAATAGTTTGCCTTCAGAAGGCAACATGAGGGCAAAAGATAGCATATACAGTAATTTCACGAATACAAGCCACACCAATTTGACTAAGATTTTGCTCCTAAGCCAGAAATGCGGCTAGTACTCAGGAGCGGCTAATATGTGAATAATTTTCTGACATTTACAACCTCAGAAGTGCCAGCCAGAGTGCCGAGCCGAGCTGCTGCAAAGCCGGCATTTTGCGATTGTTACAAATTGTTACTCTGTTGCACCGCGGGTGGAGCCTGGCTGCCTGCAGGCAGCACGGGGGGGCGGGGAGAGAGGAGGGAGAGCTCTCTCCTTCCCTCCTCTACCACAGCCCGGGGGAGAGATGGGGGGGCCCCGTGCTACCATTGCCGCGGCTCGGGGAGGAGGGGGGGGACCTGGGCCGCCACTACCGCGGCTCTGGGAGGTGGCGGGGGGCTCCATCCCCACCCGCTGCCGCGGGAGTGGGGGGGGCTCCCTGCCTGCCACCACAGGGCAGTGCCGGGCCGTGGTGACCGAGCCCAGTGGCAGCGGCGGCTGGCCCTGAGCGGCCCCGCTGAGCGGCAGCGCCGGGCTGGGCCACCTGGCCCCGTCAGCAGCCCCGAGCGGGCCGAGCCTGCACAGCCCGAGCCGAGCCAGTAAACCCCGCCCTGCCGCCGTTCTGTTACTATTTGGCAACTTTGTTGCATGCGGGTCCTCGCTGTGAAGGACAGACCGGCTTATACTCGGGTGCGGCTTATTTATGGACCAAAAACGAAATATTTGCCAACACCCAGAGATGCGGCTTATACTCAGTGCGGCTTGTATTCGTGAAATTACTGTACTATGAATAGAATGAAAAGATAAAACCCTTTCATTTTTATTACAGCTGCTATACTGGCAAGTAACTTACTGTAGATAGGAAAGCAACAGTCTCTCATAGAAGTAAAATAAACATTAAATTGATGGCACTGAACGATCCATGACATCATTTTGTGTGATGTAGAAATCACGTAAAGTCAAAATACAGATTACCTCCCTTTGAGAAGTTGCAGAGAAAAAACATTATGAGGAAATCCTTCCCACAGGAGAAAAACCTGGGGTTTGATAATGTGGGAATTCACAATATTATATAGGAAGGGAGATATATTTTTTCCAGATATTTCAGAACCCTTTAAATATATGGCACTGACATTTCTCTCTCCACTGATATTACCAGACTCATTTTTTATTACCCCACAGGGGTAGTTTTCACTTAGTATGCACATAAATACTACAAACTTTAAAAGATTTATGCTCGTGCAAAGATAGAATAGATATCCTAGACATTATATCTATATTCTTAGCAGAGAGATTTTAAAAACAAGAGGATAAACCTGGGTAGCTCAGTAGTTTACTCTCAATTCGAAGTGTGGTAAGTGTGAGAATATTTACAGGGGGGAAAAGATGAAATCACAGAAAAAGGAAAGCAAGACAAATTAGTATCTTAGGACTGAGACACAGATATCAAATACCGACTTTTAACAGAAAAAAAAAAAAATGGTTCCAAAACATTGTTTGTTTTCCTGAGAAGCACAAAGCATATAATTTTTGGTTTTGATGTTTTCAGACATACTTTCCTTTAGGGTATTTGGAACCCTAACTCTGGGGGAATCATTAAAAACTGTATGGGGGTGAGGCTGGTGTGAAGCAGAAAGGTGTGGAGAGAGCAATACTGCAGCAGACCTGGTTTCGCCTTGGCATGAATTTGCAGATGCAGTCTGCCTGGAGCTATGGGCTTTGTGGTTTTCTAAACGTTAATCCTAGATATAACCCTAACCCTAGACAGAGAAGGGAAAACAGCATTGGGCGTTGGCAGATGCTAGGTAACAAAGTATGGGAGGGAGCCACGTTGTGATAGTCCTTCATTCCCCTTGGAATAACATTTGAAGCTGCAGTGTGCCTGAAGCGCTGGGTTTTCTGCTTTTCTAAACAGTAACCCTAGATTTAACCCTAACACTTAGAGGAGACATGAAAGCAGCCTTGGGCTGTGGCAAATCACAATTAAAAAGGCTTTAAGGGAGCCATGTTGTGGCAGTCCTGTGTTCCCCTTGGCATGACTTTTGCAGCTGCGATGTGTCTGGAGCTTTGGGCTTTGTGGTTTTCTGAACCCTAATCATAGGAGTAACCCTAACCCTAGGCATAAGCCTAACCCTAGGTTAAGCAGCAAAATCCACGTGGGAGTGAGACTGCTGCCAAGCAGAAACCTTTTATCTTGCCACTGGCCTGTCCCAAAGGTGCCCCAGGTTCAGAAAACCAGAAAGCCTATAACTCCAGGCACGCTGCAGATGCAAAAGTCATGCCAAGTGAAGTTCAAAAACAGACACAATATGGCTCACTCCATATATTTCTCCTAGCCACACACCATGGTTGCATTTATTCCTCAGCCAAGGGTTAGCTTTAAGCATACCAGAGAGGCTAAATCTCACGGCACACCGCAGTTCCAAAAAACATGCCAAGGGGAACACAAAGGTACCACAATATGGCTCCCACCAGAACTTTCTCCTTGGTATCAGTGTCACTCCCACGTGGATACTAATGCTCAGCCTAGGGTCAGGGCTACACCTGTTGTTATGGTTCAGACTACCACACAGTTCACACCTCCAGGCACTCTCAAGTTGTAAAATGCATGCTAAGTGATCACATGGCTGTCCCAACATGGCTCCCTTCACAACTTTTTTTGACACTGGCAAGAGCACATGGCTGTATTTATTCCCCTGCCTAGGGTTAGGGTTCAGAAAACCAGAAAGCCCAAAGCTCCATGCACACCGCAGCTGCGTAAGTCATGCCAAGGGGACCACAAAACTGCCACAACTTGGCCCTCCCTGCAGCTTTCTCCTTGGTACCAGTCTTACTCCCATGCAGATACTAATGCTCAGCCTAGGGTTAAGGGTTATGCCTAGGGTTAGGTCTGAGAAAAACCAAAAAGCCTAAGGGTCCAGGCATACTGCAGCTGTAAAAGTCATGCCAAAATGGACCCAAGGCTTCCACAATATGGCTCTCTCCACACATCTCTCCTAGAGACCAATCAGAGTTCATGGCTGCATTTACTCTTTTACCTAGGTGTAGGGTTACAGCTAATGTTAGGGTTCAGAATAGCACAAAGCCCAATGCTCCAGGAAATCTGCAGGTGTAAAAGCCATACCAAGGGGAACACAAAACAGCTACAACAGGTCTCCCACCATAACTTTCTCCTTAGAGCAACTCTCTCTCCCATACAGTTACTAACACTCATCATAGGGTTAGGGTTATATCTAGGGTTAGGGTTCAGAAAGCCCAAAGGTCCAAGTACACTGCAGGTGCAAAAGTCATTACAAGTGGAGCACAAGACTGAAAAATACACGGCCCCGTCGACACATTTCTACGTGAGATCTGCATCAGCCCGTGTCTGCTTTAAATACCTCATTTAGATTTACGGTTATACCAAGTGTTGCAATTACGCCTAGGTTTAGGGTTCATAAAACCAAGAAGCCCAAATCTCTATGTACTTGGCAGCAGCAAATGAAAAACCTATTACTACCAAAACTTTGTTCATTTCACGCCTTTCTTTTTGGCGACAATCTCATCCTCATGCTGCTTTCTCTACTTTATCTTGATTTAGCACTATGCCTAGGTTTAGGGTTCAGAAGCTGGAAAACCCAGAAGACTGTAGCTTCAAAATTCATGCAGTGGGGAACACAGTTGCAACCACAATATAGATCACTCCACAGTTTTGTGCTTGGTACCCACTTCAGCCAAAATCTGCTCTTTCTTCTCTACCTATTTGCAGTTACGCCTAGTATTAGGGCTCTGAAAGCCACCAAGCCCACAGTTCCAGGCCCATTGCAGTTGGAAAAGTCAGGCCAAGTGCAGCACAGGACTGCCACAACATGGCTCCCTCAACATCTTTCTGCTTGGCACCAGTCTAAATTTTTTTTGTTAGTAATATTACATAATTCTGACCTTATATAGGGTGGCCATATACTATTCTCCTTTTCATCCTGAATTATCAGATTTCCTTGAGTGCAGATTAGCAAAATTCCAGTACACTGTACTTTCTTTTACTTTGTGTGTATATTATGTACAATAAGTGACATAGTGCATTATTTTTGCTTCAACTTGATATTGACAAAGGAATGAATATTTAGTTTGACCAAAACTTTTTCTAAAAACATAGTATGAAATTTTTTTAAAAGAATAATTCAACCACATGTATAAAAAAATTCATAAAAAGTTATTACTTTTTACTATGTTGTAGTAATAAGCTATAAGTACACTGTAATTGATTCATGGCCATAAGAATAGATTTTAAAGCAAAAACCACAAAGAGATTCTACATTTATGCTACCCAAGATGGTCAAGTAACAGCCACAGTAGCTGCATTTACAGCAATATTAGAAGATGAATGGAGATCTAAGCTGAAATCCAGCAATGAAGATTTCTTGCCAAACAAGCAATTTCTAAGAAACATTAATGTCAAGGCAGTTCTTGTGAGCTTGTCTGTTGCTTTCTTTCATTATAGGGAATATATACCCCTTTCCCCCAAAAACTGGAAAAAGTAATCCACCCTTTTTTCTAATACTTCATTTAATTAGGTGATCATACATTATCTCGTATCTGAGGTACTAGGCAAACAATCTAGTCACTGCTGACATTAGGAAAAACAGGGTGAAAGGCATTTGATTTAAATTTATGAATGCATATGTTTTACTTTTTTAATTTGAACCCCTACGAGTTTTACTACATGCTGTTTTACGCTGTGTTTGCATTGACTCACATCCTGTACATGGCAATCTGAATTTTAATCTGTCATTTCCTCCAGTCACAGTCTAACAAATCTTCATGACTAAAGAAACAGAACTTGAGGAATATCACATACTTAATGAATACACATAGTTTGCTATTCAAGGATTTAGTATTTACAGTGATTGATGAGGCTAACTGTATGTTTACTTTCATTACTTTGACCTCTGTGGCTAAGCAAATGGCTATATTGACTACTTTGCCTCATAGTCTAAGCTTCTAGTTTGTCCTGAGTTGGGGAGGACTTGCTCAAAGGTTAAAAAAAAAAAATTGAAACTGTAAGTTACTTATTTTCATGTCAGTATTGTATTTTTCTTCCTCTTTTATCTGCGCTTTACTTACATCAGCGAGGAAGAGTTAATGTTTATGTCTATATATGACTGTCAGATCTTGCAATTTAGAAACAAGGGTGCAGAATGACCTAAATTAATGACTGTCAGGTATAATATTTTAAAGCATTTGAAAAAACAATTTTAAAAGTCTACAAATACAGTATGTTGCTATCATCTGTTTTTGAGCAAGGTTTTACAAAAGCCACAGAGCTGTCTGACCTTGAAACCTGATGTCTTCAGTATTAAATGTTTCCAGTTCAATGGCTGAGGAAAGCGAGGGATGCTGTTTACTAATGCTTTGCTTTTTACACGGGAAAGATAAGCTGAATGAGCCAGGAAAGCTACTATCTGGACAGTGAAATTGTGCCTGCCAAATGATTAAATGGTGAACTAGTGATGGTGGAGGCACAATTGACACCAGCGTCAGTCTCTTACTATCTTAAAAACTTCTCATGCCTTCTCTCTGTGGCCTTCTGATGGGCAGCTCCACACAGCATTGACTCTTTCTTTCCTCTGCATGACTGGCTAACTCCATCCTGTCCCTTACAGAGGTACCTAACCCTATCTGTCCCTTACACAACATCTTACCATGTCTCTCCCTTGCACAACCATACAACTCCTCATGGCACAGCCAAAAGATTCCAACCAATCCTCCACCAGCTAACCCACTCTTTATAAAACCCATCCTTGTTAGCTGGCAAGGCTGTTTCCACTCTTTGGTAATTAGTACAGCTGTAATTTGTCAGGGGAGATTGCCTTCAGCACTATCCTTGCAGACCGTCCTCCCACAAACAAGTTTTGCCAAAGAATATGAGCTCATGTCCTCAGTAATCTCTTCCTACTTCTCATTTAACCCTGTTTCTTGAGAAGAGCACTACTGAAGCAACAAAACTATTTTTGCCTATGTGATCTCTATGGAATCCCTAAAATAAACTGTTCGATTTGGACAATGACTTGCAGTAAGTCAGTAAACAGCCCAGTTTAGTAAAGGGCTAAAGTGTGTAACATTATTAACACAAAATCGTAAAGTTTTCTTTCATATGACTAAATTGTGTGTATTAAAAAAAAAAAACCAAACCAAAAAAACCCCCATAAAATCACAGTTTCTTTGCCTTTTTTTTTTTTTTTTCCCTGTCTGCATAAGGAGCTTGATTACAATCAGGAAAGGCCAGACTAGAAGCTGCTAACTTGATGGTCATAATAATCCCCTTCTCTTATTCCTGCTTTTCCCTTTATAGGTAGACTAAGGAGGGGAACAATTTTAGCACAGGCTTTTAAGTTCGTCTATTCATTCTCATAATAACTGATCAACGTGAACAACAGGAAACGAAAATCCAAATTGAAAGAGAACCTTTGTTGAAAGTACAATTCTTAGGTTCTTTAGTCCAACATATTTTAACACATAAGAAAAGGAATCAGTAGGATTTCAATGGTGGTTTTTGTAATAATCAAGAGAAGTGTTTCTCTCTGAGAAATATAACCATTTTAGGGAAAGACTTGCAGAACTACATTAGTTTTAAGTAAACTCCAGGAAGGAAATATAGCCAGTTCATGGTGTTTAAAAGTTTACTTTAGAATTAGTAGTTATTTCAAACAGATAATCTTCTGTAGAATACATAACCAATTGGAAAACACTCTAGACCATATTTTATCTAATAAGCGAGCATACAGAAAAATGATTTGAGGTTTTCAGCGTTCCAGAGTATGTGACTTGAAAATATGCAATATACAAAGAGGACAAAGTTACAAATTTTATGTGAAATTTGTCAAAAGCTTCTTCAGTTTTCAAACAATAGTAATTTTTTTTATTAAAATAAATATTTTCTTTCCAATTAATATGTAATATGTTTTAAAGGGTTCTTTAAATTGACATTCTGCAGACTTCTGGTAGAGAGGGAGTCCTAGATCTTTTAATGCAAAGTGATTGTAAATGAGATATTGCTTTACTCACAAAAAGCTTACAAATTGAAAAATGTCTTTTACCACATTTTTACTAAAATGAGGAGCAATCTTCCTTTCAAAACACTCCAGTTTTGTATGATCTATGTGTCTTATTTTATTTTACAGCACTGCATTATTACTTTGTCAGTGGCTTCCAAACACCTAATTATTTGCAGAATAATTTATTTTCAGAATATCTAAAACCAAAGCTGTGCTTAAACCTATGTCTTGGAGATTCATCATACTTGGATAGATAACTAATGAAGAGAACTCTAAGGCAAGTATAATTTTGAGGCTCTGAAATGTATAGCTATGATTTATAATTGTCTTTTCTGTGTTTCACTCAAAGGGAGAAATTATTAGATAAAAGGGTACTGTAAAGTGGTTAATGTGGTCGGATTTTTAATGAACTTGAGAAAAAAATGCCTACATTTTTAGGTTTATGGTGGGATCAATAGAGACAGCTGAGGTTTTTCTATTTAGTTAGCTGTATCCCTTTTCAACATTAAATCTAAATTTCACACTTTGTGGAGGAGAAAAATCCTCTCTTCAAGGATGTTTCCAGGTGTCCTTGTTTTCTCCTGCAAGGGTTTACAGATGAAAAGCTAATAGAAGAAGAACAGAAGGACTGTCATGCTATTTTACAGCACTAGATATATTTAGTCACTTAAATTGATATAATCATCTACTCCACAGAGAATAATAAAATTCTGGCAGAAATAGAAACAGAGGTGGAACATAAACTAATCATATCCGCAATCACATATTAGAATCTAAAAAAATTGCTTAATATGATAATAATCAGCCTTAAAAAAATAGAAAAACAAAACAAAAAACCCCCAGCAAAACCCAATTTAAAAAAATCTTTCAAACCAACAATCACCTAATAGCATTTGATATAAATTACTTAAAGGTAGATGTTCCTATGCAAGACTTGGCTGTACTGAAGATAGTGCAGCAAATGGATGAAAAGTGGAAATTTAAATTTGAATTACTCTAGAGCTTCAAAGTTAATTATAATTACTAAATTTCTAGTGATTTGATCTTTATCTTTGCCTTTATTTGTTAAATTCCTTGCAAATCGATGTAAATTTGAGAAGCAGAAATCATGAGGATTTTTTTCCAGGGAAAATATTTCTGTAATTATTTAAAAGATAATATCCAGGTTTTCAGTTTAACCTTGTGGTAAACAATAACAATTTTACTATTTTATTTAGATACATGTTAGATTGAATAAGTGGTAAACAGTTTTTCACATCCTCTGTCAAGAAGCATAAAGCATCAGAGACCTATTTTCTTCCCCTTGTGCTCACTTGCTCTCTTGGAAAGAAGTCTTCCTGTGAACAGCAAAGAAGCAGATGGAGAGAAAAGTTCTTTGGGATGGAAGAAACAGAAATTGGTTGTGAATAAACTCAGGAGAAGAAACCTAGAATGGTTTGGGTTGGAAAAGACCTTAAAGACCATCTAGTTCCAAACTCCCTGCCAGGGACAGAGACACCTTCCACGAGACCAGGCTGTTCAAAGCTTCATCCAACCTGGCCTTGCACCCTGCCAGGGATGAGGCATCCACAGCTTCCCCGGGCAGCCTGTTCTGGTGCCTCATCCCCCTCACAGTAATCATACACACAAAAGAAGAACATGGTTGGAAAGACTTATTTACAAAATCTTGTATTCCTCTTCTGTTTCACCTTGAGTTTTCTTTTCATACGTGCTTTAAAAGTGAGCTTCTTCAAAGTATTACTCATTCCTTTTACTGTTCTAATAAAACCTACCTTTTGCTGGTAAGAGCTCTTCTCTCTGCAGCACCTGCTGTTTAAAAAGGGAAAAATAGTAGGCTAAGCTATTTCTACATTTTTTTCCAAATGTCAAGGTACATTTTTAAAAATATCCAGAACTAGAATGTTTGTTTTGTGTTTCCTTGTCTCCAGTGTTTCAGTTTTTGTTCTGTTTTTTTAATTCTTGTCTAGTAAGACAAGTGCTATCTTTTTCTTCCAAAACTGCTGTCCCAGTTTGAGTACCCTGATGTGTCTTAACAGTCATATTCCAAAAAGCCAGAAGAGAATATTTTATACAGGACAAAAACCAGTGTCTTTCCAATGTTATGCTAAATAGTACTCGATCAACTTTTAGATGTTTACATATGAGCAAATAAGATTATTATTTTTAATATATCTTAATGTGTTCAAGAAAATTTACTATAAAGGTAAAATTCTGAATCCTCTGGCTTAAGAAGTGACATATTTTAGTTATTTAAATGTTTAACTGATTTTCTTTCTGTATGTGTCAAAGTGTAGAAAAGATAGGAAATTTTCTTGACTGTCATAAGTTTATAGAGAATGACAAAAGTCAAGTTAACATAAATCCTGCTTTGCCAAGTATGTAATTTACCAGTATGCTAATTTTGCTGAGAAGTTTGTATGGGGAAGTCAAAAAGAAAGTGAGAATTTACAGTGGAGAAAGTAGAAACTGACTGAATTGCCTCTAGAAGCAGTATTAGAAGATTTAAACAAAAGATTACTGTAGCAGAACTATTTCTTCTTAGTTGCAAGCCCAGGAGAGCAAATTTTTCTTAAGGCAAGAGATAAAATTAGTTATTAAGCCTGCAATTACCAATTGTATATTAGAAGCTGAGTAAAGACAGAATTGGATGATTAATTTTTAAAGTTTTTATAGGATCAATGAAAGAACAAAGAAAGTTTAAGTTTTATGAGATTAGGATTGGTTTAGCTCATTAGAGGTAACGGATGGTATTGGCAGGACTGCTTTAAACCATCCCTGGTTGCATCTACAGTGAGTTGATATAGCTGTGCCAAACAAGACAAGCTTGCTCCTTGCTGAGCTCCATTAAATCCATATGGTCATTCAGAGAGGCCTCAGCTGCAAATGCACCACTGTTCATAGTCTCAACCAGTGTTAGGGCTACCCTCAAGCTGTCTGCTCATGGCACCAGCACTGACTGTTTTCCTAAAAGCAAAATTGTCGAAAATTATGCCATATAGTCAGGAGGTTAACAAGCTGGATTAGCTTAGAGTGTAACTAAACTCTGAAGAAAGGCTTTGCTTGGAGAGAAAGTGGGCAGGTGGAGGAGATTTCTTTTTACGTACAGTAATTTCACGATTATAAACCGCACCTGATAATCAGACTCACTTCTGGGTGTCGGCAACATTTTGTTCTTCGTCCATATATGAGCCCTACTGGATTATAAACCGCACTTTCGTTCACAGTGAGGATGCTCGTGCAACTTTCACAAAGTTGCCAATTAGTAACAGAGTCGTGGAATTGCGGGGTTTACTGGTTCGGCTCGGGGCCATGAGGGCTCAGCTCAGCTCTGCCCTGCCACCAGGGCCATGCGGGCTCGGCTTGGCCCTGCTGCCCCGCCACCGGGGCTGGGCGGGCTCTGCCTCGGCTCGGGGCTGCTGAGGGCTCGCACTTCCAGGTTGGCAAAATTCATAACTTCGTCCATATATTGACTGCTCCTGAGTGTAAGCCACACTTCCCAGTTGGGGCCAAAGTTTTAGTCAAAAGCGAGTGGCTTATAATTGTGAAATTACTGTATTTTTTTCCCATCCAAAAATTATAATTTATTTCCATAAAATATTGGTGGCTATAGTGTACATGCTTATAAAAATTACCCTGCGCCAAAAAAAGCAATACTAAAGCAAATGCAGGGGAAAAAAAGCAGAATCCCCTCCAAACTCTGGAAATTCTTGGATCCCACTGTCAAAAAAAGTATTAGACATTTCATGGTCTCCATCCTGCTATCACCTTCTGTATTGTCAAAGACATTTTTGGTGCCACAGCTGCCTGAATAATAGGTAAGCCTAGAGTCAGGGTTACGCAATCAGGAATCCATGATGGTAATATATCACTTCTCTTGTTCATTTAGTATAATAGATTAGAATTTTAATAGTTTCTATTTCTGGAACTCAGACTCAGAATTCAGACATGAATAGCAATAAACTTTAAAAAGTCAACATTTATCTTTTTGATAACAAAGAAGAAAATTATTTAGAATATGAAGCTACATGAAAATGGGATTAGATAGGAGTTAGCCTAAGACTTAGGTTTTGAGAACAGATGGAGAAGAGACTGAAGTCTTTACTTGCACTAAGTTTTTAAAATCCAATAAATATACTCAAGGACTTAATTTTGTAATAAATTTTGCAGAAGATACAGTCCTTTGTATTGAACTGCATTTTAAGGTGAGGTGCTTCAATTTCATAACAGAGTTGTATTTTAAAGGACATTCACATCCACAAGTAAAAGACCAAGATTATTTTGCCTTTTTCAAAAGGGAGTTGAAAGTGCATTAGCACTCCATGACCTAATGTGAAGTTGTGGACAATTACTTCTTATAGCTTAATGGGGAGAAACTCATACAAATAGAATCATAGAGTCAAATAATTGTTCAGACTGGAGTGACCCTAAAGATCATCCATTTCCAACATCCCAGCTGTGGGCACAGACACCTTTCACTGGAACAGGTTGCTCAGGGCCCTATCACATCTGACCTTTGATATATTAATTTTTAGGGGTTTTGGCAACAGATTACCAAAAATGGAACATAAAACCCAACTGAAACAATTAATATGTATAAATTTTTCTTATCTAGTTAAGTCAATATGTATTGTGATTATGAGTTCCATTACACATACTGTTAAGAAAGACTTACTTAAAGAATATAATTAAAAGAAGTTAGGAAGTTTCATAATTCATATTGGGTTAAAAGAAGATGAATTGCAACTGAAAGCAAACTGTAATTCATTTTATTGCCGAGGATGTTTTCACTTAACACATTTTATCCTTAGCTGTTTGAAAAGCAGAGTATCTTTATTAAAGTTCTTTATTAAAGAACTCTGAAAACACTCAGTGTTTGCATTTTCTATCACTCAACAAAGAATAAATAATCCTGCATATTCAAAAATATAATGCTAACAAAGATTTTAAAAATATATATATAATAGATTCTACGATTTCACACAAAAATTATCCTTTTCATTGCTCAAGATTTGAAATACACAATTTCTGAAGCTACATTTGTCAACTGCAGGTAAACTGTCCACTCTAGTAATTTTAGCTGTCTAGATAATATTCCTCCTGTTCCACACATACTTATGTCAAGCAAGTAGTGATGAGTATAAGTACAAAAGAAGCTCAGTCCAAGTGCATGTATTTATCCATATCTGTATGGTTATGACACATATATATATATCCTTCCATGCAATAATACTTTAAAGAAATCATCCTTCAAATTAACTACCCAGAGTACTGTCTTGATCTCATTCCTTTCTGTATAAGTATTAGAATGCAAACTTAATTCCATAACCGCAGCTGTCCTGTACATCTAAAGTCTAGTCCTCAGTTAACAGTCACTTTACTGATTTTTCTCTTTTTTCAGTTTTCAAGCCTTAGATCTTTTTATTCTCTATGTTGGTAAATGAAGCTCAAAAAACCCCAAAAAACCTTCCCCCCCAGCAAAAAATAAACAAAAAACCCAAAAAAACCCAAAAAAACCAAAAAAAAAAAAAGGGTGGGGGGAAAAGCCCAAACAAAAAAAACCAAACGTAACCAAACCCAAACTTCACTCCTGACTGACTGCTTTTCTGAGATGATGTAACATGATGATATTCGAGATGGGTCCAAAGGTAGAGAAGGCAATTAAACTGTCTTCTAAAAGAAAATAATTTAAGTATTATTTCACTTTAGCATTTGCTGCCAAAATATCTTTAAGGTATAACAGGCATAAGAGATTAGTTAAAAGTAATGCAAAGATCTGTATTTCGGAGGACTCTATAAAAGGCTAAGCAAAGATTTTATCTGCACAGCTCTAAGCATACAAAATTTGGCCCAACTAGGTAAACAGGCTGTGAACTGCAGAAAACAAACTGATGTACAGAAGGTTTTTTCCCAGCATAATATGCAGGTGTAAAATGTATTTAACACTGCTTGGAGTTTTGCAGGTTTTCATCTCAAACCCTACCTGGTCCATACCATATGACATTTCTCTCAGTCTTAGAATTCATATTTTAAATAGTAAGCCCATAAGATGAATTCCAGTTTTTCTCAAATCCTAGACCCAAAATGTAAATCTCTTGCAGCTTCACAGTGGCTTGAAAATTGAAATGGTTTGCAGTTTGCAGGAAAAAAAAAAAAAACCAGAACCATTTTTGGTGAATCTCTCCAGGAACATTTAATGCAAGGAGCACCCTCTCACATAAGATGTTTGAGAAAAAATTTTTTGTAAGCAACAGATGCTACCAGCACTGTCCAGCATTAACACAACTGAAAGGGAGACTTAAAGGGAGCTTTAGATACTGATGTGGTAACTTCAAAGATTTATGCAAATATTCAAAATAACATGACTTAGAATCTAGAGGTTTGAAAATGTGCTCTGAATGCGACGTTCTGGAGGGAACTCAGAAAGAAATTCCATTATCTTAAGTGGAATAATTCCTTTCATATGACAGATTGTGAAGGTCACTGTGACAGAAAGCTTTATGGCACAGTATTAGGCACATAATATGTAACAATGCATACAAAATCCTGCCCTTCTTCACATTATTTCTGATTTAATTCTTTGGCATTAAATTTACATCTCTGATAAGTTAAAAAAAAATAAAATTTCAAGAACATTGAAGCTGAGAGCACCTTGCACTGCATTTAGTAAAGCACGGTTTTGTCCAGAAATTCAAGACTTGCATTGCAACAGAAACAGCAATCAGTTAATTTTCATCTAAACAAGTAATTATTAGGTAAAGAAAGGAGAGGACATTTTCATATTGGTATATTATGTCAGGTATTTTTAAATTATTCTCATAGAGCCAGACAAAAGGAAAAGGTTTGGACACATAGAGTCTTCAGAAAATCCAAGTGCAACTGCAGGTGAGACCAAAATTAAATCAGGCTTTAAAAATTACTGATCTTGTTGTCCAGCTGACCATTTATTACAATTATATTTCTAAAACACTCTTGGCTCCAAATCAAATTTGTCCGTGCCAAGGCTAGCACTACTACTAACCAGTTCTTACAATTGGATGAGACAACCTTATTTGAGGCACCCAAATTTAAGGACTATCAATGTACTCTAAAAGATGTGTTTCAATAAAGATATTTATATGTGTGTGTATTTTATATAGATATACGCACATTACCTATATTTTAGTACGTATTGTATTAGTTCTATATAGTATCCGAAGTATTCGTATCGCATGTAATATATAGTGCATGAAGTTATGTATATTTAAACATTGCATATATAACTGTGAAGGATATGATACATGCACCAAAAAAAAGTTATAAACTACATATAAAAATATTTTAGCAGAAGAAATTGTGCTGGTTTTGTGTGGGGTAAAGTTAATACAGACATAGATGTTATCAGGTCCTAAAAATGCTGGTTGCTTTCAGTGCAAGGATAATCTTTCAGGATAATCACTCTTTCAGGAGTGTCCTGTCAAATATTTATATATATTTATGTAGTCATCTGTATTCACATATGTTGGTGTCACAACTTGACAGAACCAGAGGTCCCAGTCACTTGTAAGAATTTTTGTTTAATAGCTGAATAGGAAGGTGAGCAAAAAATAAAGTCCTTTAATAGCTCTGATTACAATCTCAAACAACAATTACCCATACAACTACCCATCTCCAGTGTAAAAGTTTATGTGCAATCAATTTTAACCCGATTTCACTTACTCCACTTGTGATGTTTAGTTTAACTAGATCTTTTCTCTTCTAAATTACGTACAGCAAATATGGTCACACAGGTTGACCTTGAAACAACTCATAGTCACCAACAAACTTCTTGTTTACCACAAATTTAATATTTATTATTCCGATATAACTTGATTTTACATTGTATACTAATCAGCTTAATCCAGTTTAAGTTGTCAAAGTCTTCCAGTCTGAATAGACAATGCTCATTAACACCAACATCTAGGAATGCCACATACTTGAACAAGGAGGAAGCAGTTCTCTCTGCCAAAATATCTGGTTTTAAAGTTCCATTTTTCATTCCCAGCTTCTTGTAATTCTTTCTCCTTTCAATAAGGATTTATTAAAATAAGATGTACATTTATCCTGCCTTATTTGCCCTTTATTTGTTCTACAAGCAGAACATTACTTGTGCTTTAATCTCTACCACTAAAGCATTTGTATAGTTCTGTGGTTTTGTTCATCTTCCCAGAGTCTCTGTGTGGTACCATTCAGACCCTCCACATTTTTAGAGAGTGAAAAGATAGCACATATACTTTTTCTAAAGAGTGTAAAACCAAATCACTACTTCTTTTTGTAAATGCATGTTAAATGGTATCTAAATCAAAAGATGAGCCAACAAATAAACCCATCCAGGTTTCAAAACAGTTAAAAGAGGAATACATTCTCAGTTCTCCTCCCAGCTACATTTTATCTTATATAATTCAAAATACAAATAAATGTATAATTAAACTATCAGACCTTTAAATTTACTGTAGCCATTTATTGATATTTCCTTGAATCACCTTGTTAGAATGGCTCCAAGTTCAATTTTCAGGCCATACCAAACTACCCTGCATTGAAAACAAACAAAATGTTCCCTTTCTTACATGCTGTATTTCAACTGCTTATAGAATCAGATACACTGGAAACACATAATTCTAACATTTTAAAATAAGTTCTTGATGCTTTTATTTCCTTATAAACATTAAAAGGCAGGAGTTTTTAAAGAACGAAAACCATTACACATTAGAATGTGCACTCTTATAGTATGGGCTGCAGCAGCAACGTGTAGATTGTCTGCATGATATACATAAATAATTAAAAACTTAAAATGGCCTTTATAGCTAAATCCCTGATGCACAAAATACCAGTAGATGAAATTGTTCCCACATGCTATGTTAATGAGATTCACCTGTTAAGCAAATCCAGCTGATTAATACCTGCTGGTTTTGAATAAAACACAGCTCGCTTTTGTTCCTTAAAATTACCTAAAGGTACTGATATTGTAAGTCTTGAGGAGAGCTAGGAGCTTCCAAAAATGTGGTGTATGCAGTCTTTTGAATAAATTTTTAATCAAAAGATGAAGGGGAGAAAACCTTTCATATTTTTACCTTCTTCAGTAGAATCCTTATAGCATTTTTCATCACTATGAAGAGTTCGAAGATATGCTGCTTAATGCATTTATCATGCTGTCAGAATGATCTAGTTCACTTTTCCTCCCCAGCCTTCAGCTGTACACTAGGCATTACAGACATTTTCCTTAGTTTCTAAGCCAGGTATTCCAGCCAGATACAGGTGTCTGAGAGAAATCTAAGGGTGATTTTCCACAGAAGGGGTGCTAGATCAGTCAGCTGTATGGAAGACTGAATCCTGTAGAAAATATTTCTTTTGCTTCTTGGCCATTGCAGTATCCCAGCAGACTCAGGTGGAAGTACTTTATAGTAACAAGTGAGTGGATAGGGAAGTAGGGTAGGGACTGGTGGATTAGTGGCAAATCCTCTTATCTGCTCAGCAGAGCAGAGCAGAGCGCTGATGTTACTACCACTAACAGGAAGCATTCTAATTGCAAACACACACTGTTTTATAATGCTGATGTTCCTGTGCACACATGTGTGCAGTCTAAGTATCCAATTTTGCCTCATTTTTATAACACTCTATAATTATCTCAATATGACTTGAGTTGAGGCATGAACAGGTAGGATATTTATTTTGGCCTATGGAAAAAGGTTCTATTTTTTGTGGATAGACATGTAAAAAATAATGTGAAAAATACAGAAAATTCCTTTGTTTTGGAGACAGTCCAAATTTACAAAATTAAAAATTCTGAGCCACTGCAAACATTTGCTTAGAGGATGCCTAGGGGGATTGAATTTATCTTTACCTTAGGGTTGAAACTCCCTTACACCATGAAATTTAATTTAACTATTTTGTATATAATGATACATTAGTGATACATTCATTATGAGGTACCTGGCTTTCTATTTTTTAATTTTTTTTTCCTGACAATTGGTCAGAGAACTCTAGGAACTCTAGGAAAAACTACCACATTCTGACCTCTGCTTTTTGTCTGTATTCAAAATCTCTATTGACATAGCTTTTAAGTTCCTGGAGTTGAAAAGAATTTAAAAATAAATGCAAATTTCAAAATTAGCTCCTGTATTCATTGAACTTCTCAAAATTTTCATCTACCTTGTACTTTGTGTTGTAAAGAGTCTATTAAATCATGGCAACTACAATCACAGATAGTGAAGGAAAAGTAGGAGTTTCTGTGTGCTTCACACTCAGTTTCCCTTATCCTATTATTTGTCTTATAACAGATAGTAATCTTATTGTATTTGTACAAAAAGTAAAATCAACTATCTTTTGTTAGTCATCATCTCTAAAAGATTAGTTATTAGGCAGCAATATTCCCCTTTCCAGGTGGTTTGTTTTTTAGTTTGTATTCATTATCCTGGATCAGTACAGCACATTCACGAAGGAAGTTATGATCTTCATACAGGTAAAGAAAAATTTAGGTTTGCATGAAAGCATGGTAATCTCCAATACTCACTAGTGCTAGACACTTGTATGGAGGTAAAACATGTTTTCTATTTTCCCAGGGTTACTTCTATTTTTTATTGTTAAATTTCCTCCATAGGCACATAACATTCCAAATCATTCTGTAGTAATTTCCCAGTAACATTGTGAGACCAAATACACTCACAGATTTTTGTATGAAAGACTGCACATGCAGTTTTATGACAATGTAAATTTGATATACACTGCACCCCATTTGCATGATGTTCTTTCACGTCTGCTCTTACTTGTAGGCTATATGCACAATTACAGGATAGTTGGTCTGGCTTCTATCAAATAGACAGAAATGCAGTGTTGAAGAGCTAGCCTGCACATATTCAATCCCTGATGAAAACCAAGGAACTGGAAGATCTGTTCCGTGCATATTTCCTGCACAAAGAACTTGTCCATATGATTGGTCCTGCTCATTCTGATTTTCATAGCATGTTAGTTTTTATAGCATGTTAGTTTTGTGATTATTTCAGGAAGAAGGAGTTCAAGTTATGACTTCAAAAACTAAATGGTGACTTGCATGAACTGTGCCAAGAAAAGAAATAAAGAGGTAGGACCTGAATAGAGGCTAAAGCAAAATGGTTTGGCTGATTGATTGCCTGAAAGTGTGTCACAGGATTTAAGAACCCACATATCCTGTCAGGAAACATCTGAGAAGGGAGAGAGCACCAGTCACTTTCGTTTTTCCTTTGGTCTAAACTTGCTGAGTCCCCAGTCCATTATCCTGATGCTGCACAGATTTTATAAGAAGATTAGAGAGCCACTCAGCCCAAAACCTTTTTTTCCTCTTGTCAAGAAATGATGAAAAAGGACTGAGTGTGGAATCCTGGATTCAGGTTTCCATCTTGCCTAATATGCCAGCCTACAGAGTTGCAATTTCTGCAAGATGTACACCCCATGTCCTTCTATCTCCCTGTCAAGAGCAAGCAAACACCATAAAATTGATCAATCTCCAACTGCAAGCCTTTCCCCTTGAAGCAATGCAAACACTGTGTCTGTCTGTGAAACACACAATGTGCATTCCAGGTTTTTGGGCAAATAGGAGTTTTACTGTTCTTCAGCTTAACAAAATGGATGTCTGTGTATTGAGAACAGTTTATATATAAGATACTGCAGCTGTGGAATAGATGCTGTCAGAAGGCATTGACATGCTGCAACAGCACTACAAGTAAAGTTTGTATGAAACTGTAATGAACACAGATCAAGATAATGGGAATATGAATACAGGCAGAATGACTGTTCAGAGAAATTTCTTTTAAATTTACAGTCTTATGTGTGTCATTATTCAGCATTCTAAAAAGAGGATAAGGAACAGAAACAAAAAAAATCTGAACAATTGGTTTGAACTAATTTTTTTGCTGTCAGAAGGCATTATCTCATTTGTCTCCAGCAATAATTTCAATAATTTTTAAACTATTTGCTGTATATCAAGACACTGTTTATCCATGCCACTTAGCAGACTGTAGTATTCTCATGAGGCTTTGGGCTATAAATTAAATGTATGAACCACCTGTGAGCTGGTTACGGGACCTGAGGAATCCTATCCAGCTCATGTGCGGATGGACAAGTACAGACCAGTATATATATGTATACAATACATATGTACATACATATTTTATGTACACACATAAATATTCTCACTAATGGAGCTCCATCCTTCTCAGCCAAACTGGGGAGGAGGATGAGTAAATTGTTGCTTTCTGGGTTTTCATGAGTAACTTGTGCATCTGCCTGTGACCTCTGTGGCCAGGTGAGTATATAGGTGTACGTGTTTATTTATGCATGCTGTATCTGTGTGCTGTGTCTGCCAGGAGTACATCTTCAGCCTTGCTACTGCTGAACCTGGTGACATGGAACTCTGTCAGACTCACCTCTCTCATTGTGTCAGATCTGGTACGTTGTATTTTCCACAAACAATTAATGATATGTAAATATGATTAATCTTCTATCAACACACCCTGGCACTTATTGTACCAGAGAGAGTCTGCGCTACACAGCAAGTACCTGTTTGCAATGGCTATATCAGTAGCTTTTCAATCCCATTATCCCTGCTACTAGAGAGAACCATTCGTTTCAATGTGGAAAGCCTACCTTTTTTTCTTCCAGATAATATCTATATGATAATGAAATTCACCAGTTTTTTGTAATTTTGCTCACTCTTGTGATTTTCATATGCTATTTTGACAATTTTAGCTAGTTTGAATAAACAAATATTTGTGTAGAATACGTAGTCAGAAAAACTTTGGCTTCATGATTGCAAGGTAGATTATGAATGAGCTAAATTCCAACACACTCCTTTCTCCCATGTTTTGTTCTTCCTGGTTGAATCTTTATGACTGCAATATTTTTGTTTTGATTATATTTTTTTTCTTCACAGACACACTGAATCCTCTTCAGCTTAGTTGGACTCAGTTGACTTTTTACTTTGCATATCAAATTCATTAATTACCATTCTGTTGAAACTTTTTAAATTATTGTGCCTGTGATTTTGCTGTAAAATTCAGTCTGATCCACCAAAACGAAGTTAACATTTTTTACCATCTGATAATGTATTTTTTAATGATTTTCTATATGTCAGATAATTGAGGATGTTAAAGAAGCTTTAGATTTCTAAATAGATGACTCTTCATTACTGGCCACACAAAAGATGATCTCCATCTTTAATTCATTACGTCAGTACTGCTCTTAGTCCCTGAAATATCTCTTCTGTACAGCTTGGACAAAGCCAACGCAAGTATTTTAAAATTTTCTATTTTCTACTTCACAGCTTTGAACAGATTGAAAAAAATAAGTCTTTTTAGCAGAAGAATATACTGTTGTTTTGGCTGAACACTGTAACACTTCAAAGCTTCTCTAACACTTCAAAGCTTCAGCACAGCCACTTTGCAAAATGGTTCAGGATACCTACTTTTATAGACTTTTTAGTACAGGAGCAGTGAGCATGTCTTATAGACAACTTCCCATTTTATTAAAAAAATTCACATTGAAAAAAATCACCAGGAGTCCTTCTGCTCTTTAGAAGACACTGATTCACTGTTAAAGTGTCTAGAACAACTCAGCAAGCAAACAATGGAGCGAACAAATGGAGGCAAAAAGCACCCTCCTACTCGATAAGCATCTCACACAATACACAGCCACACAGTGTTGACAGCTGAAGGACACAGCCTTGCACAGGTAGCTCAGGTATTTAAGGCTGTGGAGAAAACTGATGGCTCTTGCTATAGTTCTCTCATATGAAGCAAAAATCAGATATTCATGAAGTTTCACTTCAAAAGTTTCAAAAATATAAGGAAAAATGGAGTTAGTTGAGCAATAAGAATACATCTATAGTGTCCTCATTTGCCAAGAGAACATGGAAGCAAGATCATTAATGGAAACACAAGAAGTATAGGAATGGTACAATTTCCAATGCTCAGTTGGGTCCATGTGGTGGGAAAATTGGCCAGAAAGGACTGCAAGTGTGGAATCAGTTTCCTCTTCTATACCTTCCATTGTAGTTAGGAATGTAGCTTTTATGTTCAATCAAATAATATATTCTGATATTTAAAAGCCCATGCCAGTGACTAGAATATACTTTGTGGGACTATTCTTTTTTAAGTTCCCCCCTGCATGTGTCCAAAAGGAGGATCTATTTTTTACATACTGTTAGACAGTGAGAAATACTTATTCAAGCATCCCTTATTTTATGTATATGTGGTTAACCTCCAGTTTCAAGGAGGAGAGTATCCTTTTCAAAATAGTGACTGGTAAACTTTCACCATATGAGGTGACTGATAAATAGTCATAAATATGTTTATCAGAAAAAATCTGTAAATTACTGTTGTTCTTCATATCCATGAATGCCTATACCTACCTAAAAGAATTCTGGAGGCTTTAGATCTTCACCATTTCTAGGTTTCTCTTTCCTTTGGTATTTTAATAACATCCATTTTAATAAATTATCTCTCTTCCCCAAATCCTCAATAAAAAATTTTCAAAACAATACAAATTGACCTTAATTCTATAAATCTATATAAGAAAAAAAATAGCAGAAAAAAAGCCCAAACACCAAGAAAATGCCACCTGGAAGTGAGCCTAGCCTTAAATGTGCTTTTTTTTTAAGGCAAGACTGGTTCCTCTCATTACCTAATTGGAAACTCATTGATGCTGAGCCACAAAAGTCTGGATTAGAAAAGTATTTTTCATTGCAAATGCAAATGCTAGAACAGTTTGTAAATGCAAATCTTAGTGGTCCTGGCAGGAGAAGGGTGAGGGGAAAGTATGAATAAATTAAACAGATGGACCAGAAAGAATAAAAACAAACAACAGAAAATAAATTATGAGGAAAGCAGAGTACTGACACCAGTTTTAATACTATCTTTAAAACCATAATAGCTTCTAACTGAAATCTTTACAGATGTCCTCATTTTCAGTCTTATTTGCATCACCATTGCAGAGTTTGGTCACTGTCCTTCAAATTCTGCAACTGACAGTCTCAACCATAAATCAAATAGATCCATAAAACAAATCTAGTCATGACAACTCTATAAAGTAGAACAGCAAAAGGTTCTTTATTTTTGTTTTTCTCATTGATTTATGCCATATGATAATACTTTATGTCCAGAAATTTTTTCTATTTCTGTTAGAAAATACATGTTTTCCCAAATTAAAAAACAGAACAAAAATTGAAAGCTCTCATTCAACCCTGGAAAAAACTGGCATGAAACTATTAATGTACATTTTTTAGCAATTAAAATACCATAAAAACACAGCTTTTCTCCTAGTAGCAATTATGTTCAACCTCTGAGTTATAAAACACACATTTGAACCTCCAAATGGAATGTCTCATGGTGGAAAGTGGTATTACTAGGTCTAATTGGTTGATCTACATGAAAATATATACGCATGTCAAAGTTCCCTTTTGGGAAGGATCACAGATAAAAATTGTGCTACTAACTCTCTTCACTTATGATTACTCAGTTTCAGTGAATAGAGATATTTTCAGTATGTCTTACTGTAAGAGGCATTTAGGACTACTCCAAATCTATCAATTGATGTTTCAAGATGGGATATAAGGGTTCATCTGACAGCTTCTGGTGTGAAGGCATCATCTCTGCCACTAAATATTTCACACTGCCACTGAATGTTCAGAGACATTACTTACAACTTTTATCAGGGTAGTTTTCCACTGGTGATTCTTTCTCTTACAGTACTGCCAAATGCTGTCCAGTCAAGATTTGACCTTTCTCAGTTTCATGTACCAATAATATAAATGTGTGCGGTTTGGGTCTTTTAACATCTACTTTATGTTGCTAGGTATAATAAAATTTTCATTCAGCTGTTAAGTGGTGATGCACATCCATACCAGACCAATGTTTTCTAATGCACGCAGGTACTGTAAATAAGTTCCCCTATGGTACAACCTGCTTGTCAGTTACAGCACTGTTGTTAAACAAAAAATGCAGAAACATTTTATAATTTGTAAAATGCTGCTTTTTTATTCTGGCACTATACATTTAAATCTGAAGTGCTTAATTAGGTACAGATTTCTTCTAAAATCAGAACAACAACAACTATTATTATTATTATTATTATTATTATTATTATTTTAGATAGAGATATATATATATATGAATAAGCAATTACTTAAAGGGTTTTCCTCATGTACACTGATGACATTTACACCCTCATGAGATTCAGCACAGTGATTAAAGATCCCTGTTAAGGGTTTTATACTGCTGAATTTTCAATTTATAGCTCTATTTATAGCTGTATATAGTGATTTACATAGAATCGGAACACCTATATCTTCTCTTCTGTGAACTTTTGGATTGATGCCCTTGTATTCATACCTTTTGCCCAAATCATTTTATTTCAGAATGCTGATTTAAAAATCAGTTTCCCAGTCCAGAACATTGCTAATTATGTCAGTTCTTTCACCTTAACTCACTGATTTCTTTTTACCTGCTATATTACTCTTGGTTACTCGCTGTCCTCCCTGGTGTACCCTGTTTTACCCCATCGCTCTTGTTCATAGCCACACTGCTAACTCCTGCTTTGCTTATTGAATTTGCCAAACTTAAGTGTCCAGTTAAGCTTCAAAGAAGAAGAATTCTGTCTTCTCCCTGACTACTCTTTGCTTTGGAAGATTTCTCTGAAAAGCTGAACTAAATTAGAATGTTGCTATGTTTCAGAAACAGCTTAAAACTTTTCTCTTTCTATGATGCCTTTGAGAAGCATAAACAAACATAAATTATCACACTACATTTAACCTTTTAAGGGATTTATTTAAAAGACTTTAACAGGACTTAAATATTTTCAATCAATATTTAATCTTAAGTTGTTAAACAATAGGTTCCTAAGCAAGATGACAGTTCACAAAATAAATGTCAATAATATTAAAGCTTTTCAACAGCAAGAGTGACATGAATAAGGAATAAGTCCTTTTGCATGCCTGTTCTTCTCTATATCTCAGTCTTTATAATAGTGGAAAATATTAAATCAAGAGTTTAGGCTGATGTTAGGAAATGAAGTACAGTAATTTCACGAATACAAGCCACACCAATTTGACTAAGATTTTGCTCCTAAATCAGAAATGCGGCCAATATTCAGGAGCGGCTAATATGTGAATAATTTTCTGACATTTACAACCTCAGAAGTGCCAGCCAGAGTGTCGAGCTGAGCTGCTGCAAAGTCGGCATTTTGCGATTGTTACAAATTGATACTCTGTTGCACCGCGGGTGGAGCCTGGCTGCCTGCACGCAGCACGGGGGGCGGGGAGAGAGGCGGGAGAGCTCTCTACCAAAGCCCGGGGGAGAGACGGGGGACCCCGCGCCGCCATTGCCGCAGCTTGGGGAGGAGAGGGGGGACCCGGGCTGCCACTGCCGCGGCTCTGGGAGGCGGCGGGGGACCCGGGCCGCCACTGCCATGGCTCTGGGAGGTGGCGGGGGGCTCCGTCCCTGCCTGCCACCACAGGGCAGCGCCGGGCCGTGGTGACCGAGCCCAGTGGCCCCGCCGAGCGGCAGCGCCGGGCTGGGCTACCTGGCCCTGTCAGCAGCCCCTAGCGGGCTGAGCCTGCACAGCCTTAGCTGAGCCAGTAAACCCCGCCCTGCCGCCGTTCTGTTACTATTTGGTAACTTTGTTGCACACAGGTCCTCGCTGCGAACAACAGAGCGGCTTATATTCAGGTGTGGCTTATTTATGGACAAAAAACGAAATATTTGCCAACACCCAGAGATGCGGCTTATACTCAGTGCGGCTTGTATTCGTGAATTTACTGTATTACTGGATAAAGATGTACAGTAAATTCACGAATACAAGCCGCACTGAGTATAAGCCGCATCTCTGGGTCTTGGCAAACATTTCGGTTTTTGTCCATAGATAAGCCGCACACGAATATAAGCCGCTTTGTCGTTCGCAGCGAGGACCTGCGTGCAATTAGTAACAGAACCGCGGGAGGGCGGGGTTTACTGGCTGAGCTAAGGCTGTGCAGGCTCGGCCCGCTAGGGGCCGCTGACAGGGCCAGATGGCCCAGCCCGGCGCTGCCGCTCGGGGCCCGCCGCCGCTGCCACTGGGCTCGGTCACCCCGGGTCGGCGCTGCCCTGCGGCGGCAGGCAGGGACGGAGCTTCCCCTGCTCCTACGGCAGCGGCGGCAGGCGGGGACGGAGCTTTCCCGCACCCGTGGCGCCGGCGGCGGGCAGGGATGGAGTTTCCCCGCTCCTGCCGCGGCAGCGGCGGGCGGGGACAAAGCACCCCGTCGGCTCCCCGAGCCGCAGCGATGGCTGCGCGGGGCTCCCGTCGGCTCCCCGGGCCGCAGCAATGGCTGCGCGGGGCTCCCGTCGGCTCCCCGAGCCGCAGCAATGGCGGCGCGTGCTTCCCCCCCCCTCCCCGGGCCACGGCAATGGCTGCACGGGGCTCCCATCAGCTCCCCGAGCCGCAGCAATGGCGGCGCGGGCTTCCCCCCCCCCCCCGGGCCGCAGCAATGGCGGTGCCGGCTTCCCCCCCCCCCCCCGGGCCGCAGCAATGGCGGCGCCGGCTTCCCCCCCCCTCCCCGGGCCGCGGTAGGGGCGGCCCGGGTCCCCCCTCTCCTCCCCGGGCTGAGGCAATGGCGGCGCCGGGCCCCCCCCGTCTCTCCCCTGGGCTGTGGCAGAGGAGGAAAGAGAGCTCTCCCGCCTCTCTCCCCGCCCCCCGTGCTGCCTACAGGGAGCCAGGCTCCACCCGCGGTGCAACAGAGTAGCGATTTGTAACAATCGCAAAATGCCGACTTTGCAGCTGCTCGGCTCAGCACTCTGGCAGGCACTTCTGAGGTTGTATTAGCCGCTCCTGATTATTAGCCGCATTTCCGGTTTAGGAGCAAAATCTTAGTCAAATTGGTGCGGCTTGTTTTCGTGAAATTACTGTATTTGTAAAACTGTTGCTTATATCCTCAGCTCCTTGCTAAGCATAAAAAAAAAAAAAAAAAAAAAAAAAAAAAGCAGACAAGTATATAATCTTTGGTTTCTTTGGTTTATGAATTATCCTTCCATGCTGGAAACCTACAATTTTGAACAAATAGATCCAAAACCATGATTGGTTTGTACAGAACATGAGTAACCATAAGAACTCAAAAGGAACTGCAGAGAAAACAAAACCTTGAAAAGCTTTTTTTAGAACAAGACTAACTCCCACTAAATAGTAAGAGAGAACCTTTTTAAAAATGTTGAGACGAGTCTCTGTGCTACCAATCCAAATTTTTTTTTTCTGTGAAGTCACACTTGCTCCCAGGATGGCAGGTAAGACAGTATAAAAGCTTTACAATTTTCTCTGAAGTCAGTACAGAGCAAGTAAAAAACAGGTCACATTTACTTCACATGGCAAAGAAATATTTCACATTTCTGGTTTTTAAGTGAAAATCTTCCCAACGACATTTTGCCAAAGGTATAGTGATTAGCAAGTTATTTTAAAATCTTATCATAGCTATTATAAAAATTAATTAAGCATGTAATCTTTAACTTGCAAAACCAAAACATCATGTCAACAGGATTTAGAGACATTATCATGACAAAGACAAGTCCTTATTAATAAATCTAAAGAGTAATGCGCAGAAAAGTAATAGAAAAGTTACAAAGCTACTTTACAGATTTTTTTAATATTTAAAATACATACATACATACATATACACACATATATACATACATCTAACAGAGACTTGATAGAATTACAAATCTTTTGCATGTGTTTTCAGTTTGGCAAACTCACCTCCCAATTTTATATTTACTTAATGTTTCTAAGGCTTTTTCTGCTTTAAGGGGTTTCCCTATATTGCAATGCAGACAATTAATGCCTATGTATAACAATTCATGGTGTTTCTTTTTGAATTACCCATTAGATGCACAATGTCTTTGTGCCTAATAAAGTGCAAAAGGGTGTAACAGTCTTAAAATTATGAAAGGACTAACAAAATTCTGCATACACAGGGACCATTAATAATCAGGCAGAGATTTAAAGGAAATGTGAACCTAAAATTTTTTTAAATCTTTTAAAATTCACTATATGATTATCTATCAATAGGGTGTGGTTGGTTGCTTAATTATGGCTGTAAAGTTGCTTTCATCAAGGAAAAATAAATTACTGTATTCAACAATAACAGAAACAGAACATATGAGGTATCACTGATTTGCAGTGATGGTTTTCCTTTGATTTCCTCTAGAATACACATTCAGTTGTGGCTTGGGTAGTAACCTAGACTACTGTCTAACTGTTGCCTTTAACCATCACCTGATTCAGTATAAGAAAATTAGAGAATGTATCTTTCTAATTGTGTAATGAATTAAGTAGAACAAGTACCTTACTGATTGCAAATATATTATTTTGCAGATGTTCAGCCTTAATTTGCCATATCATCAGCTTACTGTAACAAAGACACATGCATTATTTATGGTGGCTGCATTACCACTAAAATCCAGTGAGACTTTACACTGACATGAATAATACCACTTGTTCATTAACATCAGTGGAACCTCATTGGTTCTGGTAGATGGAAAGAAACAAGAAGACAATTGAGACTAAAATTGCCAAATATTTATGTAGTTACATCATGTCATATTGAATCTAGAATCTCTGTATTCTCAAAAGAGTGAAAGCCTTTAACAATTCCAAATAATCAAAGAAAGAATTTAGGGTTTTGTCAAGACATGAAAGAACTCACATACCTCTCCCCCGAAACCTTTACTAAGTTCTTGGTCCCTTCAATTTACAGATATAAGGTCAAATTAGACTCATGATAGACATAAACCAAACTAATCTATTTTAAAAAGACTACACCAAACTACAAATTCATGAAATAATGCCCTCCTTATGCTTCCCCTGTCCTGCCCAGATTCCAAGAACCCATGGCAATTACCAGGACTACCTGTCCTCTGCCTGAGCCATGTTGCAGAAGTGCTGTTCTCCAGCTCCCACAGCCCTGCCCTGTCTTGCAATGGGTCCATGTCCATCCTCAAACTCAGTCCATCCTCGAGGAGGATCCCATCCAGAACCTGAGGCTGGGACCTCCCAGCTACACTGATCCTCTCTGAGCTGCTGTGGTGCTGGGCTCTCAGCTCCTATCCCTGAGGCACCCATCGGCCCTCAGGATGCTCTGATGGTGCCTTCAGTCTTGTGTCATGGTGAACAAAAATGCAGTCTGGGAGATAGACACTCCCAAATTACTGTGGCTGGAGATACAAAGTTGTGGCAGATTACACAGGAAACCATTACAACCTTACAGATACATAAACAGTTACACCTTCATTGCATGCATTTCTCATTCTCTTCATTGTGTGAATTTTCCTCAGCACCACCAGGAATAATCAACAGTTCCTAGACACAGGTCCAAGGACGGGTTCCTTTCAGGGACTGCAGTCTCTTTAGAAACCAAGGCTTATTTTATGACCAGGAAGACAAAAAAACTATATATGAACTCAATAACAAAATGAATAAAGAACAATTTGCAATATCATTGTGATTCAATAATTCATTGCAGATCCTGTGGTTTTCTTCAGCCATTTTCACACCATTAGAAGAGCAAACAATTTCATCTTCACTAAGACTTAGGACAAGAAGACAATTATTTGTAGTTATGAGAACCTAAGTTACTTTCTCTGCTTTATTTAATGCTTATTTACTTGGATTAAATATCCTACTGAAAGCAAGACCTACATATAAAGTTTGCAGATCTTTCCAAACTCCTGAGTGTTGAGAACAAAGATTACTCTATAAGTCCCCAGAAAGAGTCAAGAAAAGGGATTTTCCTATTCTTTTTTTAATCAAATAGCTGCCTGATGTCTTGTCTAAACACAAGAATTTTTTTCCAGAGCCATTAAATATACAAAGATGCTCTGATCCAAAAAAATTCTGATGTAGGTGAGGTATTGCCTAATAATGACAAGATAAATGTTTAGCAATAGACTACATTTCTGATGAATAAATGTTGCTTCAGTGTAATCATGGAAATATGAACTCTGCTCTTCAGTGACTATGCTTCAATTTTGTAAGTCATGATGAAATTTGTTACACATATTTTCAAAATCATATTTTGCATTTAGGAAATTATGTTCTTGAAGCCCTATGAGAAAGTGTAATATTGTAATAGATACAGTGTAGTGGGATGGCAATTGAAAGAAATGCCACTATTGCTATTCCATGCCAATGTCCTGCATTGCCAAATTAAAATTAGCCTTTTCTGGACTTTCTACTACCTGGAGCATTTTTAAGACTTTTTTCGTAAAGATGGAAATCACCCAGCCGAGAGGAAAATGTAGTTTGGCAGTCAGTAAGAGAGTACTGCTTGTGTTCCCCCCAACCAGAGCACGTGTAATACTCTTTTTTCAACCTCACAATGATTTTGAGAGAGATAAAGAGAGACTCAATCCTTTTGATAAGAAATGCTAGGAAGCACAAAGATTAAGAAATTCTGTCAGAAATAAAACACCAGGGAATCCTTTCAGACTAGAGTAAAGGAAAGCAATCAATAGACAGTAGGTCCTGCAAATCATCTTGAGGAGGACAGCACACACACAGCTGAGACAACCAGATTGCTCCACTTTCTTCAGAGGGAAAGCAGATTGCCATGCCACAGCTGGGGAAAGAAAGGCTCACTGGAGCCACATTCTCACAGCCCCAGTCAAAAACGAGCACAGCTAACAAAAAAACCCAGATAAAAAATTCCTGGGAGGCTTTCCATCAGTTGTTGCAACAATGTTTGTGAAAATTACAAGGGAGACACCAAGAACTGAAGGGCTGAAAAAGCATATTTAGAATAACATCTTTTTAGTATCAAAATATCAAAAAATGTTAAGAATCTTTTAAATATTAAAATGGATATACCTTAGTAAAACCTTATATTTGCAGCATTAGCTATGATTGAAAAAAAATAAAGATATGTGCATATACACACACATATATAGATATCATTTATGAATGTATTTTATGTACATATATACATTTAATGATTAGGCTGTTGAATCAGTCTTCAGGTGTTTTGAAAAGAGGATTTTAACTGTACAATGATTTTAAACAGACACATTGGACTGTACACAGAAAAGCTGGAGGCTAAAATTTCAGAGACAATGAAAGATTTAGACCTGACACACCTCTGATGGGATAGCAGAGATTAAGTATTTTATTTTACAACATTTATAAACAGTTATTAACACTTTTTTTACTTTTCTCATCAGATAACCGAATATCTAAGAGCAAAAAATTGCAAAGCTGTAGTAATGAAAATACATAGAATGCATGCAAAAAACAGAAGTAATTAGTTCATTAAAATGGAATACTTTCTGATAAGAATATTTTCAAATAAAGGACTTTTTACAAGTGACTTATAAAAGGCATCAATAGATTTGGTTTTCACACTCTACATTACATTATATTATGTTAACAGATGTAATTTAATGGATAAATGCCACCCTCAGTTTGGGTGGCAGTAGAGGCAAAATCTGTGACTTAAAAAAAAAAAAAGAAAAGGAAGAATCAAATAATGAGTTTTTTTAAAAAAGGTTACGGAGAGAGACAAGATGAAGTTATCTCATTTGCAGAGTGGTCCTCAGTTGCTAAGTGGGGACTGAGCCAGATCTCTCCTGGAGAGAAAAGAGTATGAGTCTTTCAGAGCAGTGAATGCAGAACACTGCTTGAAAAAACCCACAAGTTAGAAATGGGACAATGCCTTTGCCAGACAAATATGCAAAAAAGAGTTATAAAAAAAGGACAAGACCTGACATTGAATTTTTACCCTGAACTTCATAAAGATTATAATAGAAACAGAATGAAAATGTAATGTGCTAAAATATGATTTGAATGGATGGTTTTTCTCACCATTTTACAGCAGGAGTTTTCATAATGCATTAATTATCTCTGAATCCAGTATATGACTTGGAGAAGTTGCCTTAAGATGTAAGTATACTTCCTTTACCTTAGCATTTGCATGCTTTTTATAACTCTTAACTTGCATTCTGGGATCTTCAATCTTGTGGATTGCTTACCTGCTCTGGTCATTAAGGGATCATATGCCCTCCCTACGCATTTATATGACCTACAATTTATGGACGTATAAAACAGATTAAGGACAAGACTTTGCAATTTCCAAGTCCTAATGTCACTGGGTCAGACTCTTTCCAGTTTCCATTGACTTGAGAGAACTTTCTTTAAGCAGTTGATCTGACAGAATGTTATTTAAAATGCAAATGCAGAGGTCTAAATTTCAATCTACAATGTCTCATTTTCCCAAAGTTTAATATTTCAATTTTGCCAGCAAGTGGCTTATTTCCTTTCTACATTTTAGTCTTTCTTCTTCTTTCATTTCCTTCAAGTTACCCAAAAGATTTGACTTAATTTTATTCAGTATTAAAAAATAAATAAAGTAATTTTGGAAAGCCTCTCCCCTAGAACACTGTGTACCTCTGGCAATACTGAAGATGAATTCTTCTCTTCATTATAGAACTCTTGCTGGCCAGAAGTGCAGCACTTCCAAGTTAACCTGCTGGGATATGGCAATATGTATAACTCTGAGGACAAATGTTTAATCCTGAATAAGAAACACATCTTATATAGCCAACAGAATAACTCCATCTCTTTTGTCCAATGTAATAAACATGGCTGATTTTGAAAAAATATGAAGACCACTGCTTCTGTCGTGGGCATTGTGTTATGAACCTTTTATATTTGGAGTACAAATGACTCTCTCCTGTATTTATTTTCTAAGAGCTGAACAACATGGCACAGCTAGTAGAGGTCAAAAAATATTACCATTTTCCCCAAAATGTACTTTAATACATCAAAAAACTCAATTTAATAACAATGTGTTTTCTAAAACAGGAAGTCTGCATTAGTGTTTGTCTGCAATTCTTGCATTTTTGTAAGAGAAAAAATAATTTAATATTTTTCTTCTGCAAAATTTTTAGCCTGGCTTGAATCTTTCAACTTTTGTTTATGAAAAACTAGGTCTTGGTAGCTGTATCACACCATCATTTTAACACTGACATGTCTATACATGCCATGGTCTTTCTGCTGGGAAAATGTAAAAAAACTTAAAACTGTGACAAACCCCCAAATTTCTCCTTGTAATTAAATTATACTTAGATTTACTCTTTTGTCTTATAGACAAAGAATAAGGTCAGCAACTTATACTTTCCCAGGAAAGAGAAAAATGTAAAGAACAGGCTTAATTTTAGAAAGTGCACATTAATTTTCCATACATTTCCCGAACAGAGAAGTTGAAATGTTACTATTTTGTGCTATAGTCACTTTGCCAGAAGAAGTCAAAGCTGTCCCTGGAGAGATAGAGAACCAATATTTTGTGGAAGTTCTATGAATCCTTTCAAAAAGCCAGCAGTTACTGAAAGCACTTTTTTCTTTTTTTGATGGTAATATGTATAAAGGACCTTGAAAAAAGAGCAAGAGTCACCAGAAAATTCTGAAAGACTCTATAGCTGTCTACAGTTTTCGTCATTGGGAAGAATGAAAAAAAATGAGTGCAGTTATGAGAGAGACAAACCTTTACATGTCAGATGTTTGCACTCCATCTGAAGGGAATATCTTCCCTAAAATACAGAAAGATCAGAAAGTAAAGTATTCATTGAGAAGAAATTCTGAAGCCTCAGCAGAAGCCACATAAACATCAATCACTCTGCCTCATTTTTAGAGGCTACCAGTTCACTCAGGGGCAAAAAGGAAATGTCAAAGTCTTGCCTTTTTTATAGATGCCTCCCATGACACTCTTCTGTCTTCTGCAAGAGCTATGATTTAAAAAATATTATGGGAATATAGTTACCAGTACTCATATGGGAAATAGGCAATTAAGTAAGAAAACTGCCCTTATCATTGAATTTGTTAAAGTAAATATTTTTAAGTGTGTTTGTTTATGTAATGACAGATACATCTACCTGAACTAAAAATGCTTCATCTGCCACCAGATGTACATGAAGAAAGTGAAAGGGTTCCCTTTCAAAAAGCAGAGAGGGGAAAATGAATGAAGAGAAAAGATAATCTGGAGATACAATTTAAACCTGCCATGAAAAAATAAGTCAGAAATTCTATTTATATCTCCCAATCTGCCAGCCCAGGAGAAGGGAAATGAAGAATGTTGTAGACTCCCTCTAGATCCTTGACAGTAAAAAAATTACCTAACAAATTAATAGTTTAAAAATGCCTCTGCTCGTAAAATAGCAACACTTGTACTGATCTTACAAAGTTCATCAGACTCAGGGACCAAAGGGAACTGAAGAGAAGAATGTTGGCCCCTTATGCTGCTACTTTGCAAGTAAAATCAATCACGATGATTATCATCCCTGTTTGGTTACAATGCAAATGGAAGGTCAGGGCATGTGAACAAAGCTCTAACAAATACACCGAGTACAGAGGCATAAGTCCCTTGGTTTCTACTGTATGGTCTTTCAGCTCTTTTTCTGTATAATTAAAAAGACCCTGAAAGTATTTGTGAGCTACATAATCATCCCTCTGCTGAGATTTTTCTGAACAGAACAGAATTTCTTAGATATTAACAATGTATGCATACTGATGCTGAATGAATGACACATGGAAAAATAATTTAGAAGTAGAATCAAAAAATTACAGAATGGTTGAGAAAGAGATCTCTGGATATCATAGGGTTCAAACACCCTGCTCAGGCAGGGCCACTTAGAACCCCTTGTACGGGATGATTTCCAGACAGCTTTTGAATATCCTCAAAGTGGGAGTTTCCCCAACTTCTCTGTGAAACCTGAGCCAGAATTCAGTCATCCTCCCAGTAAAATAGTTTTTGATGATCATAGAATCAGAGAATGACCTGGGTTGGAATAGATCCTAAAGATCACCAGCTGCAACCCCCGAGGCAGTGGGGCCTTTGGCAGGAATATCTTCCACTAGAATAGGTTGCTCAAAGCCCCATGCAAGGTGATCTTGAACACTTCCACAAAGGGGACATGCAAAATTTCTCTGGGCGATACAGGCAATGTCCAAAGTTACCCTCCCATTTCTCAGTTTGTGTCCATTGCTTCTTTTCCTGTCACTGGGCACCACTGAAAAAAGTTTAGCTCCTCCTTCTTTACAACTTCTCTTCAGACATTCATAGTCATTGATGAGATTCCTCTTGAGTTTTCTCTTCTCTAAGATGCACAGCTCCAGCTGTCTTCAGCCTTTCCCCAAAGGAAAGATGCTCCAGTGCCTTATCTTCATGGCCCTGTTCTGGATTCTTTCCAGTATCAATACCATAGACCATTGTTCTGAACTTGTGGTCTAGTATTTCCCTGCATTTGCTTACTGAATTTCTGCAGGTTACACTACAGTTTTCAAAACTTTACGTGGACTCAGTGGAATGTTCTGAAATATTGCTGGAAGTAACAAGGCTCCCATGGGCATCCATCCATTCTGTTTGCAAAATGGATGGACCTTTTTATTATTTTATCTCTTCATTTCACTCTGCACTGCCCTAGGCTTTGAAAATATAACTAAACCTTGCTCTGTCAAGCAACAAGAACATTCACACTGGGCAGCTAGGAGGAGGAAAATATGAAAAACATGTTCCTACACCATAATTTTATCTACAGAATTAATAACTATTTCAAGTCTATATTGAATTAGCCAACAAACTAGCCTCAGGGCTTAAAATGGGTCAAACAGCCTCTATAGCAGTATCACAAGGCTAAAATAAAGACAGATTTTTCCTAAAGATCTTTTGTAGCCATCACCAGTTGCAATCTGTTTTACATAATCAAAAAGATTAATTTTATATACAGAAAGCATTTTAGATCACTCCAGTCACAAAAATTGACAAAACAGACAAAGAAATGATTAAAATTGCCCTTGCTATAAAGAATTAGATACTTGCCTTTGATCCAATTCAGTGATGATGAAAAACACACACTGAAACAGTCTGAAGTCTTCAACAAGTAGGAGGAAACATCAAGTGACTGTTGGCTGTCTGTGGGAGATGTGGTAACATGAGGTGATAAAACCTCTGACTCAATGAGTTCTGCAGAACATGCATAAACTGCAGAAAAGTGGATTATGGGAACAGAAAGCAGTGAAAAATAAATTCAAAAGGAAGGCCTGATTTAACAACATTGAAGAATACCAGAATAGCAAAAGAAACACCATGAGAAATTGGACCCTATGCCATCCCTCAAAATCTGATCAAACTGCATCCAGTCACTGCTTTGCTTCTCTGTAGCAGATGTAGCACCAATTTGGCATGTACATATTCTGTAGCTCTTGACAATAAAATCACATGTTCATTTATAGTTTGAAGCACCACAGTAAAACAGAATTGCTATTCACACTCTTTGTAGGGGTTCTCTTGTCTACTATCTGTAACAACCAATTATTACAGACTACCCACTACAAGCTAAACTAGAGTTCCATAATTTCTTTTGTACAAAAATACAATACCCATTTCAAATGTTTTTAATTTTCTGATTGCAATGGTCTATATGAATTTTTTCCATCTATAAAGTAATCATGTAGAACATGTGAGGCATCCAGTGGAAGGAGGAAGAAAGAAAGGTAGAGCATTAAAGGCAACAAATATTATTAGAGCAGGGTTTATTTTAAGGAGTGAAAGATGTTTATTCCTCTCCCTATTTAACTTTTTCAGCTGGTGTCTCCATTTACATTCAACGAGCACAAAAACACAAAAGCATGAATATTTGCACAAATCATTACAATCAGCTCTTCTGAATACACAATTTTTGTATTCTCATGATACTTGATGTTTAAACAGCTGCTGTTTTTGCAGGGAGTCCCAGTTGCTGTCATATATCTTGCATGGAATTACATAGACATGCAGGAAGGTTTTATGAAAGTATAAAAAGGTAAAATCAATGTAATGCTTACGTTATGAGTTTCTGAAGGCTCAGGACTCACAAGGACAGAAATATTCCCTTAAAAATAATGACTGTCAAAACAATATATAAATCAAGAAATTTACAGCCTGGACAGATCAGAGTATAAACAAGGAACACTAATCATAAAACTTGCAACATTTTTATCCTCCTAAGGGTTCTACTTATTTCATAACTAAATCTAAAAAGTAGAAAAAATGAATACACATGAATCTATATTAAGCATTTTCAAGTAAGGAACACAAACATTTGCAGTCAGTTACTACCTCACATCCTCTTGCATAGCTGAGATGCATGTACATATGTCATATTTAATCACACTTTTTCTTCCTTGAGCTGATATAGATTCCTTAGAAAAACTGGCAACATCCTAGGAAAAACTTGCCTCTAATTTCAAATGTGCTTTCAGGCAAGCCAGATTCATGTGAATGCACCAACTTGACCCGCAGTGATTTTGAAGACATTTTTACATTATCTTCATTCTTCAGAATGCACACAAGAGGCAATGGTAATTAATTTTTTGTTCCCAAGGTCCAGCTGGTCAAAGTAAACCTGCCTGATCTATGACAAAAAGAGTGATTTAGGATTTCCTAGTGAAATTTTTTGCTGCAAAATTTCTATGAATAATATAGATTAACCATGAAGAATTAAGTGTATGCTGCTGTAGTGATTATGTTTCAGCAGAAGTTATAGCCTCTATCCAGTCTATGCAGTCTAATTTATATTTCTCATTTTCTGAGATTCCTAGTTTTCCATGTTTCAGAAGGTAAAAAGAAACAACCAAATTTCAACCATCTTCAGCACAAAAAAATGGCCTTCAACTAGGAGAGGCTTATCTAACAAAATCATGTCCCAGTTCATTAGAGTCAAGAGACAGTGGTCAAGTACTTTCAGTTCCAGGAGAATCCCCTCTGTAATAGCTTCCAATGTATCATCATTACTGAAAGCAATGACAAATGGAAAAATAAAGCAGCAGTAAGCATAATATACTTTCTAAAAAGACAATGTGAAAAATAAGAAATCAGAGGCAGCCCTTAAAAACAGTTGTTATATTCCTACAATACAGAAGCAGCAGTGTAAATAAAGGTTGTAATACATATAGATAGATATAGATATAGATGATATAGATAGATACATATACATATCCATTCACATATAAAATTAAACATGAGAAAAGTGAGGTATTGTCTATATTGACATAAGCCAGAAGCAATCATACACAACAGTACTGAAGACATAGAAAGTTTTTTCCTATCTGGTCATTCTAATCTGTAATTTTTTCTGAGGGACAGAACTGTCACAGTAAAATTATTAAAGAAAATTGTGGGCATTCTTTTCCTCAGTAGATTACTGTCATAAAAAAAAAATTGGCAAAAATAAAATGTATTTCAGAAATGATCAATATATATATCCAATAAATATTTTTGAATTGTTGCATTTCAATATAATTATCTCCTTAATCAGACATGAAAAACAGAATGTAGACATCACAAATAAAGAAACATTATTCCTAGGGATGTTTTATGTCATTCCACCAATCCATCTAACACTTCCAAAATACAATATTTTTTTATTTTTTTGGGATCCAGGTTATAAATTTAAATGTTTTAAATTCAATCATTTTGAGCCTTGCTGTTGAAACATGGAAAAAAAAATTATTTTACTTCAGATCACTCACTAAGTCATTTGACAATGGTGCTTGTTACTGTCACCTCAGGATACATGGCATTTGTAATCAGCTCACCCTGTGAGGCTTAAAAAAATAAGCAGCTATTATTAACTCAGATGTATTTCTGATATCTTCTTTCCCTATTAAACTTTTCTCCTGAATAGCTATATAGAATATATTCACTACAGTTAGAATTCTGTATCTTAAATGTAAGATAAGATTTTAAAAAACCCAAAATGACAACTTATGTTGCTGGATATCCAATGATTCTTAGTCATCCATATAACCATTATCTCTTTCAAGTGACAAGATCATTCAGAAAAAGCTCTCTGTAGCTAAAATTTTCACATATCTGTAAATGCCCTTTAATCTGGAGCAGAAAACTGGGCTTTCTCCCTGCCTTTTTATTTCATCTCTACTTTTTTTATTCCTCCCTGGTGAAGTTACTGGGAAACAACGAATTTCACTGAACCTGCTGGACATTTTGTGGGAAACACAAACTGTTTTCTGGACTCACAGAAAATAGTTTTTTCCAGCACAGAAGAAGCACAAGGATCTAGTGTGAAGCCAGTACTGGGTAGAGTATTAAGCCTAGAGTGTTACAAGTGAGAGACAAGACGTCTCTTTATTGCTTTTATTCTGAGTGTATAACCTCATGCATAGCTCAGAGATAAAGAAACCAATAGAAAAAAAGAAGAAACCAAGAAATAATTGCATCATCAGGTCTTCTGCACAGTACCTACTGAAACAGACATAACTGAGTCTGAATATTTAATGCAGGAAAGAATCACTTAGCAATCCATTACTTCACTCTGCCACTGAGCTACCTGCAGTCCTCATTTTATCTTATGGAAAAATAACAGCATAACTTTCATAGTTTGATGAAAAACACCACAGAGCCTGGTCATAAAACAAAAGCCAGGTTGCAAACAAATTATAAAGTAAGTAATGAAACTATTTTATAAAATCACACAACGTGATTTTCAATTAGATTTTATTCCTGAATGTGCTCTCAACAGATATGAAGTTAGTTTATCAGCTCTAGGTCTTTAGGATTTTCCAAATTCTTATAATATATTTGAGAAGTCAGAAAGAAAACACAGCATTCTATTAGTAAATTGTTTTCTTTCCTCAGGCTATTTTCTTGCAAAATAGAATCTATTTTACACTACTCTGTATTAAAATGTAATTTGCTAGCATTGAGCTGGCATATCTCTTCACAATTCTCCTCTACTAACAAAAGCTTTAAATCTTTCTAATGATTTAAACACCTTGTAATTGGCCTAAATCTGCACAATCAATGCATTCCCTCTGAGGTTAATGTAGTATATCCATTTAGTACTTCCATTATAAACCAAAGGATAAGGAATCTCAATATATCTATCAGCAGCTAAAAATATCTTGCACATATATAGAGATGTATGGAGGTCTTAACAGAAATCAAAATGATTCTGCTTAAATTTATTGATATCTTGGGTGTGTACATAAAGATAATATGTTTTAATTTTTCCATTAATTTCATTATATTAACTTTTCAATTTTCCAGCTGCTTAGATATCCTCATCATCTCTCCCTAGTTTCCTTTTTAAAAATTTTTGTCTTCTCCTTTAGTCTGATTCAACTTAATTTCATTTTTTTTGTAGCAGAAAAAGACTAAATCAAACCAAAACAAAAACAAATAAAAGAAAATAAACAAGTAAACAAGCAACAAAAACTCCCCAACACATGAAGTCCAATGTTTTTACAGCAGAACTTATTAACAATTGCACACAACATTAATGGAAAAAGCCTCAAAGTAACTGTCAAAAGCTTCTAGTGCTAAGAATAACAAAAAGGTTATTCTTATTATATGCAATCAAAAAAAGAATTTTGTGGTAATTTTCTTGCAACCTTGTCAAGTGCAAATTGTTCACAACATTATTAATTATCTTTAGATTGTTTAGGTTATTTGCTGTATGCTCTTCCCGTTAAAAGGTCATCCTTTAACATTATCAACTTAATCTGTTTTCTTCTCATTTCTAATTTAAGTATATTCAGGTCCATTTCATGAAATGTCCATATCTCAAGCTCCTTCTTTTACTGAACAAACTTTCCTCTTTTCCATGTATTTCTCTCTACTGATAACAGTCAAAAATCTCCCACACTTATTTTGTGCTAACTTAAACAAGCCACTAGTTTTCTGGAAAAACTTGCTCACTTGCTTTGCTTTCTGTGAGTGATTCACTCTCATGATTCAGGAAAATACATGCTAAATATATAGATACATGAGGAAAATATAACCTCAACTATGTTAGAAGTTATTGTCTGTATAATCTGTCCATCACTGGTTCTTCTGTAGCCAAATCTGTGCATGGCCCACAGAGAAAGCAACAGTTATGACCCCTATAGTTGAATCACAGGTTAAATTAAGTTCAGGGTATTCCTCATAACTTGTGCTGACTTGTGCTATTAAAAGCTTGCACAGGATTTAAATATTTTGTATCTTTATGCATTGCAGGCTTTCTGTTTTCAAAAGATACATATAAGCAACTTGTATTTTTGCGTGCTTCTGCATGTGCCTCCTCCACAAATGATCTGAAACTGTGGAAGTTCATAAGGAAAGCATATAGATATCCAAACCCACTCTGCAGGAGACTTCATAGGAATAGCTCATCAGCTAGTGCTAATGACAAAGGACAGACTAAAGGGTCCTTCACTGCTCGTTTATCAGTGCTTAGAAACAACACGAAAAACTATTTCTTTTTTTCATTCAGCAAGAAGCCTACAATGCCTAGTTTGCACACCTGTATGTCAGCCAAAATAGCAGCCAGTACAAAATTAGTAAATTTTTCTCTCAGTATTCAAGGTTATGAATTAATGGGAGCAAAATAAGCTCAAAGGTATGTGACATGAAGTTCCTCCACCAAGAGCATAATTTCAAGCTTTGTATTTAACTCTCAACACCTGACAGTGCTCTGGGATTCACCAATAAAAATACAGAGAATAGTAATAATTGGAGGCTGGTGCCATGGGTACTCTGAATTAACACAGTTGTCACAAGAATTCTTTGATCAACAGTGCATAAGAACAATCTCATCCGCATCATATCTGGCCACCCCTGATATTTTCTCCAGCCATGAAGATCCAGATATCCCCTTAGAGGGTAGGTTCTGTCAGCATGATAGTAAAAGCCTGTGCTCCTCACCTCCTGGACTATTTCAGGGAAAGGTTATCAGCAAAATCAAAGGAAGCATAAGAAACTACTTTTGTGACTTATAACCAAATTTCCAACAGTACCTTTCATTCCTTTATCGAATCTTCATGTAAATGTATTGAAGTAATCCCCATAAATATAACAAAGTAATTAAACATCTTGTTTGCGATCTGTTAAAGCACATACACTTCTCTCTCCTATCCAAAAATCTTAATATGGAATAAGCTAACTCTCCTTTCAGCATAAGTTGTAACTTCTTACCAGAAAATTGTGTATGTGAAATATAACAAAACCAGTAAAAAGACTTAATTCTAGTCTATGTCTCACTGTTTTGAAGTCGGCAAAGTCATTTTTATACTAATTTTTCTCCACAAACCAAGATGACTCCTAAATAATTTTTATTCTAAATTTCTAATCTTGGAAATATAAATTATTAAATAAAGAAATAAATATTTTTAGAAATAGAAAAATATATAAAATATATTATCCCAAATGTGAAAAAAAATTAATTTAGATATACAGGGTTTCATTTTTTTTAAAAACTAATAGGCTACTTGAACCAAAATGAAATCAGACAAAATGATTCCCTTGGAATGCATCATGACAGCTTAGGAAACAAAGCCCTTTGAAATAATATGGGAAATGTATTTCATCATAGAGAGAGAAACACAAAATATAGGATTGTAGCTTGCTATGTTCATAAAAATCCTAAGGAAATTAAGCTTTCTTCTAAAAAGGTTAAAGGACAATGCCTCCTTCTTCAGAGAAAAGAGCTTGTAGAATCTCAGTGCTCTAAAGAGCAAGGTGGCTTTTTATGTCTTCTTTTTTTCTGAAATACTTTGTGCAATCTGGTTCTAAACATTTGAATGAGCAGAATATTCTTGGCATTAAATATTTCAGTAGTTTATCCTTGTATTTCAAATAACTGACAGGTTTGTAAATTGGGCTTGATAAAAGGATACCAAAGCATGACTGTGGATTATTGTTCAGAGATGAAAAGAGAAGAGTTTTCATATGTACACCTACTGTTATTGTTCTCTATTTTTCAATTAGGAAATGAATGTAGATTTTGTAAATGAACATTTTATCTCTCTTCTCACGCCTTCACTACTCAGAATTCCCTCCCATCCCCAAAACTACCTGCTTACAACAAACCCATTTTTCCTCTCAAAGAAGAAAAAGTGTTAGCAGGGTTTAAATCCATTTTTTATGGGTTTTGTTTGCATTTTATGTTCACATACAAAATTCTAGCAACTCTCATATTGATATTATTACTACATGAGTAGTCAGCTATTTTATGAATGAATGTGGAATTAAATCACCGTGTTAGAAACCTGTAGTGACATAAACCACATGTATTCAGAATGCTTATAGTAACTGAAAAATGTATTAGGCATCTGAAGCTTTTTTAAGCTCAGGATTGTGCAACTACAGTAATTTCACGATTATAAGCCGCACTGAGTATAAGCTGCACTTCCCGGTGCCAGCACCTTTTCATTCTTTGTCCATACATAAGATGCACCTGATTATAAGTCGCACGTTACAATACAGAGTGTGATAAAAGGTATCTACTCTATCACTATCTGTTGAGGGTGGGGGCAGTGATCCTTATCTCAACAGCAGATATTCTGATAATGGGCCATCCATTGAAACCAGGTAGGGCATTGTTCTTTATCTTTTCACAACCCATCCTTCCTCCAGAGAGTCATTTTCTGCTAATGGCCCATTGAGTCCCACTGTGGGACTGATAAAATTACTTCATCCCATCAGAAGTTGCTCCAGACAGGGGGAAGAGCCCAACGTTTCTTACCAAGATAAAAACAGAGGTTTTGGGACACTAAGGGAGCCCCTTTCTCCACTGGACTCCAGAGGAAAACCGAATTTCTCCACATCACCACTGGACCTTTAGAGGGAAACTGCACCTTCTACAGGAGCACTGCTCCAACTGAATCACATCTGTCACTGCAGGAGGATGCAGCCACCATTTAATGGGACTGCTACCAACACCCTGCCTGATGGGGTGCCACGTTGTACTCTGACTTTGTCAGGGTTTGGAGTTTGTTTCTTTGTAGTACTGTATTTCTCTTTTAATTTCCCTAGTAAAGAACGGTTATTCCTAATTCCCATATTTTTGCCCGAAAACCCCTTGATTTCAAAATTATAATAATTTGGAGGGAGGGGGTTTACATTCTCCATTTCAAAAAGAAGCTCCTGCCTTTCTCAGCAGACACCTGTCCTCCCAACTAAAACAGCAACTTTTCGTTCTTTGTCCGTATATAAGCCGCACCTGATTATAAGCCGCACTTTGGGTTCGGCCCAAAATTTTAGTCAAAATGGTGTGGCTTACAATCGTGAAATTACTGTACTTTTTGTATAACTGTGAAAATGAAGAATACTTTCTTTACAGGTATTTAAGTTTTTTTAAAGCTGAATGACTTTAGCATGTAAATAGATGTAAACCACTTGAAAAAGAGATTCAACTTGGATTGAAATCTTCAAGAAATAAAGGAATACCTTAGAAAAAAAATGAGAGGCAAGAGGAAGTGTTAAAAATTATATTTTTAAAATTGTCCAGAGAAAGAAAAAAGCAATATAACTATGAAGCCAAAGACTGGCCATTCTACTGAAATATGAGCATATTATTTACTCTTAGAATGCACTCATGACTGCTTCATAAAAGGAAGGTACTAAGGCAAGAATGAGAGCAACAACATGGAAACCAAAGAAACTGAAAAAAGAGAAAAACACACTTCACATCTCTGGATTGTGATTAAAAGAGAAATCATTATATATGGTCTACCTCAGGTAGGTAAGTATTTAATACTTCACAAATTCCCCTGAGGCCAGTGAACTCATGAAATAAGAAAGAAATGGGCCAAGATATCTTTTCAGGTCAGGAGTGTTTTGTTCTCACAAAACATTTTGATTCCTGCTTGAAATTTTAGGCTACCAGACACTGGGTTTTTATTCCCTTTTATTCCTTCAGAAACACTAAGGGTATTCCTTAAATTATTTTCCATTCCTCTTAGAAACTGAAATCAGAGATACGTCTCTGAAGAGATGGTAGATGAGAAGAAAACCTTCATTTTCCAATATGATGTCAGCATTTAAATGAAGACCTAAAATAGAATAGGGTTAGGAAAACTTGGCTGGAACTGTCAAAAGTTTCTGTATAAAATAAATTCATCAGGTAAAAGGACTAGTAAAGCATAGTAGTGGAGCATAGTAAAAAAGGAAAATCTCCATTAGTTATATGGAAATATAAGGTCTTGGAAAGTCTTTGGTAGACAAATATTCAGGGAAGATAAAAATCTAGGTTAGTAAACAGTAAATTAAGCTGGGGCAGAAGAAAGAGACCTCAGGACTCTGAGTCACTTACTTCAAAGCACTCTGTACCTGAATGTTCTATTGAGCTTGATTGGGAGCTTGGGTAGATCCACAAAAACTGCCATGTTTTTGGTAACCATTCCATAACTCCTTGTAGGGGACTTCTGTAAAACCTGTGGGGTTTTTTTTTCTTTTTCTTTTTTTCTGTATAAGAAAAATTAATTTTTGTCCAATAGGTTTAATTATAATTAGTGCAGAATACATGTTGATTTCTAAAAATCTGAATGCTTTTTTTTATCATTACCAAATGCTAAATTTCCCTGTATTAGCTCTGGTCATGGTAGAACTGTGTTCTACACTTTTTAAATAACTCCTTTTAACTACAAATCAAATTTGAAAGATACTTTAGCAACAATTAAAGGGTACTTAAATGATGCATAAATAAAGTGCTATGTAAGAATGAACAATGGTTAGGGAATCAGTATGTGTCACAGTATTGATTCATAGGATAATCTTTCACTAAATATTTCATTTAAACTCAAGAAAGTTTACAAACCATTCATTTACACCTCTCTTTGTCTCATCCTAAAAATTGTATTATTGAGCCCCTTTACTCAGCAAGTTATTTCACACAATATGTAAATACCAGGTTCCCTGTATCTCTTTAGGAATATTTATTGTTTCTCTGGGGTTGATTAGGTTTTTTTGGTTTTTGGTTTTTTGTTTCTTAATGTAAATAGAACAAGTTAGACATATTTCACTGGCAATGATTTTTATAAAAGAAGCAATTCAAACTTAATGAATTAATTGCTCTAAATCAGAGGTATGAATAAAAAAGAGCTTAGGAGCTTGAATTTATAGTTGAACATGGTGGAACATGAAGACAGCTGCAACTGGCTGCATTATTGATGAGAAACACAAAGCAGTTACACAGAACATTGAGTTAAAGAGGATAGAACATTGCTTTTCAACTTCGTGTGCAGTCAGATGTTAAAACTTCATTATCTAGGTGGATTTGGGGAGTTATTTGTACTGGGATTACTTAGTTTGTGAGACTCTCTCATTTGCTAGCAGCACTAGGTTTTGTTAAGTGTGCCTTAAGAACAAGACCTTTCTAGAACTTTTCCCTTTCTTCCCATTCCCTACCACTTCAAGACAGAACTATAACTAAACCATTCAGATTGACTGGCAAATAAAAAAAAATGCAGATTAGTGCAGTCACAATATTATTATTATTATTATTATTATTATTATTATTATTATTATTATTATTATTATTATTATTATTATTATTATTGTACCTAAAGCAATAAAAGTTAGGTCAAGCAATGGGGAATGTTCCTAGCCACACAATTAGATAATAAATGTAGGGTGTAGGTCAACCAGCTTTTCCATTACATTAAATGGCTAGTGTTGCAATTGTATTAGGACATTTTGAGATAAAATAAAGGTAGATCTGATAAAAAATTAGAAATATGCCATATTTCCAAATATGACATACCAGTGGACAATAGCAACCTTAAAAAAAAAAAAGTTTTTAAATTGTACAATTAATTTGTTAAGATTCTAGGTTATATTCTTGTGCTTGATGGCATAATGCAGGCTTACTAATATAAAATGCTTTTAACGATTAAAAAAAAAGTCACTTCAATAAAGTGGGTGTGCAAAGGATGCTTCAAAAATTAAATTTTTTATAGTTCTATGCCTTTTGTGTTTGCCCAAGTCAGTGGGCAGAGAGAAGTCTGATCTGTGATCTGTGTATTCTCTAAGAATTAAGCAGCTCTTTCTTTAGACACACCTTGTAAACAAGACCTATGTTAGGTCAGACACTATTTTGGTTCAAGGTGTTAGAATACAATTTCCTGTGCAAACTCCCTCACCCCCCATTTTGAACTCAAAGGCTCAGACACTCCTAGAATATACACCTAAGTGGATCTTTAAATGAGTATAAAATATAATAGGTATATGGTTTTGACTTGTCTTCTATCATGCAAGATACAACTGGGGAAAAAAGTTATAAGGATTTTTTCCATAATCTTGCAAAAAAGGAACATATACTTCTAGAATTACAGTAATTTCATGACCATAAGGCGCACCGGTCTATAAGGCGCACCTCCGGGAGTCGGCAAATTTTGCAACTTTGTACATTATATAAGGCGCACCAGACTATAAGGCGTACTTTTTTTTACAGCGAGGATCCACCGCCAGCTCCTCCCACACGGCTGACGGCCACGGCACCGGCTGCTCCTGCCAGCCATGGCCCCGCCTGCCTGTGCTGGCCTGCAGGGCCATGGTCGCGCCTGCCCGTGCCGGCCATGGCCCCACAGGCCCCACCTGCGCCTATCAGCTGTGGCCCCACGGCCCCGCCTGCCCCTATTGGCTGCAGCCCCGAAGGCCCTGGAGCTGCAGCCCCGCCTGCACCTGCCAGCTGTGGCACCACAGCCCCACCTACCCCTATTGACCGCGGCCCCAACGGCCCGGGTACCGCAGCCCGGCCTGCCCCTATCGGCTGTGGGCCCGCTGGCCACAGAACCGTGGGCGGGCCCACCTGCCCGTGCTGGCCGCTGCCCTGCTGGCCGCACCTACACGTGCCAGTCATGGCCCCACTGGCCCCACCTGCCCGTATCAGCTGCGGCCCGGCCGGCCCTGGAGCCCAGGCCCTGCTTACCCGTGCTGGCTGCAGCCCCGCCAGCCCCAGCGCCGCAGCCCTGCCTGCACCTGCTAGCTGTGGCAACACAGCCCCACCTGCCCCTATCGGCTGTGGCCCCACTGCCCCCAGCACTGTGTCCCCGCCTGCCCCTGTCAGCCATGCCCCGCCGGCCCAGGCACTTCTGCCCCGCAGGGCCACCCTCAGCTTGGGGGCGGCACAGGGCGGGGTCACCCTCAGCTCGGGGGTGGCGCAGGGCAGGGCCACCCTCGGCTTGGTCCACCCGCGGCTCAGGGACATCCTCGGCTCGGGGCCACCCTCGGCTCAGGGGTGGTGTGGGGCGGGGCCACCCTCGGCTTGGGCTGCCTATGGGGTGGGGCCAGCCTCGGCTTAGGGCGGCAGGGGGATGCCCGCTCCCTCCCTCCCCGCGCAGATTCTGCTGGCCGGGGGCTGCTCGGTCCCGCCCCTCCTCGTGGCTTGGCTCACAGCTCGCACTTCCACGTTGTCAAATTTCTCAACTTTGTACATTATATAAGGCGCACCGGACTATAAGGTGCACTTCTGTGTTCAGACCAAAATTTTAGTCAAAAGGGTGCACCTTATAGTTGTGAAATTACTGTAAATAAGATAATAAGTCCTTTTCCACTACTTTGACATATTTTCCCCTTTGCAGATTTCAAGGTAAAAAACAAGACTTAAACAGCGAATATAACTCAATAACCTCTCACCCTATAGTCCCTTCCTGACTATATTGTTACAAAACAGGAGAGGTCACAGCATTAAATTGTTTTCCTTTGCAGGTTAGCTTTCATCAAAACAGGACTGGAGTTTTATTGTGGTTTTTTTGTGGATTTGGGATTTTTTCTTCTCTTCTTTTTTTTGTTGATTAGTTGGTTGGTTGGTTGATTTGGGGTTTTTTCGTGTGCAGTGGGATTTTAATCTACTACTGAACTAGGACTTGTGCTTTAAATAAATCTAACAAAACTGATTTATGTCTCGAATTAAATCAATACACTAAGTTAAAATACGTCTTGCTATTCCGTGCCCTTTGGCAATTTATCATTAAAGTCCAGGATTTTGTAACAGGAAATAACGAAATGTTTAAGAAATTAAAGACTTTCTAGATACAAGGAGTGAGTTTCTCCATTTGGGTCAAGCTTTATTTTATTTTGGATAATTCAAGTGGATACAAGTGGATAGTTGATACAAGTTGAAATCTAGACAAAAAATGGTTGCACCTGCATAGGCAAACGTTGGCCAGGAGAATATCTGCAGCTGTGCTGAGAATTGTGATGGCATTAAACATGCTCCAAATTTCTATACCACAGCCTAGCACTGGATTAGTGAAAATCTGATGAACTGAACAATCAATAAAAGACGGAATGTAGTTTCTAGTTAAGTTTCATGCAAAGGAAATCCAGCTTGAGCACTCCCATGCCACACAAACCATACCACATGAAGCTTTGATAATTGGCATCAAGAGTTTTGCTTCAGACATTTACCTCTGATGCAATAGAGGAACCCCTTCATAAGGAACATAAGAAACCTAGTCCACTGTTCCTTGGGGCAAAAATCTAGTATATTGACCAAAATGAAACTGTGGGCTTAGGATTTGCTTCTTCTGTACAATAGATTTGTGTCCCTAAAAATCTCATTTCATCTTCCTGGGATCATCCTTCCTAGGCCCTTCCTGATCCACAGGCAGCATCAATTTAAGTAACTTTCTTTCATTAATTTGCAGGATGAATTTTCTGTTCTGTATAAATGTAAATTAATACACCAAAATATCTGGGAAAATAGATATCTTTTTAAAATATATTAATAATAAATATAGGATTGCAGTGATTTCAAAACCATGAAAAATCTAGGCCTAGAAACAATACTAGTAAATCTATAGAAAGTAAATTAAAATATTACAGAATGGAAAATCACATCTACTGAAACAAAGATTTGGCATTGTGTCTTCATGGCAGTTGTTTGGGATCTTTTTCTTGCTGTTCTGTGACCTACTATTTGGTTTTACAAGTCTCAGTGTGATAAAACAGAGCCTTTCAAATTGTGCTTCTGTGCTGCTGCCAGCACTCATCTCTCTCAGAAAACAAACAAACAAATAATTAGATATTCTAGATGCATTCCAAATTAAGCAATCTACTACCTGCATATTAATAATTATTAAACAATTCTAGCTGAGTTATTTCAATGTTTTGATCCTTGCACTTAAATTATTGAACACTTCCACCAAAAGACAATGGTCAGAATGCACACAGGAACACAAATTCATACGAATTCTAAAGATACTCTGATTCACATACTGTTTCATTCCCTATTAGTTACAAGTAGTAACATTAGCTTGTTTTAGACTTCAGGAAATTGTATGTTTAATTTGGATCTTTAAAAGATTCTACCATACAGTTAAATTCCATAAATCGAGATAATTTTCAAGGGAACTGCAAGGACATTCCTGATCAGGAATATTTCTGTGAACCAGGACCTCAACAAACCCATAATTCTTTTAATCTGTGCTTGATTTTAACAGTGATGTGGAAACATAAGCATGAACAAAATAACATGAGTAGTAATAACAAAGTTTTTTCATAGTCACAGCAAAATAACTCTGCAAACAACATTTATGACCACTTATATGCATATATATATAATACATAGGCAACTCTAAGTCAAAAGTTTTTATAATTCTTGATGTAAGATATTCCACTAGCTGTACATTGCAGGTGCTCTTATACAAATATGCACCACATAAAGGGAGACTTCAAAGCGCATTTGCATTTCCTGAAGATGTGATTAGAATAGTTATTATGTTATTCTTATATATAATCAGGGCCTTTTGTGTGCAAAAATGCAAATGCACTCAACGTGAGAGCCTTATTTAGGCAATATCTTGTCTGCTTTACTGCTTGGATTATCTGTAATTTGTCTACTAGAATTAAAATTATGCTGCCACTTGCTTTGTAAACTGGAAGTAGTTAATAGATAAGTCAGCCAAAACTTTTTCAGAGTTGTTGATTATTTTTTTACTTAAGATGTGAAGAGGTGAGTAATGAACCTCCTCCTCTCATTTGCTCCTTGTGCATGGGGCTTTGCAGCAATCACAGTCCTGGCAGTTACCCAAGTCTGTTCACTTTTATTCCTGGCAACAAACCAGCTCGTACCTGTCACCCTTATTTTCTTCTTTTCTTTGGTGATCACCCATTCTCACTAACAATTTCCCAGTTCTCTATTTACTCTGAAATATACCTGCCCTCAAAATGATTTAACACTTCATGTAAATGTCTTATGTTTGTTTGTATTAAAAATGTATAAGAGGGAAAATCACACAAAAAGAGTCTGCATTGTCATTCCTGAAGTACCAATTTTGTCTATTTCCTAAAAGAAAAAAAAGCTTTTTAGAGACTTAGAATCATAATGAACTTCAAAATATTAATTCACAAATTTTTTTTACTGAGTAATTAAAGACATTGATTTTAGTTGAGCTTTTCTGAATAATGTACATTGACGCATTTGGGTTTACTTGAATTGGAATTCAAGAGTTATATCTATGATGATACTTTCTAAAGTTCTTAAATTTATTCTGTTCCTTCTCTTGCATGAGACAGATGATCAAGGAACTGAGCATTCTTTCCTAGATGTTTTGTTCTGTACTTTTCTAATAAAATATTAATATGAATCCATTTTTAATAAATAGAATCGTACCACCTGTTTTTCTACTGAATACTTCTGTCATATGTTTTTTACCTTCTCTAGCATCCACAGCCAGCATACACAAATTATAATCTAGCTTCTGCCCCTGATCCAAACACTGAGACATTAACAAAAGTCATGTACAGTGATTTCACGAATACAAGCCGCACTGAGTATAAGCCGCATCTCTGGGTGTTGGCAAACATTTCGTTCTTTGTCCATAAATAAGCCGCACCTGAATATAAGCCGCTCTGTCATTCGCAGTGAGGACCCGCGTGCAACAAATAGTAACAGAACCGTGGCATGGCGGGGAGTTTACTGGCTCAATTAAGGCTGTGCAGGCCCGGCCCCCTCGGGGCTGCTGACGGAGCCAGGCGGCCCAGCTCGGTGGGGCCGCTCGGTGGGGCCACCGCCTCTGGGGTCGCTCGCCTCGACCCAGCTCCCGTCGCGGTGGCGGCAGGCGAGCACGGAGGACAACCTGCTCCTGCTGTGGTGGCAGTGGGCGGGCGCAGAGCACACGCCCCACTCCCATGGCGGATGGGTGTGGAGCACACCCCGCTCCCGCGGCGGGCGAGCACGGAGCACACGCCCCGCTCCCGCCACAGCGGCGGTGGGGGAGTACGGAGCACCCCCTGCTCCCACCACGGTGGTGGAGGGCGGGGGCAGAGCCCCCTGCCTCCTCCCCAAGCCGTGGGGATGTCAGCACAGAGCCCCCTGCCTCTCCCCTGCCTGAAGTAGGGAACTACCCTGCCTCCCTCCCTCCCCACACGCTGCCGGCGCTGAGCTGGCCCCACCCACCGTGCAACACATTAACCAATTTGTAACAATAGCGAAATCCTGGGTTTTACTGGCAGGCGCTCGGCTCGGCACCCTGGCTGGCACTTCTGGGGTTGTAAATGCCAGAAAATTATTCATATATTAGCCGCTCCTGAGTATTAGCCGCATTTCCGGTTTGAGAGCAAAATCTAAGTCAAAATGGTGCGGTTTGTATTAGTGAAATTACTGTAGCTTAAAATTTAAAATTTGCTCAATTCATCTGTTTTTCTTTGGAAAACCACTATTGTGAAAAACCTCACAGCCCATATTTTGTGCCAAACTCTGCAAACTAGTAGGAAACATGCTCTTCTGGAAAAAACTAAGAGCTCAAGATCTTGAAAACAAATGTCAGATGAGCCTGATTTTGCAGATCACCTCAACGAACTGAACTGACAAGAGGACTGAACTCTTAATAGGCAAAAGATTAGTTTCTTCATAGCTACCTGTAATTAAATGTATGCTAATATCAAACTTGATGCCACACAAACTTAGTGCAGGGTAATTATTTTCTAGAGGAAGGTTATAAGATTCATTGTAAATGCCAACTGAAGAAAGATTTTTCTTTCAGAGAGTCATGAATATTTACTCCCTCCTGCCTTTAGTGTAGGCAGTCTCATATTGTGGAGAAGAAATATTTTGAGTATATTTTTATCTCTACTCACTTTTCCGAAGTGGGAATATGACAGCATGTTTATTTCTAAAATTTTAAACTCTATCTCTCCAACTAAAATTAATCAAAATTCTACAGTCTACCAGCACTGAAAGAATATGTTAGCTCCACATAGAAATGTTTAATAACACATAACAACATGTAACAATATATTCAACATTGTAAGGTTGGTAACATGTTTAAGTTCTATTTAGACACAGCAAAAGGAAGCTCTGCAAAGAAATGTCTTCAGGCACCATGAATATTTTACACTTTCAAACAAAGTAGTTTGAATTGAAGTACATGTTAGGAGTATGTCACTATAGAATATGACTAAAAATGCTATCAATATTTGTACTAAAAATATTTGTTTGCACTTGTTTTATGATGGAAATGAAGGTAAGACTAGGCAAAAACAGTCCCCATAATTCAGTTTATAAGAACAGTACTCCTTTTCTATCACTCTCTCATAACAAATCTACAGATGAATTACCTAAGTAAAAATTAAATTTTTAACTCTTTGCAAGTATTTCTACATGGTAAGAGGGTTTGCCATTATTTCTTCCCAGAGGAAATAATTTACCAAAGGGGATAGCATCATAGAATCATTAAGGTTGGAAGAGACCTTCAAGATCATCCAGTCCAATTATCAAATCAGCATTGTCACTGTAACATCTTAATCAATAAACATACCACCCACCAATTCAAATTCATTCACCAATTCAAATGTGTCTTAAACATCTCCAGAGATGGTGACTCCACCACCTCCCTGGGCAACCTATTCCAATGCCTGACCACCCAAACCGTGAATAAAATTTTTCTAATGTCTAATCTGAGTATCTCCAACCTCATTTTAAGGCCATTTCCTCTTGTCCCTCAGATTTTGGCATACATTTTGCTGGGAAAGTTAAGGAATCAAAACATGTTCAAACTCAATATTATTATTTCTCCTTCACTTCTTTAGAGTGAAATTTATAATAGAACCTCAATGTGCTCTCTCTAGCTTAAGATTAGGTTATAGTAAGTGGAGTAATTGGCTAATGCATGGCAATGCTCATTCTAGTCCAAGTGCAACAGAATAAAGTGAAGGTTTCACTGAGGAAAGAATTGGGAGCTGCTTTAAATACTTGAAAACTACTTCATTTTCCTTCCTTTCAACAAAAACATTTTGAAATCACACAGAAGTGTAAATCCGAAAATCTGTTCTTCAAATTACCTGGCTTCTCCCCCAGAAAACAAGCTCTGATCACATCTTCCTTTCCAAGGCTGTGCTGATTTTCTCTAAACAAGAACATTCACAGGGGGTAGGTCTGTCAGTAGCAGCCTCTAACAGGATGATACAATGAGGAAAATGTTATTTCCAAAAATCTCAGCCTAATACAATGTGTTTCACAAGCTGACATGTTTAATCAGAAGAAAACTTTTTTATTAAAAATAAATAGTAAAAGTAGTCATTTTGTCTTAAGATGTACAGCCAGAAAAATTCTGTAGTGAAATTCTCTTCTTTCTTCATAAACAGTAATTACTTTTACATTTTATGAAGAAATGAGAGTCAACAGTCACACTTATTTTTCTAAAACAATACCAGGTTTTGCAGTAAAAGGTACGTACAGCGTTTGTGGAACCTTCCAAGATTGATGGTAGACCAATGGAAAAGCTTCTAAAATGTATTTATAATATTTGCTTGCTCTCTGCCCAGGTTGAGTGATAGACTAGCAGAAAGTGTTGTCCCTTGTACACTGCTTCTGACAGAGGTGAATAGTGAGGGATTTACTCTTTTGCAGGCAGACAGAAAGTGGGATTAGGATGACTTCTAGCTTCAGGATCCAATGTAAAATATAACCAACCCAAATAATCTGCAACAATTGACAGCTGACAATATTTCTTCTGGACCAAAAGGGAAGAAGACATTGGAAGGCAGGGGAAGAAACCTTAATTGTAACATGATTTGTGTTCCTTCTTTGCAATGAGTTGACTCTCAATGTAGGGTTTAAATTAAGAACTAATTTCTTCTGTTTTGAAAAGTTAAGGATGTACTTGACATATAGCCCTAACTACTAAGTCCTGAAAACTATAAATAATATTAGTCAAAATCTAAAAGATAAGAGATTTCATCTTTCTTAGGGGTTTTTAAGAAGACCTTTTCTATGATTGTAGATTTTGTTATCTTCCACCTACATGTTCCATCACTGGAGACAGCTTAAATCACCAAAGCAGCCTTTTAAACACATTTAGAGAAATGACTATATTAGGATGCTGTCTTCACGTTCTTAACCTTTGGAATTGAAAATTTTTATAGAAAAGATCTCTGTGCTTTTTTAGGTGGATGCTTTAATGCCAGTCAGATGAGAAGCCCTTTCAGAGAAGAAGCTGTACATTAAAAATAATGCAAGGTACATAGAAAAACAAAATTCCTATCAATGGACAGATTATCTTTGTTACACAAAACTGTATTTACTGGTTTAAAACTGTATTCCAAGAACCAGGTGCTAATTATCTACAAATATAAAGTACATAATTTACTCGTGAATATATGATACCTGAGTATCTTTTTGTCTTAAATGTAATGGAGGATGATGTTTATAGATTAAGAATAATCTTTTCTGAATGCTGATGATACAGCCTGGTCAGTGTGAACAACTGGGTCAGATGAGCATGGCAATCTGTATGACTTACAGATATGTCTGTATGTATGTATGTTTTACAACACTTTGTAACACATTTGCAAGAAAGGGAATTTCTGAAATGGTAAAAAGAAGTCAACACTATGCATTCTGCCTAAAAGCATCACCATTTATACACTGTGCTTAAAAACCTGTGTATGAGTTTGCTGAAGTAGTTGAGGGCAGTAATATATGCATTCAGGAATCAAACTCCTAATTAATTTAGGAGTGAGAAATTAATGTAAGAGTGAGAACAGCAGAATTCTTTAAACAACCTGGCCTCAAAGCAGGACAGAAATTCCCTACTGGCATTTTTGTTTATTTTAACACAACCTGTTCTACTCAGTTGATTTCATTACTTTTTCTGTAATGGGATGCTGGAACGTATTTCAAAATAACAAGATTGCACAGACATATCATTAGTCATCAAATGCGTTTTATATCTGACTTCCATGTGGAGTATAGAAGTTCTGCTTGTATAATAAACAGAATTTTAATAATCTGTCTGTAAAATTGGGTATTGCAAAAGCAAATGAGCAGCAGAATGACAAGTAGAAACATTAAAAGAAGTAAATGTCACATGAAGATCAAAAAAAGAAATGTAGAAGGAGTGATTTAGTCACATCCTGTAGGACAAAAAAGTTTCTTTAGCTACTATGACATTTTCTAAGCAGCTAACCATCAGTGTTCTCAAAAGAAAATGCTGGACAATGAAACTTTACACAATTAAATAATTTTCATGCATTTGGCTTAATTCAAGTCCCCGAAACACAGAGGATGTTTTTACTACCAAAAACCTGCAGACTGATTTTCTTACTAGCTACAAATTATTTTCTAAAAGGAAACCATAGGCACAAACATAGAGTCTACAACAGGTTTAAAATCCTTGAAATTATTGACACTTTTCCTGGTCCCTATGAGCTCAGCATCCACTTAGATTTCACTTAAATAATTTCCTTAAACCATTCCTTGATTTTCCATCCCTACATCATAAACAACAAAAGAAAATTCTGTCTGTGCTTCAAGTAAACAGCAAAATCTGCTTTAACTTCCAAGTTGATCTCGCATGATGAAAGAAACCTATCATCTTACAGATGTGAAAGCATCTATTTTTTTTGTCAGCTTGCTTGATCTAAGAATGAAAAGCAATGCACACTTAACAGATGTCCTACCTTTCTTGTGCTGTGCCCTCATCACAGGTTTTTGCTGGCATTTTTCTCCCTCACGTGTCTTTGGTGGTTTTTTTGTCAGTGTCAAAATGAAGTTATCGGAAACTTCTGCATCTGAGATCAATGCTCACACACAAGCTACAAAGACAGTCTTCATTCTCTAGTTTACTTTCATATTTACAGGTCATCTCTGGGAGTCTAAAAGACAGCTTTAAAATTCCATGCATCTGCTATTTAAAAAAAAAAAAAAGAAAAACAGAAAACAAACAACACCTTTGCAAATCCATTACAATTCATGTTAAACAACCAAACACATTAACCTTAGAATCTGATGCTCCAGAAATATCCCATGGCCATTTTTTTAAAGGCTTAAATTTCTACATGCTCAAGCTATACCACATTAATTCAAAGGAGTTTGTGTACAGATTTTTGAAAGAGTTTATTAGTGTATTGAATCTTACAGTTTAAATTATCTAGTAAGATCTGTTATTTTGTTTACAAACATCAGTAAAATACCTAGAACATAATCTAAATCCTTTTCTCAGTAAAAAAGTTATAAAATATTTTAATTAGGAAAAAAAATTATAACAATATCACACTTATTTGAATGGTATCCCAACTGTTGTTTCTAACCACATTTAAGTAAAACAAACTGAACAGTGAAATTAAGTTGCTTCTTGGTTTAGAGGTTATTTTCATCACTTATTTCAGCTGCTATTTCCTGCTTTTGTATTTGTTTGCAATTCACCACTAAACCCTAATCCCTGCAAGACTTACCCTGCTTATTGTGCACACACAATTATACTGAATAAGAAATAAAAAATCTTGATTCAAAATCTGAGCTGAGGTAGATTTGCCTGAACAGAAATGACACATGATGTTGCTTCCCATTCTGGCTTAACAGAAATTCTTCTGTGGGATTCGTGACACCCACCTACAACCATGGACACTGCCTGCTTTGTCTTCTGAACATCACTCTGTACTAAGATGAGCTCTGCCTGAAAAAAAGGGGTAAGACCAGGGATTTTGCAACTCATCATCTCATTGTGACTAATTTGTTTTCTTTTGCTCTCTCTTAACTGATCACAGTTTTCTAAGTTGGGCATTTAAGTTAAATGCCAAGGGCTATGTAGCACGCACAACTTCAGAATAACTTCCTCATTAAAACATCAGAGGACAAAGTCTCAAGGAGAATTCGTAGTCAATATTCCGTGTTGTCTTTTATAATTCCTTTTTCAGTGGCTGTTTCTGGCACTGCATTTATTTGCAGATCCTTTTACCCAAAGGTAACTAGAGACATGTAGACTTACATGAAACTAAATTTCACCAAAGAATGTTTTTTGTTTCTAAAAGAGTTATGATTTCACACAGCACAAGCAGAAATTGAATGTAATATTCATCTATTAGAGAAAATTCTGAAACTTTAATGGTCTTTCCATGCTCTGGTAATGCTTCAGGGAGGATTTCCCACTGGCAAAGGCTCTGTAATTTAAAATGTGAAGACATTCACTTGTGTGATGTGAGTCATTAATTGTTAGTTACAACCACCTAACTTCATTGGTTTCCTACAGACTATCCAGTTAACAGTGATCTATAGACAGATTTTTTAGAATACCTGTAAACAAAAGAAGACTAAGGTGCTTTATGTGATGGTTCCACGCCATCTGCTACACTCTTTGAATGAAAAGACAGTAAGAGGGGGTAAATTCAAAATGATTTAGCAGATGGTCTTGACATAAAATGATGGCATTTATACCTTATTTTTGTTTTCTTTTTATTTACTGCTGAAGAGAAGAGAAGAGAAAAGGATGAGCTCCAAATTCTATTAGAATATGGTAACATTATTTAGAACTATAAAGTATGCCAGAAAACAAAATTCAAAAATGTAGCTTGTAAATCCACTGTAATATAAAGGGAAGAAAGCAGAATCCCAGATTAACAGAAATTGTTAAAAGAGAATTTGTGTGTGCCTCATTCTCTGGAAGTTATTAAAACCAGGTTAGACTGAGCCCTAAGCAACCTGGTCTAGTGAAAGTTGCCCCGGCCCATGGCAGGATTTTGGAAACAGATGATCTTTAAGGTCCCTTCCAACACAAACCATTCTGTGATTCTATGTTAGTGAAAATCTCCATTCATCCTTCTTTCTACCCTTCCTAAGGCTGGCTTTTTTAGCTGTCCTCCCAAATAAGCAAACCCTTACTGGTAGAAGAATCTTCTTTTTCCAGTGTTCTTTCCTCTGTATCTTCCTGAAATTGTCATTGAGCTTCATTTTAGTCAGAAACTTTAATTAGCTTTCAAACTAACTTTCGGGAATCAAGCAAATAGTAGCTAAAAGTGTATCTATTTTGTGGTTTCTTCCTGTCCTGTCTTTCCTTTGGGACATTATCTCAAAGTACTGAGTAATCTGAACAGCTCCAATGCGATGCTCCCTCTATTGGTGATTCAATTTATCCCCAGCAACTGCATTAGCAGCCTTCAAACAGTGTTTTCATAAAATAAGGCCTCACAAGTCATTATTATTTACAGATGAAACCTGAAAAAATACTTTCTAGGGAAGAATAAATAAATAAATACTGTAAAGGAGCTTGAATTAGATTGCTTGTGACATAAACATTAGTTGATTTTTATGTTAGAACTGAAATTTTAACTTACCTATTGCCTTTTGCAACACTATCAGCAGTAAATTTGTTTCTGTTGCTAGATAGTGAGGTGCATTCCAGGTCTCTTGAGAAGCATTACTTCCCATCACAAAACTTTTATTTTATTTTGTAGATGGAATGCCGAAGTATTTTACACCCCATTCTGTATTGGGTGTAATACAGTATAATTCATGGTGAAGTAAGAACAACCTTCTTATGAAATTCAAGTTGCAGAATCAGCTACTGAACTAATTGGCAGGCCCCAAAATAAACAGAAGCAAAAATAAAGTGATGAAAAGTTACTGAGAAGAATGTGGTTGCATTTAATTACATGATGCAGTGACAGGTCATAGGACGCAGCAGAATAAATTCTGTAAAAATAAAAAAGTACTGAAAGTATTGGGAAAAATTCTAGGTCAGATTACATCATGAAACAAACTTTCCCATGGAAAAACTACTAGAACTTGATTTAAGGAGCCTCCTTCTATAATATTATTATTTGGGGAAGATATGACTCCTCTCATGTATATGGAATTGCTTCTTATCAGGCAAAAAGATAAGTGAGGGGATGTAGAGATAATGGAATGTGTTTTCAGCTAAGTCATAGGGAAAAAGATGACTGAAGATAAAAGTCATTAAGGTCAGTTTGGCATCAGTTTTTTAGACATGAATATTTATACAAATGGTTATGAAAAATCAGTGATGGGGAATGAGAAAAATTATGGGGAAATGAACCCTCCTTTTTCATAGACATCAGAATAATTGTGTGGAACTTATGATAAGAACAATAAAAAATAATAAAGCATAAGCCATGAACCTCTTAGGAGTGTCCTTCTCTTAGGAACTAACATACTCTTCCTTCATGAAACAGATGAGAGATTGCAACACTGGCACATGACCTAATCATCTGTACAAGATTAGATATTTATATCACAGCATGATGATAGAACCATGAAATCAGGGCAGCTAAAACAGCCATAAACAGTACATTAATGAAATATCAGTCAGAAAAGGAAAAAAAAATACACCTCAATGCTCTACTGCAAAACAAAACATTGACACATAATATTTTTCTCATTAATGATATAAAACTACTGGAAGTGCAAAGCTGCACATTTTTGTTTGAAACGTCAAATTCCTTCCCGCAAAGGAAAAAGCCCCATTTATTTAATATATCTGTGTGACTTTAACACTTGACTGCTGACAAAGATTCAGACATGGGTCAAAAGCAACTGCAGTACTCTTTAAAGGGTTTCTTCACTGCTTTTGAATGTATTTAATTGGAATGTTAATCACCCAAAAGAGAAAACCTGACAAGAGAAAAACGGTAGCCCTGTTATTATTTTAGCATGAAAGGTTCAATAATATTAATTTTATTGAAGGATATTTTCATGGAAATATTTCTTTTTTTTTTTTTTAATTCAGCTGAATCCTGAAAGTTGTGAAAGGGAATGGAAGAAGCAAAGGATTTCTAGTCTTCTTTAGAACTGGATAAACTCTTTCTTGAAAGCCTGATGAATATAAGACAGATGGGACATTCATTTGGAACAGTCTGATGTGAGATATAGAAAAGAAATGAAGCACAAGAAAGGCACAGATCCTCAGATCCTGCTATGTATAGGAGAAGTGACACTGAAGGAGAGAAGGAATAAAGGATTTCCAGAACCTCACACTAAGGGCAGATGGAATGACGGAGAAGACTAAGACCAAAAGCAGATAGTCACTGAGAGAAGGGAAGTAAGACTTCGTGACTGTCTCCTGGAAACAGCTTTACAGCTTTGTTGTTCAAATCTCTGTCTTCATATTTATAACATACAACAGGTCTGACAAACATAACATGTAATCATCTTCAAGTAATGTATGAACCCAGATTTTTTTATTTGTATCAACAGTGTTAAAATGGTATTTACGTTCACTGAATTGTATTTATTAAACTTTAAGAGTAATGGACTGCGTTGAAATGAAATTATGAGACTCAGGTTGATGTGTCTACTCATTTTGGTGATGTCCACTGCTTAACAGACAGATCCACGCACAGAAGACCCTGCCTCTGAAATATTGTTGTACAGTAATGACTCCCTTCAAAATCCTGGGAGGACTCCTGTAAATTAATTGACTTTTGTCTTAGAAGTGGAGACCTCCAAGGCACAGAGCTAGGTAGGACTCTCTATTCCCCATAACTGAGTTGCCCAGAATTTTGACATTCCATTTCTCCTTCACTAGGAGAAAATTGTATAAAGTAAATGCTATGAGAAGAAACACACCACAGGCAAAAATTGTTGGGTCTTTGCTACTCTAAGGTAAAATACATGGCTCGTGCAATAAAATCTGTCACTATATCTCACTGCAAGAGATATCACATGCCTTTCACTAGCTAGATATGTTGGATATGGGCTTGTCTTTAAAGCACCAACACCACTCATTGTAAGCATAGGCAGTAGAACCTGAAGTGCCATTTTGACCATAAACCATTCATGAATCAGGAAGTAGTTGGGATCCACTCTATCCCCATCTATAATTCAGCGATTTCTTAATAAGAATAAAGAGATGACAGTATTTATTTCATGCAGAGCTAAACGTCCTCCCAAAATACTGAGGTGACGTCTCTTGCTAGGCATGATTCAGAAGAAAATAAATATCAAATAAGTAAGAGTCAACAAGAATTGCATAATTTTGAAGGCAAATATACACCTTGCCACACATATCAGATTAAAGCCTCCTCATAAAATTATACATAACTTTTGATTCCTGTAATATAAACAGAATCTTTAATCAAAATTACACCTAATAATTTGTTCTTCTGACCAGTTGTCACCTAAAAATATAATCTTCAAAATTTTCGATTCTGAACTAGCTGAACATGTGCCTATCAATGGGAAATGGTGAGTGCTTTCCCTATTACAGTAATTTCACCACCATAAGGCGCACCGGACTATAAGGCGCACCCCTCAGGAGTCGTCAAAATTCACAACTTTGTAGATCATATAAGGCGCACCAGACTATAAGGTGTACTTTTTTTTTTTTGCAGTAAGGATCCTCCCCCAGCTCCCCCTGCGTGGTTGTTGGCAAATTTCCAAACTTTGTACATTATATAAGGCGCACTGGTCTATAAGGCGCACTTCCAGGTTTGGGACAAAATTTTTAGTCAAAAGGGTGCGCCTTATAGTCGTGAAATTACTGTAAACTTTATGTTAACCCTCAAGTTTCCTTACTTTTTGTTCTTTCTCTTCACTTCTCCATCCCACCAGGTGGAAATGAGTAAGTGGTTATGTGGCTCTTTCCTGGTGGCTGGGGTGAAGCCATGACTCCTGCACCACCTTACTATGGATGATTTCACACTAAGAGGTTCCAGAGATGAATTATGTATTTCTTAGTGCCACTTTTCCCTACAGAACTTAATTTTTTAAGAGTTGTTGATAATTCTTTCATGTATTTATACATGTTTTCTATTTATACACAGAGAGTTATAGACCTATGCAGCAATGTTTATTGCTTTATTTTGCTGCTTGATTTTGTTTATTCTTTAGAGAAGAAAAAAGTTCAAGATTATATATTTTAGAATATCTAGGTATTAACAAAAGTATTAAAAGCTAGGATTTTAGTTTTCTTATGTTTACATAGAATTTAGATTTTCTAGTTGTGTAGTCAAGCATAAAAGTACAAATAAAGAATGTTCCCTAAAAGGCTCACAATCTATTCTGCCCTTGGTAATTTTTTGTTTCATTTTGATAAATACATAAAAATTACAAAACATGATTCTTGTTAAAAAAAAAGTCTTTTTTTTATATTTATAAAGAATTTAAATATCTGACATTACACGAAGAAGGCTTGACCACTTGTATGTTTAATTTCCATTGCTTGCAGTATATTGTTATAGCAATAACTTAAGAAACAGGTGAATCTGGATGAAGAAAACCCTGAACTAGTTCTGCTAAATATTGTCTTGTCTTTAGTTCTACTGTTTTCCCTTATTGTTATTAGTCCCAAGAAGTGGACTTTAGGGGCCAATGAGATTCTCATATAATCTTCCTATTAGATGGGCTTAAAGTACAATTCAAGCTAGAAGAGCTAGGAGCATTTACTACATATTTTGTTGAAAGGTGTTAGGTTATATTTAAAACAATACCACCCACACAAATAGCTAGAAAATATCAATCATCAAGCTGTGCTTTATATTTTATTCTGGCATGCTCCAGTAAGATGAAATACATGCATTATATTAGCATGACAGTGAACCAATCAATTTATTTTGCACTTTTACAATTTTAAGCAGGAAAGTCTGCATTAATAACACAAAAAATTGTCCAAGTTAAGACAAGAGTAGTTATGACAACTATTTTAGCTATTTGCTCCATGAACATGATACATTTTGACAATGACATATTGCAATAATTACTAAGTAGTCACAGTTTTAAAGTTAAATACAAATATAAACAATCACTATAAGCACTAACGTGTAAAAAAGGATCATCGACCTTTAAGGAATGTTAAGTGTGAAGAGTATTTGAAAGTAGTTAATGAAATGTGAAAGTATGTATTTCCATATGCCTAAAAATTAGATAATCCTTCAAGTATCCAAGGTAATATCCAATCTGGCTTAAAGTTTCCTCCATTCTCATTTCATTTTTTCAGGTGTTATTTATTTGTATTCCAGTGTTGTTACACCTAGTTTTGTCATCTACATAGAAAAATAGGTCATTTGTGTCAGAGTTCCTCTTGAAAGTGAAAGCTTTTCATGAGAACTTCATAGTACATAGCCAGGTATGCCATGTTTTAAAAAAACAAAAACAAAAAAACCCCACTTTTTCTGGTGCAAGGAAAAATATAACACAAAATGAAGAAACTCTATAGAAGTATTGAAGTGATAATGTCACACTTAATTTTCAGTTTATTTTCTCACATCACCTTGCTCATTTTTTTCAGGGAATCTTGCTTAACAGTTCTATAATGCACATTTACTACCAGAAACTTCAGGGTTTTCTCTCTTTTGCCTTTGAAACTTGCCTTTTCCAGCATTTTACAAGAGTATTCTCCTTCTAATTCATAGACCAAAGTTACCAGGATTCTGCAAAATGAGACCCAGGGACTATGGAGGTTTTTGGGAGGAGTCCATGCCACAATCTGCACTACACAAACAGCCAGGCAGCAGCAGTTTGGTAATCTTCAAACATTCAACAAAACCAAGCCAGCTCTGTTTGAAATTCTGCAGTGTTTTTTTTGCTACATCAGTGTTGACTGCACATTTGGAAATGGTTTTTGTCTTCACAAATGTTGTGAGGTTTTTTTCCTAATTGTTTCTTCCCTTCACTTAACCTCACAGACACATTTCTTCTTATTGCACTTGTAACACAGATAGCTAAAGAGCAGCCCAAAGTTAATGAAAGCTAGAAGACAAAAGACTGAAGACCTAAATGAAAGTCAGATGTTTGGAAATTTGTGTAAAACATGATGATCATATTAATATGGCCATATTGTTGCTGCAAATATTAATCCACAGTAAATTAATTTATACTCTTGGGTAGTTTGATAATTACCAATGAACTTAAAATTCTCATAGTAAAGTACCATAATGAAATCTTGCCAATCAACTAGTAGGAGGGCTTTTGCCCTTCTCACATGCATGCCTGCTCTTGATATCAAGACTACCATATGCATAAACAAAAAAACAAATTTGTGAAGAAATGTTAAACAGTATTTTCCTTCTCTGGAAGGGATTAGTAATTTTTTGTTCAATTATTTTTCAGTACTTGTAAATAAAAATTTCCAATAGACTTAAAATAGTGCATGGGGCACTCATTTTGCTATAACAAATTGGTATTTAATGTAAAAATAAGAGAGTTTGTTATGAACTTGGCCAATAGATATAAATTTTAATGATAGACTGATAAAAGTAGGCAGAGTGCAGTATCATTTTTAATGCAGTAACACAGGCATTCCCTTGCATAACAGCTCTCATTATGTAATTTCCAGTGGCAATGTAATTTATCTACTGTAATTTGCAGACACGTTTAAACTAAATGTGATTAATATTTATGCAGCTGAATTTTTTTTCCAAAAGCAGATTTTATTTTATTTGACCTTGTTGCTCAAATTAATTTTTTTCCTTTCATCTTTCTGCTTAATAAATCAAGGAGAATATATACATAACGATTAATGTTAATAACTGCCTTGCAATAATATTGTGATGTACTGCATTTATGTCCTACTGGAATTAAATCTAAATTATTTTACCTTTTTTAACTGAAGAGTGATATGCCAAGAGGATAGCAGAGAAACATGCAAAATGTGTTCCAACTTTTTGTACATTCTCTTAATTGATAAAAGGACTTGCACTTTAATTTTCTTATAATTTTTTATTCAATATTCAATCTGCATGCAAATTGAAATGCTTAAAACTGGAAGTTATTTAGATATGCATCTTCATTTCTGTAATTTCCCTCTTCGTTCCTTCAATGTCAATACAAATTCTCCCTGATGAGATTGTTTTTGCAGCTTGCATGAAGTTTATTGTAATTTTCCTGTTTTGTAAAAAATTATGTACAGTAATTTCATGATTATAAGCCACACCATTTTGACTAAAATTTTGGTCTGAACCTGGAAGTGCGGCTTGTAATCCGGAGCAGCTTATATATGAACAATGTTCTAAAAGTTGCCAACCCGGAAGTGCTAGCCAGTGGCAGCCCCAAGCCAAGTTGGAGACCAGCTGGACTCAGCAGAGGCAGGGCCGGCAGCGCGAGGGGGGCTGGCAGCGTGGGGCCGCCCGGCAGCGCGGGAAGCCCGGCAGCGCTGAGCTGGGCCACCTGGCCCCGTTGGCAGCCCCAAGTGGGCCGAGCCCGCCGAGCTGAGCCAGTAAATCCCGCTATCCCGTGATTTTGTTACTGATTGGCAACTTTGTGAAAGTTGCAAGTGGATCCTCACTGCGAACGAAAGTGCAGCTAATAATCTGGTATGGCTTATTTAGGAGGAAGAATGAAATGTTGCTGGCACCCCAGAAGTGCGACTTGTAATAGTGAAATTACTGTAGATTATTTTTTAAAACCTAGACATCCTTTCACTGTAAAGAGTCCAAATGCTCCTGTGGCTGCTCAGTTATCAATATTGAAATGGCATGGTTTTATTAAATAATATCCTAGAAAAATTTTGTTCTATCATTTGAAAAGAATAAGCATTAGAAACAAATTCTGAGAAAAACTAAGACATTTTTCTTTGTGCACCAGTTAAGAACCAGCCTCTTCTCAATTGATAATCCTATTTTTTATTCATTATAAACAATCAAAAACTTGAAAACTCTCAACACTTTCAAAATCAAAACCAAAATGTGTAGGAAACATATTTGGTTTCATAACTGGACTGTGCTTCAATCACTTGTTTTTCTATTAGAACCTGAGAACTCCATTTCCTAGGTACAGTGTTATGGATAAGATTCCCTATTTGGAAAAACACAGCTGTAAGAGTGTCTTTTTTTTTTCTATTTTTCCTTTTTTTTTTTTGAAGGTACCTCAAGTAAGTAGATTGTTAATGCTTTTCATTAATTTTAAATATGTTCCTCCTCTTTCTAGTGGTACAAAGACTTACAGAGAAAATATTTAGGTTGGAAAGTGATAAAATATTATTTACTACCCAGTCAATTACATACGCCCTAGGGAGAATGGAATTTATTAATCATGCCGAGTAGATAATATGTGTAAGAAAGCAGTGAGGAAACTGAAAATTAAATTATCAAAAATGAAATTGCTGTTAGACAAGAACAGATAGATTCCCCACTGCCCAGATAAATCTACTGTTCAAAACTTTCAGTACAGAATACTGATACAAATAGGCTTGATACTGAGACTTGGTCAGTACTGGTAAAATGAAAAAAAAAAAATAGATATGCTAAGATTATTGAAATCAACATATACTGTAAAGTATTACTGAAGAAGAACAGTAATATTCTATTACAATATTCTGTTACCCACCACCTAGAAGTAAATCAAGTGTGAATGACACTTCAGATTATGAAAGACTGACTGTAATCGATGACACTGAATGAAAAACTGTGAACCACTGGGAACTGGAATAATTGTGGTTTTTTAAAGAAAAACAGAAAATAACATCCCCAGAGATGGTGAAGAAAGCAGAACTACGGTCCGCTTCCTGTTACCTTTGCAAGTCCATTGTCTCAATGCACAGTTTATGAATTCCGATCTAACTTGCGTAACGTTTTTAAATTCAAAAACTATGTATCCTTCCTAGGAAGCTGCTCCAAAAAGCAAATTGTAGAGCCAGGTTTGCTCACTTTCTCTCAGGTTTCAAATGAATCATAGAATAATTACAGTTGGAAAAGACCTCCAAGACCATCAACTACAACTATTGACATAATTCCACTGTGACACTAAAATCACTCATTTGTTGAACACATCCAGGAATAATGACTCCACCACCTCCCTGGGCAGCGTTTTCCAATGTTTTACCATGCTTTCAGTGAAGAAATTTTTCCTGATATCCATTCTGAACCTCTCCTGGTACAACTTGGAATTGTTTCCGCTTGTGCTATGGCTAGTTGCCTGGGAGGAGAGACCAAGAACATTTGCAACAAAAATGTACATTTGATCTGTGCAGTACCTTGAGGTAACCTACCTGCCTGCTACTAGAAACCAGCACGGTTAGGAGACAACTTCTAGGCACCAGAGTTGGTGACAGACCTCCAGGATTAAGTTCAACTGATCAGATTTGGAGAAGTATATTTTGGGTGCAAGTACCAACACTGGCTATTGTGCACCACTTGTACATTTACACCCTGTTTAAGATTTACTACAAAATTCTGCAGCTCATCTCTGAAACTACACCAGGGTGGTTTTTCTTCAAATAATGTGTCTGTATGAATTGTAGCCCAAATATTTGAACTGCACTGTGCAGGGACCATTTTAAATTTTCATTTGGAAAACAGTGATTTTTTAAATATGCATGATACCACCTACAGTAAGAATAATCTAAAATCACTTACTGCTATTTAAGGCAATACTAAGAGTATTGCTTTCATCAGAAAGGCTGGGAGAAGTGATTCTCAGACAAAAAAATAATTACAGGAAAATGAGCACAAAGTTTTTTGGAAAGTATCAATAATAACTGCTACAGTAGCAAGACAGTGATGAGACAGATTAAACATAGGACATAGTTTACTTCCATGAGTAAAGCATGTTTTTATCAGTGTGTCTAGGCTGAGATTATTTCTTCTTAAAATTTTTATTTTACAAAGATTTTCAGAGTGTGCCCAGTGTGGGAGGTAAGGAGGTGGAATAGAGTTCCAAGAGTTTTGCTAAGGAAATCCATAATTTGGAGTACTTCCCAGTTCAGGAATAGTATCTGTGGGGTTTTTGGTTTTTTTGGGTTTTTTTCCCTCCACTGAGCAAGAATGATAACAGCAGCATTCAGAGTGGATCGGAAAATCCTGTGGAGACTGAGTTCACTAATGAGGTAAATGGAAAAAAAAGGGGTGGATGTTGGAAGTAGGAAAGAGACTCTAGATTAGATAATTACTGAATGAGGTAGGTGTTCTCTTTCAAGCACTATAAGCAGAAGAGAGACACTCCGAGGGATGAAAGAAGCAGAAAGGGATACTGGTGTTAGAAGATGAAAGAAAAGCAGAATTGCTTCTTTTCCTTTCTAAGCAAAGGGAATTTTTCAAAGAGAGAAATATAGAGCATAGTGTGCTATCCCTTCAGTGCTCCCAGAGGAAAAAGAGTAAGTAGATTAGGGAAGTGAAGGTCATGATAAAGATCATCTCTTGCTGATCCATAAGGTCAGCTTTTAAAAATATTTTAACCATAGAGACCTGTGGAAAAGAGGCAGCCAAGATTTGAACATTCAGTTGTTACTTTGGCATTCCAGAAATGCAACCACTGTTCTTCCAGCTCTTTTCTCTTGTCCATTCCAGCCACTCTGCTCCTTTCTGGTTGGAGTGTGGGATCATCCTAGCACTTTTCTCAGCATGGAAACAGAGCTCCCTGCATTGTGCACGTGACAAACTGCCATTTTCTTGGCTCACCACAGTTGCAGAGACACAAAATATTTGAAGTTATGGAGCACCTCTGGAGAACTGTCCACTGCAACCCTCAAAGCAGTGGCAGCACCCACAGCTGCAGGATTCCCAGTCAGATTTTTAATGTCCTCAAGGATGAAAAGGCTTCACCACTTCTCTGGGCAACCAGTTCCACTGTTTGATCAGCCTTAGACACTGTGATTCTGTCTTCCTCAATACTCCTACAGATAGCTTCAGTGTCCTGCAGCAGGAAAAGATTGTTTAGGAAAGATACTGTGGTAAGTTCTTTAAAAGGACCCCAAACATATTATTTCTAGACTTTATTCTATCACTGGCATAAACAGATGCATATATCCATTAGTACATAGTACTTAGAGTATGCATTTAGAAAAACTAAATTGTACAATGGACTGCAAGTGACCAGAATTCCAGTTAGTGTATTCCTCCAATTTGATATAGTACAACTATAAATTTTGCACTTCCTTTGACTAAGGAATAAATATATAATTGTCTTCTCAAACACATTTTCACTTTGAAATCTTAGGATGAAATCATATGAAAAATTTGATTCACCTTTACAGGAAAAATTCTTCCTACTATAACTTAACGGTCAGGAAAAGATAAAAGATATTAAAGTACACAGAAAGAATATTAACTGATTTTTTTTCTATTATACCGAATAATATTTGTTTAAAAAAAATCTCAAAAGAGGTTTCCCACATAACTGTTTCAGTCCTTTTTATCTAAGTAGTTAGACATGACTTTGTCACTGCACTCACAGTTTCTGAAACTGAGTAAAAATCACAGTTATGAATTTTATTGCACACCTTAGTGCTAGAGCTAAGTACCAATTTATATGTTCTGCTTTGTACAGCACATTTTGCCACTGCAGCCCTCTGAACTCTCTGTGACATGTTTAGCTGTTAACAGCCAGGCTGTGCCTTTGTCTTACTGAGCAGACATGCAACAATAATGAGATTTAACAAGAGTACACAAATGCCAGATTTGACCTGAGACTTGACAGCCAAAGGGAAAGGGAAGCTTTACATCTACATCATGGCATTTTATGTATGCAAGACTATCTTCTAAAAATCAGGGATTGCATTCCAGAAGGATTGAAGCAACACAAAAGAGTAGGAGGAGAGGCTTTTTTTTTAAGGCAAACTTAGGTATAAGAAAAGATCAAAAGACCAAAAGATAAATACAATACTTTTAAAACACATAGTTAGATACCAATGTGAGAGGGAAAAATGAAAATATTAAACATTCCGGGGACAGCCAAAGACTTTGAAATAACCTGAATATTGGTATGCCAAAGGAAATTTGCCTAAGTTAAACATTTGTTTTTATCTCACATCAGGAACTAATAATAGGCTAAAAATATGTAGAGTTTAAATGAGATCTTATCTGATGCATTTTTACAATAAAATGAGAACAATTAAGACACAAGGGAGCAAGTGTGCTATCAGGTAGATACTGCCTTCCCAGAAAATGTATGTGTAAAAACAGATTGAGACATCATTTACTCTCATGAGGCAAGATAGCAGACAAGACAAAAAACTCCACACTTTTAATTGTATATATACACACTCATATTTATGTACATCTATCTCCATGTATGTGTGTCTGTATATATATGTATCTATGTATACATGTATACATATGTACATGTGTGCACACAGAGATAGACTACCAGCTTGAAATATTTCATTATTGAAAAATTCATAATTAGTTTTCTGAACATTTCCATTTTCTTTTGAAAAAGTAATTTAGAGTTAACACTGTTGTCAAAGCCTATTAAACATATAGTACACATCAAAGTAAAAAGCACATGCAGTCAAGACACAAATACTTGATAAAAGATATGTAGAAGGAGACTAATTGTTTGAAAACTGAAAAAAGAGTTTTTCTTCACCAGCATACCCAAGAAATGCATATACCAGTGCAGAAATCCCCATCTAGGTCAAGCCACTGTGAACAAAAGGGCTCTACCGACAGTGGAGTTCCTAATAATTATCCAATGAAAAGAACATATATCAGCAAAAGCATTTTACTTCTTAAATTGCAAAAACTGAGGGCTTTTTCTTCTTGTATAACATTAATTTTCTGTGAGTAGTGGAATTAATGATGATAGCTTCCTAAGAATGTGTGCATTTTATTCCCTAAACTCAGTTTCTGTGTCATAAAATCCTTTCCCTCCCTTTCTCCCTTCACACTAATGGCAGGAAACCGTGTGTGTTATGGGTAGTCTGTGTTTATAAATAATCTAATTTTGACATCTAGTTACTGCTCAAACTCCCCCACCCCAACTTTAAATGGCTCACTTTTTCTTACATTTTCAACAAGGTGGGGCACTAACTGAAACTCCTCCCTCTACTATGCTGACAGGACCCTAAAACCTTTTGCCTTCCTGTCAAAATGGGTTGAAATTGACTGGATTCCTGTATTTTAGAGGTTATAGACAGAGAACATAGTTGGACAAGTTTTTTTCACAAGAGCAAGCTTGGAATGTGAGCAACAGTCTCCATGTCAAAAGGTACTCCTAGAGTTAAAGGGTAATTTTTATCTGTCCTTACACATTAAAGCCAGAAAATAACAGCCCTAAAGTCTAGCCCTCTAGACTATCTTTACAGTAAATGGGAAGGATTAGTGCTTTTAGGTGAGCTGTGGCTTACCTCACAGTAATGCACTGATCATCTGAGTCATGTTCCTGAACTTCTCTTGAAGCAGCTATGTAGATAATTAAATTTAGAAGAAAAAGAAACCCCATTTGAGATTCTTTTAACTAGACATTATACTAGGAATAGGAGGAGAATAGTAACAGGTAACAAATGTCTCAAAAGGTAATCAAGAAAAAAGTAGGCAAACCCCATGAATCTTAAGCTATGTTTGAATTAATGAATCTTCATTTCAAAAACTTAAAAAAAAAAATTTGGAGTATTTAATAGCTAGCAATATGATTGATCCAGTCTTCAAAACTGAGGTTTTGATAGGCAAATCCGTGAAATTTTGAACTTGTCTCAATTAGCATAAAAAGTATCCAAATCTTAAGTTATCATAGGATTAAAAAAAAATCCTTCAGCTGCCCTATTTTAAATACAACTTACATATTTTATTCTAGAATTTGAGCATTAATTTCATTTTGAAAGTGAATGCAACACTTCTACTTAAGAAAGATCTCATCCTAGAAGTAAGCATAGAAGTTCAGTCATTCTCAATGACTGCCATTAATTTAAGAACAAAAAAACCTCCAAAACTTCAACAGATTCAGTAAGTAGGTTTTAAGTTGCCTTAGATAGATATTTTAAAATTCAGGAAAAAAATTGTAACATACTAGATATCTAAGCCAAATAATTTCCAAAATATCATCTGTCATATGAGAAAGCAGGTCATTTTCCCACATTTTCCTCTAGCAAAGGTACCACAGCTAATAACAGAAATTTCAAATGTCTTAACAGTGACTTATAGCATCCTCATGCAATTGATTGGAGAGTTCTCCACTTGAACTGTAAGAGACCCAACATTTTTTCCTCAGTCCTCACTAAATCTCTTAGTGTGGCAAATACAAAACTATTAAATCAGCTTCAGAATGTCAAAAGTGTTATGATGCAGACTTCAGATCTTATTTTGACTTTATTTCATAGGAGCTGTCAACCAGCTCTTTGGGAAAAATGGTGTGGCTACTGGGGCCTTGCTCACCTTGTCTTTCCCATACCACATGTTTGACTACTAATCACACATACGCTCCCATGCTAATCACTATACTAGCCTTCTGTATTTACACTGAAATCTTGTTCCTATTTTTTGTCTTTTTACTTTGAAGTTTGATACTGCTACTCATGCTTGCATCACAAGAGATAGGATATGGGCCCTTCGCTTTTTAAATTCTTTTTCATATATTTTGACCACACCAGTGTGCTACTTGCAGAATTCCTCATTTCCTTCCATAAGCAATTCTATACATGCAGTCTGGTCCCAGTTTATCAACTAAATTCAAAAGAGGAGATCCAAATGATTTCTGATAAATTAAATACAGAAGTGACATAGAGTCCATTTTAAAAATATTTTTTAACAGAATATTGCAAAAATTTTTAAAACAAATGCTTTGTCATAACTAAACCTAACATAGATACTTTTCCCTTGAATATAGGTCTTGAACCAACCCAACAGCATAATCACAATATTTTCTTTGTGGTGAGCCAGAAAGTTCGTTCAGAAGACATCGTTATGCACGAGGAGTTAGGCCCCGCCCTCTCCATGGCGTTAGCCAATCACAGCTGTATCGAAGTTACTTAAGCCCGTGTTTGCCGAGCAATAAATGCATTTCACCGTCGACTGCATCAGTGCAGCGAGTGATTTGTCCGGCGACTGGGATTGTAAAAGTGTATGTGTGTGTGTTCGCCGTGGCCCGCTCTAACCAGGTCGCCACTTGCCTTCGTTTCCCCCCAACGAAGGCAACATAGTGGTGCCGAAACCCGGGATCGCCCCCAGGTGTTCGGGTGAGGGAATAGCCCCCGATACACGCGGCTGAGGGCGATCTGGGTGACAGGACTTGCGCTGGAAGAGGTGGGCGGTCGAGGCAGCTGGATCTGACCCCGACGGTGAGGACGCTCACGTACCGCCAAGAAATGGATGCACTTGGCAAGGTAGTTTCCCAATTGCATAGGCAATGTGGCATCCAATGCAAATCAAGGAATTTTGATTACGTAATCATGCAGTTGCTAAAATCGAGGGCAATAGACCGTACCACAGACACCCTGCATTCAGGGTGCTGGAGGGAGGGTACTAACGCCTGCGCTAACAACGTGATTGTCTCCAGCTCTGGTAAACGTTTGGAGAGCTGGGGAGGAGTTGTGAGGGCTCTGGAGGGAGCATGATTGAAACGGGAAACTTGGAGAGCGGCCCAAGACTGTTTAAAAATCACACCGAAAGTGGAGGTGGCCGCCACTCAGTCTGCGTCTGGTGATCGTGCGGGGTCGAAAACTGACAACCGCTCGCGGCCCCAGTCCCTTATCTCAACCCCCAATCCAGCTACTAATCGGTCGCCAGACTGCAAGAAAATATGTGAGCCTCAGGGCATCTTTAAAGAGGCGAGCCCTGAAGAAGTTTAAAAAAAAAAAAAAAAAAAAAAACCCAAACAAACAAAAAAAAAACAAATGCTACTCTATGCGTCACAAGATGGTGCCGAGCCTGAAGGTGAGGGACGGGGCCAAGAGCTTTCTCGCGCCTCACACACGGGCAGTGACGAACATGAGGGGCCATGGCGGGGCCGCGGGTGGAGGCTGTGGAAGCGCTGCTGTCGGAGCTGCTGAGGGAAGAGGCGCCGTCCCGCATTGCCGCCCTCGCCGAGGAGCTGTTCCAGGCGGCGGAGGGCATCTCTGAAGAGGATGGGAAGGTGGCGGAGGGAGAGCCCCCCGCTCCCAGCCCGTCGGGAGGAATGGGGGGTGCCTCACACCCCACAGCCCTGGCCCAGGTTGGTGCCGCAGCTCCATAAACACGAGCTGCTGCTGCTTCCCACCCTTCGCGGTGAAGCCAAACCTGTAGCACTACTGAAACGTAAAGAAAAGAATTAATTTCTTCATCGTTCACCCCAATAGCGTGGAAGTTCAAAATAAAGTGGGCAATGTTATTTTTAAAAGTGAAAAAAAAAAAAAAACAAAAAACACAGGGAAAAGAAGCGGGGAGAAAGACAGGAGATTTGCCCCAAGGCATCTGGGCATCGAACCAGCCAGTCACAGAAGAAGAACATCTAGCTCCCATCCAAGCAGCAGTCCCTCCATCAGCTTCTTCTCGCGCCAGGACTGCGGGCGCTCCTCCTGGAGGGGCACCGGGTCCCCATCCAGCAGTCCAGGCAGGAGCGTGCCCACACATGTGAGAATTCCTCTGCCAGTGCCCTGGTGCGTGGGCTCAGCTGCAGGTAACAAGCAAGAGAAGACATGGCAGAAACAGCTGAAGAACATTCTGATATTCCAGCTGTTGTTCCTTTATCGGAGTATGAAGCAGTAGAACAGGAAAAGATGGAAGCCCAACGAGTGAAAGATGCTGAAGCAATGAGAGAACAAACCTCAGAGGAAGAGAGAGCAGAAAAGTTAGAGGAGACCCTGAGGATGGAGTAAGGATCTGAAGGGCTGGTACATGCAGTTGCTGTTAACATTGTGGAAGAAGAAAGGTTGGTGAGCAGCATTGAGGAGAGATCACCATCATGGATATCTGCTGCTTGACAGAGTGCATTGAGCAGGCAAGAGAAGAGGAAGAGAAAGAAATTCAGAAAGCAGCTGAACTGAGTGTTACTGTGGAGGATGCACTGCTAAGACGGTGCCAGAGACTAGAAAGAATGTGAGTGATGACACCACAGCAAGTGAACTGGAGCTAACCTCTGAAACAGTGACTGCTCTGGAGACAGCAGAAGCTTCCTGCGCTAAAGAGACGATGGAAGCTAGTTGTAACGGGCAGAGAGTACGCGGCAGTTAAAAAATGATGATGTCATCAAGTGGTGCCCATTAAAACCCATAAAGCCCGTGCTGTCTAACAAAACCAATGAAACTAACGAAATCTCTTGAGTTTCTTCTGACAGGTTCGCTGCCGTGATCCATCTCATCAGCCTCGTGTTCCATCTTCGTGCTTCGGTGTTCTGTCATTGCCAAACCCACTTCATCGGCGAAGCAAAGAACTCGAAGACAAGTTCCAGCGTCACGGCCAAACGCTCCGGCAATGAAATCAGTTCAATTTCCCTGTTTACCCAACAGCCCTGTTTACCACCCATGTGTTCACCCTAGTGGGACTAGTTGCAGTTGTTGTACCCGTGTTAATGTTCAGTTCCCTTTTCATTGTTAGCCTGGATAAGTTATAACCAAGTTGCGATTGCATTTAGACGTTTAAAATAGTTAGTGTGTTGTTACTAATATGTTTCACGAGTTGTTACTAACATCAGTTTAGCACAGCTGCGAAGGCTTAATCGGTCATGGAGAGGGGGGAAATGTGGTGAGCTAGAAAGTTCGTTCAGAAGACATCGTTATGCACGAGGAGTTAGGCCCCGCCCTCTCCATGGCGTTAGCCAATCACAGCTGTATCGAAGTTACTTAAACCCGTGTTTGCCGAGCAATAAATGCATTTCACCGTCGACTGCATCAGTGTAGCGAGTGATTTGTCCGGTGACTGGGATTGTAAAAGTGTATGTGTGTGTGTTCGCCGTGGCCCGCTCTAACCAGGTCGCCACTTGCCTTCGTTTCCCCCCAACGAAGGCAACATTTCTTACAGAAACCCTACATCACAGAATCACAGAATGGTTGGAAGAGACCTTCAAGATTATCAAGTCAAACCCATGCCCTAACACCTCAATTAAACTATGGTACTGAGTACCACATCCAGTTCTTTTTTCAAACACATCCAGGGATGGTGACTCCACCTCGTCCCTGGACAGACAATTCCAGTACTTTATCACATTGCCTTTCTTTTTCATCCCTCCAGAAATCTTAATAAAAACATCATGCTCAACAAGAAATACAATATAGAATATTTGAGGTTTGTAAACCCTAAGGTAGTCATCACTAATGATGAAGAGAGGTATAATGGAAGGTGTTATAATGAACATTAAATGGGATAACTCCTATTGCTGTTAAATTTAGCTGACTGGTCAGATTTTCTAAATTGAGTTATCAAGACATGAACAGGTTTTTTTAATGGTATTAATGACACTAACAATGCTCAATTGATTAAAAAACCGGGAAGAGCTGAAATAAATTTATTTCCACTGGAACTTAGTGAAGGAACCATTTTAGAAGGACCACAGGTGGATAAAATGGGAAAAATAATCTGTTCTTCTAAGAGTGAAAATGAAAGCTGAAATGTAGCTGTGTGAAAAACATTCAAGCAGGTGACATGCAGTAAGAGCAGAATCATTTGGATTATTTAGTAAACACTGTGAGTAGTTCCATCTTTCTTTCAGTGTGATTCCACAGGTGCAGCACTGTGCCCCTCTCCTGCCTTAATTACACAGTGGGAGCAACAATGACTGAGAAAGCTGTTATTTCCATCACATTTCTGTTAACCTTCCTTTAATAAACAGGATTAAAATTACTTCTATAGCAGCAAATAATAGTATATAATTGTAATATACTTATGTAATAAGTATATAATTGTAATACCAATAGTAAATAATTGAAGATCCAGTTTACCAGACAGATAACACCTCTGAAAACATACAAACAGACCCTTGATGTAGACAAGAAGAGAGGGCATAGATCTGTCTCTTGGTCACAGTATTTATTAAATTGTTCAAATATCTATAGCTAAGAATGAGAAATTAGGTTGAAAGAGCAAAATTTTAGTTTTGCAAATTACAAGTCTATTGATTTTTAATTCTTTGAAATACCAGGGTGCTGGTTCCTCCTGATTGCCCCATTTCCTTCTATACTGCTTTTCCTGCTTATATAATAGAGAATAGAAGTATAAGAAAACACATTTTCTTTATATAGTTTACTGTCCCCAATTGCAAAAGATTTGTAATGATATGAAATGAAAGGTTTGTCCTTTCTTTGATTCCTGTTGTATTAAACAAAATATTATCCAGTAGAAAGAAACAGCTAGAATTTAATTACACAAGTACCTATATCTTAAAAATTTTGGCTCAAGATATTTCTCCCTTCATATATTGAAAAAAGTAGGAGGCTATCTAACCTGAACCTGTGCACTTACAGAAGAAAAGCAGACTGCTTCTTTCAGTCAATAAAGCACAAAGCATGTTTTCATCTGAATATTAGGGGGAATCATCATCTCCTTGGCTTACACTTTCCCACCACAGTTCTGATCATCAGAGATATCAAAGTTAGAGATCAGTCAGCCCAAGTGCAACGTTGCTGTTGGCAGTGTTGGAATGCTTCAATTATTTTAGATCTCTTTCCACAATAATCCATTAGAGTCCAAGTTTGTTGTGACTCCAAGGTGTATCTTGAAGCTCATATTTCTTATCTAGGGGCGCCAAATAAAACCTAGGCTCTTAGCCAAAACGTAAAGGCAAGCTGATTGTTTCTGTCACCACAGAGAAGCTGATGATGGTGTTCAGACATCTGTGAAGCTCCATTTCTGTTAAAATAGTGCACAGCTTTTTTTTTCCTGAAAACACACAAACCCCCCAATAAAGTGAAGGCGGTTTACTTGCTAATAATGCTTGCTTACAGTACATTTCCAAATGGGTATTTATAAAAAGATAGCAAAAGGATTTGGCAAATGTGTTCCTTTCCTCTGGCTTTTAGCAATTTCCATTTTAGAAATCAAAAGGAAGAAGTATTGGTATTATTTCCCTATAACAAGCACCATAGATTTCACACACGATACGCCACTACTACTACAATATACTACATGCTTGATGTAGCATACCTCATCTATGTAGTATGTTCATTGAACTCACAGATAAGAATACCTACAATGTAATGTTTCATGCAATTAATTTACATATTTCCTCTTTAACTTTTCTCCTATTTAGGTAACTGAGATGACTTCCTCAAACTTTCTAGAGAAAACAGAACCTATTTAAATTTCTTTTGTGTGTGTGCGTATTTAATGCACAGTTTTATCCAATGACATTAGATTTGAAGATACATGAAAATTTCTAAATACATGGTTTTGAGCAATGTGTCTTTTCCATCACTCCTAGACTGAAATAAAAAGTAATTATAACACTATGCAATTATTCTACATTTTACTAATATTTAGCTCTTTGTAGCAATATTCTCCTTCTCTGTTAGTTAGCTGATCGTATATTTCAACCATTTACACTGTACTTATTCTCCACAGTAAATGGCAGATAATAGCAGTTTGGGAATCTCAGCCAAAATGTCAAACTTGTAGCTGCTCATGAAAGGCATAGATTAATTAGTTACACTCTTGGTGACTTTATCTGACTCATGTTATTATGTCAAGGGAAGGAAAATAATTTGGTTATATAACCTGGGTTATTCCACTTATAGCCAAAGTATCCTAAGAATTATACTGAAGAAATAATGGCTCTATTATTTGATTTGGTGTTACTTAACATGTTGTGGAGATAAAGCAAGTGTGACTTTCACTGAATCATCATCTGCTTAGGTCATAGACTTGCCAAGTTATGAAGAGGGTTTTAAAGTTGCCAAAGAAGGAGAACTCAGTCCATTCCACTCCTGGAAGTTTGATGCCAGTGCCAGCAGGAGATGTCCAGAGCCTGGAGAGGGACCACAGAATCAGCAGGAGGGCACCTGCTGCAGGAGAGCAGCACAAAGCAATTCCATCCGCTCCAGAAAGTAAGATGGCTTCATCAGAAACTCACTTTAAGTTTCTCTGTGAAAGGACAAATAACATGAAGAAGAAACAATACGAAAAACTTCTACAGGTATTGTGGTGATGAAAGAAAGACTAGGGAAAACGTGAGCCCTTTCCAGTAAGAAAGAGAAGACCTGGTTAGTCAGGATATGGAGAAGGCTAAGGTACTCAATTACTTTTTTCATTTGGTCTTCACCAGCAAGCACTTCAGCTGCACCACTCAAGTCACAGTAGGCATAGGCAGGAACTGGGAGAATGCAGAAACACTCGCTGCAGGAGATGATCAAGTTTGAGAGCATTTGAGGTGAAGTGAGAACATTGAGAGGTGCAGAAGTCCATGGGACCTAAGGGACCCTGCTGATGAAGTGGCTAAGCCGCTCTCCACCATCTTTGAGAAGTCACAGCAGTCTGGTAAGGTTCCCACTGATTGGAAAAGGGGAAACATAACCTACATTTTTAAAAAGGGAAAAAGAGAAAGACACAGAATTGCAGGCCACTCAGCCTTACCTCTGTGCCTGGAGCAGATCCTTCTGTTCATCAAGCCAATCATAATCTGCACTGTATCAGAAGAAGTATGACCATGAGTAAACGGAGGTGATTCTCCCTCACTGCTCTGCTCCTATGAGACCCTACCTGGAATACTGCATCCAGCTCTGGGTCTCTGAACATAAGAAGGATGTGGATCTGCTGGACTGAGTCCAGGGAAGAGCCACAAGATTATTGAGAGATGGAACACCTCTTGTATGAAAAAGGCAGAGAGAGTTGGGGTCATTCAGCCTGGAGAAGAGAAGGCTGCCATCAGATGGGCAAAGCATAAGAGGAAGTCAAGTAATTAAAGTTGACACATAGGAAATTTCAAGTGGATATAAGAAAAAAGAAGGAAGGTTACCATAAAGTCAGTTAAACACAGGAACAGGTTGCTTGGAGGGGTCAAAGAATTCATATTCCCTGTACAAGAAGGTTACCTTCTTTAACTTGATTTCTTTGGAGCAGGAGGTTGCACTGGATAACCTCTAGACGTCTCTTCCAACCTGTATAATTCTATAACTGTTATGGACATCAGAGCAACTTGAAAATTAGCTGCTACAGGAAGTACTTTATCTGTGGTTTCATAGGGCTTAACATCCAGTTTGTACATGGATGCATCTACTACTACTCCAGGCTGTTCTGGGTAGTCATAAGTGGGGATCTCTCTTTACCAGATGAACACGGCTTAGAAGTTGCTTTATGACAGAATGAACCTAGAAAACGAGGCTACAGAAAGTTCTGTGAAAAATTCATCCTGTTCATTTACACTCTAAATCATTTTAAAGACCACTCTATAAAAGCTTTGTCAATAGTCTTTTTACTGATAAATACCTCTGAACTTTCTAAAAGAAACTTTTCTACCAGCCCACTGAGCTTTTGTCCAAGTGAATCTTTAGATCATTTCACAGTTTAGGTGCAGATACAGTTTGCCCTCCTGTAAGCAGTGAGATTGAGAAACTGAAAGAATAAGTATTTATTTGCACTCAAGCAGTTAGACATAGCAATTGTTTGCCTAATATGACTCTATAAGTGCATCCACATGCTAAACAAAACAGTTTTCTTTTGATCCTGTAAACATTGCACTGTCGGCTGCAATATGGACTATATTAAATTACTTGACTGAAAAAGAGAGTTCAAATACTCCAGAATGTATGTCCTTGTGGTAACATCCATAAGGAATATTTGTACCTCAGATAATCCACTCCATTCCTATAGATGTTAAAATTTGCAGCAAAGAGAAACGAACATGATGTGGTAAGTGCCATGAGCAGACTGGTTTTGATTTATTCCTCCTCTCCCTTCATCTTCCTATCTGACTTCTCTCTGGTTAACAGCTGCACTCACAGATGATGTACTATTGGTGATGTTCTTAACAGAGCTTTCTCAAATTCTCTGCAAAGACAGGGAAGTCATCTGAAGGAATTATGAACAGATGATCCATGGCAGAATGTTCACTCTTGAGGTTGACATTGCAAAGAAGAAAAATGAACCATGTGTCCATTAAGTTCTTACTTTTGCTTATGCTTATACTTTATTTTCCTGATGCTTATATGGATGCTGCCACATGCAGGTTTAAGCATGCTATGGTATTCAGGGACTCCCCCTTTTATGCCCAGTTATCCCACTTGCAACTCCTGATTTGATTCCTCCTAGCATGAGCTCTCCATATTTTGTTATTAACAAATTATCAAATATCTATAGTTGTATATAAATATATACTTATCTTATTAAGTCAATGTAAGCTGCAGCTGGGCTGTGAAATGAATAAAACTTCTTAAAGTTCCCAGAAAATGTGATTTCATTAATGGTTTTCTACAAGGGGACTAGAATAACAGTAATTGTTCATTTTCCCTCAAAGCAGTGTGAACAAAATGGCTCTAAGCATTTTGATTAGACAAGATATTTTCTAGCACAGTCTACCAACTACCCTCAAGCAACCAGAATAAAGGGAAAAGACAGAAAACTGACCCACTACCCTGCAGCCTGACCTTTCATTCAGAGAAAGCCAGAATGGAGTCCTACATTTTAAGCCAAGTTCAGTTCTAAATCTGTCCTGGTTTTAAAGCATACAACTGAACAAAACAGATCAGCCCAGTGGGTTTAGCATTTCAGTTTTGTTAAAAGGAACTTTGGTGATACAGCAAATCAAGAGAAAAGTGCTAGGTATTCTTCAAAGTCTATGTTTTCTCTGTTGCATAGCTTTGGAATCTTTCTCCATTAATAAGCAGCATTACATCTTCATTTTCACTTAATCTCAACTTCCTTGGTTTTCCCACTTGAGTTCAGAGAGCCCAAGAGCCTCAAAGCTTATTGCCTAGATAATTTTTAAGACAAAAACATAATTCATGGCAAAGAGCTTCTAGAGTGGAAATATTTATATTTAAGCATAAAAAAAGAGCCTTGAATCCTGAAATCTGGCTAAATAGCTCACTGGTTTTGGTTCTCTTTATTTCTTAGAATAGATGGATTCTGTGTAACTTGATTCAAAGAGTGAGGGACCTATTTTGAAGAAAACTAAAAGGTTACTTGGTTTTTGAAAATTTAAATATTCATATACTTCCATTTATTAAAGAGCTTGGAGACATAAGTCAGAAGTTATAATAAAATCATGTCTGAAATTGTCTGAAGACTGTGCCTCACACAACTGAAAATTAGTCTAAAAAATCTGAATTTATAAATAAATTTAACTTTTTATTACGTATTTCTTTATATTAGAGATTGTTGACTATTTTTCACATTTAAAAACTTGGCTATGTCAAATGTAGATACAATGTGAGTTGAGATTTAGTCTACTGAGTGAACAATTAACAGCAAGAATCCGGTTCACAAAATTTGTTCAAAATAATTAACCGTTCTTTCAAGGAATGAAAATATAATAATACAAAGAACACACAACTATAGTGAAGGAAATGGATGTTACTCCTTCAAGCCCTGGATTTTTCTTTTATTTACAAAAAAAAATCTGTAAAAATTATACAGTATCTCATATCTCATCTGAGATATACATGCAGTACTTTCTGCACATTATTACTAGCTTCCTATCAATCTACTTTATTTCCTTATCACTGGCTTCCTAACAATCTACTTTATTTCCTTATCACATCTGCTTAATGAGATTTACTATTTTTCCAGATATTTAAGAATGAAACCTATGTTTCTAATAGAAAAGCCTACTAGCAGTTTTTGCTGCACTATGGCTTTAATGAATCACAATTTTTTTTATCTTCTGGCTAATCTTCAATGATATCCATGAAAGAACTTTCTTTTTTCACTCATTTTAAGGGATGGAACTGAGAGGACATTATGGAACTAGTTTTAATTCAACTGAAAGGCCAGCAAAGAGCAAGTCGTCAAATTTGACCTAACAATAAGTACCTGGCCTGTAGGACACTGGGAACTTTCAAGACATTAATTTATGTGAAACAACTTAAACCAGGTCCAGATGTAACATACTATAATTTAAGATATTTATTTTTCCCTGCTGACATATTTTTATTTTTCATAATATTCATTTGGCTATAGTAAGAGGTGCTGCCACTCACTGATTATAGCAGTCAGATAAAATAGAAAACTATTAAGACACCTGCTTATTTCAGCAATAATTGAAGATAATCTGCTCATTACGAAAGCAAACAATTGTTGCAGTATGAGAATGAGAAATCTTCGCCAAAATGCTCTACAGCCTTGTAGCTAAGGTGATGATCTTAACAAATAAGGGTTTGGTTGTCTTAGGAGGCAATTCAAGCCCAAATCTTTCCTTTTACATCCTAGAGGTCAGAGGAATTATCTGTAATTAATGTCAGGATCTTTCTGCTGTTGCACTTGAGAAGGGCAATTAACCTGACTTACACACAGACTCAGGAACAAAATTTAGTCCTGGATCCCAAAGAGAGGCAGGTGGATCTGTTGATTTATGTAGGCAACATACTGAGTTAGCTGTCTTAGAAAAATCTCATGCTCTGAGAGGCTTCTCTAATTTATTTGTATCCTTGTTACTGATTCTAGTTTCTTTTGGTTTGAGTGGTATGAAAAGGAGGAAAAGAGTTTATTTGGCTAGCTTGTGTTCACTGTTCACTGAAGAAATGTGATACTACACAACATACCTTGCTCCCATATCTCTATTTATCTCTATTTTCTACTCCCTAGACAAGCACATCTAAATTATTGATAACTATGAACATTTTTTATACCTTTAAATTATAAATTATAGTTTGAGTTCTTGTTCCATGTGGAATATCCATTTGTGAATTTCCCTGGCGATTTTTTGCATGTGAAGCAGAAGCTTAACATGGACTGGTTTGTAACTCTCACCTACAAATCCTTTCACAAATAATGTTATTGACACCAGTAGGCTTAGCCCAAGAAAGGAAAAAATAAGATCTTTTACCTAGAATGCTAAAGCAGGTATTAGAATATACTCCAAATAAGTTATGCAAGGGACGATTTAAAATTTATGAAACACCAATGGAAGAGGATAGTTTTTTTTTTTTTTTTGCTACATTAATGCTAAGTTACACTATCTTTCCAAAAATACTACTAACTCAAAAAGCAGAAATACATGAGGATGGCTATACACGATATTTCCACATCTACCAGCCCTGGCATATGGTTTCTAGACTGAATCTCCATAACATAGGGATGCATTAAGACCAAATCAGAAGTTACAAAATAATTCACTTGGCTTGTTTTAGGGTAAATTTTAAAATCTAGAAAGATAAGCAAATATATTTAACCATGAACAAAACTCCCAGTAGCTTTCTAAGACACCATTATAAGAAAATCCTGAAACCAGCTGCCTCCTCAGAAAATATTTCATTTCAGTTTTGAAAGGAACATTTTCTGCTTTTAACACGTCATTATTTAGCTCTTCTTAGAGAGGCATGTTGTTACAGGTCAGATAGAGATCATGTTACTCATTAAATATGTTTGATGGTGACATCATGAGCACATTCAATCACAAAATTTTAAGCACTTGCATTTCATCAAGCATCGTTTTGGGAAGTAACAGCCCTTCGCTTTAGCACTTCAAAAGGCAGTTTTTCATTCCATGCTGTGTGAACAAATGTACCTGTTCTTAGCCACTGGCAACTTTTGGGACTGTGGTGCAGCACATCATATAGTTAAAAGTCCTCATCTGTTATGCCCAGTGTGACCCTAGGAGAATTATTGATGCAGTGACAGCTCAAAATTTTGTTCTCACCCTTCCTCTGTAACATCAAACTCATTATCAGTTTTAAAAAGTAATATAATCTGTGTTCAGGGCAGTGTAGTTTAATTTGAAATTATCAAATCAACTCACATTACCTAAGGACAGAGGTTTGATATTCTCGGAATGACAAATTGTCTTGCTTTACATGGATCCTGAGACACCCCTGTAATTCAAATTTTTACTTCCCTTTCAATGAATCATCACTGACTTAGAAATCTTTGTCAGCATAAGAAGGACATGAATCTCTTAGAACATGTCCAGAGGAGGGCCACAAAGCTCATCAGAGGGTTGGAGCACCTCTTCTATGAAGACAGGCAGAGAGTTGGGGTTGTTCATCCTGAAGAAAACTCCAGGACAACCTTAGAGTACCTTCCAGTACCTCAAGGGGGCTACAAGAGAGCTGGAGAGGAAGTTTGTACATGGACATGTAGAGATAGAACAAGGGGCAATTGCTACAAACTGAAAGAGGCTAGGTTTAGGCCAGACATTAGGAGAAAGTATTTTTCTTTGTTATGGTGAGACACTGAAGGAGCTTTCCCAGACAGGTTGTGATGCCTCATCTTTGGAAGTGTTCAAGACCAGGCTGGAGGTGACTCTGAGCACTCTGGTCTAGTGGAGGGTGCCCTGCTCATGGCAGCAGGTTGGAACCAGGTGACCTTCAAGATCCTTTCCAAACCAGACCCTTCTATTTAATTTTATGACAATAAACACTGAAGAACTGTAGAGCTTGCTCATTCCAGATCACTTTACAACAAATATCTAATTGAGCAGTATTTACACAGAATTTACACAGTAGGTGTTGGAGAATAAATTATCCTACTTGTGACAGTCAGGATACACATGATCCAACAAGGATTTAATTTCAGTTTCAGATCTTCCTTTCTATTTCATCACACCATTACACTCACAGAAAATGAAGAAATAAAATCATTGAAGAGCACAGTCTTTATACATTAATTTACTTGTTAATCAAGTTGCTGCAGTAAATGCTTACTTAATTACATTCTCCCATGTACACTATTCCTTGTTATAAACGTCTCGTCTGACTCTTGTTCCAAAAAAAAATTATAACTGTATTGCCTTGCTTCACAAAATAGGTTTCAATCAGCTTGTCCCAGTGTTCTGGTGCTCTGGTATATTTTAATAATGACAATTTAAATTAAAAAACCCCACAACATATAGAAAACCAAGATAACTATCTGAAGTAGGGGTTTGTATCTGTAAAATTAACAAGTATACCTGGAAGAAAGTGAAATTCTCCAGAACTGAAGGATCCAGTGCTATTCATTACTCCAGTGAATTTTTTTTTTTAAGTATAACTTTGTCACAGAAAAGACAAAATATGTTCTGGTTTGGATTTATTTTGTTTCTTTGTTTTCTAAAATGCCTTATAATTAGAAGGTGAGTAGCAGGAGCAGGAATTAGAGATGCATTATTAATTCCAGGTGTTAGAGTGTTTTAACCCAGGAGACATCAGTTGGAAGGATATTATGCTCCCTGTTCCATCAATCTTCTAGTACATCAGTATTTTTCTAATTTTTGTTCTTTGATTTTTAGTGTTATCCACAAATAGAAGCCAGAGGGGAAAGGAATTTTAGTTTAAAAACCAAAGGGTTTTTTTGATTAAAGATGTGCAGTTAAAGAAGACAAAGAAGAGAAAGGGGGAAGAAGATTTGCAGAAGGGTTTTCCACAGTATTCTGAACATATCAGAAAGATCATAACTTCAAATACAGTAACAGAGAAAAAATTAGTCACTGATATGTTTCAATTCTATAAATACAATCTTTGGGATCTATATATCATGAATTATAGTGTTGTGTGCAACAACTGCAATTTAATCTCATATTTTCATAGTAAAATATATTTTCCTATGTTTCTAAGAAAAAACATGAACAAAAGGATGACTACCTCCTTGGCTATGTCCAAGGGCTGAATCTAGGAAAACTGGGAGAAGCAGTCTTGAATCTTCTATTACCAATTCATAGATGCAGATATCATTCAGCCATAGGAAGTAGATTTGTGACTTGTCAAATCAAAAGTTTTAGCAGGTATGATCCATAAATTAAGTGGGATAGAAGGGAGATGTAACAGAATAAAAGGTGATTGCACTGTTGGAAATCTAAATAACTCTTTTGAACCTAGAGACCAGTGAATGAGTTAGCAATTGTTTTTGTTAAAGCCTGTGTAGGTAATACCAAGGCAATTTAATGGTCAAAGGATTTCACTTTTCATGGTTGTTGGTCTACAGCTTCTGATGCTTTACACACACACACACACACACCAAAATATTATAGAAGTAAATTTATTGAAGTAAAAATTAATAAATAAATAAATAAATAAAATTTATTGAAGTAAAGAAGGCCTTTTATTTAGACTAGTCTGATAGAAAGTCATACTATTCATTTTGTTAGATGCCAGAACCAATAAACCCTGAAATATTAGACTAATCACCCTAGAACATTGAATTTAAGAGTTGTTTGTATTTGATTAGTTACAGAACATGCAATGAGTAAATATAGACAAAAGAATTAATAGAATCTTTCTTCTAAAGAGTTTCACAGTCCAAAATTTCTGAATAGAAATCAAATTAATGCAAACAAGGCAAGATAGCTCAGTTATTTAACATTTTCAGATAGACTTAATGAAGAACATGACCTTTAAAGTTGTTGGTCTAGAACAGACCCTCTAGCCATGTGGTTTTTTTAACTTATTGTACTCTTCCTACAGTCAAAATCTCTTCTGAAGTACTTTTTCACACTAATTTACCAAATTAGCTATAGTTAAGAAAGATGTACATACCTGGATATTTTAAATACTCCCATGCTACTGTCACACATAGAGTACTCCATCTGCAGCTAACCATACATCCACACCTTACTGTGGAGTGTATTTCTGTATAGTGGATGAATTTGGCTTGTTTGCCATCTGCACTGGAATCATAAAGTGCAATTATTTTATTCATCTATAACCTCTGATGAAATCCTGCTGAGTTAATCCTTTGAGTCTCGTTTCCCCTGCAGGTATAGCTACCATAATAATACTTAGGAACTGACAGCCTGGATAAAAGTTGTGTGGAGACCTCATAGCTGCCTTCCACTATCTGAAGGGGGCCTACAGGGAAGCTGGAGAGGGACTGTTCAACAGGAACTGTAGTGACAGGTCAAGGACTAATGGGTACAGACTGAAAGAGGGGAAATTTAGGTTAGACATATGGAAGAAATTATTAACTGTGACCATCATGAGGCACCGGAACAAATTGCCAGAGAAGCTGTGGATGCCTCATCCCTGGAAATGTTTAAGGCCAGGATGAATGGGAGATTGAGTAACCTGTCCAGTGGAGGTGTCCCGGCCATTCTACAGTTATGGTTCTATAATAATTAATATTCTATAATTTTGCTTTACATTCAAACCTGAATTTTGGCTTTAGTTTCAGAAAAACTGCCATTTGGCAAATCAAAATAGTGACTTGCAAACTGAACAAAAAACAAAAATCCAAACCGATAGGAAAAAACCTTTCAGTTACAATATTCTAAAGGTAAAGTTGGAGTGCCATTCCCATGGGAATTAAGATGCTATAAAGGGAGGACAGGAACGGCTCAATGCAGCAGGAGTAGGTCTCATTCTTATGAGCCCAGGTAGAGCAGCAGAACATCAAGGTCAGTGACAGCTCTTTAGGAAACCACTGGCCTCCTCATTATGTTCATCTTGTGGCTCTCGTGTGGTTCCATTCTCAGTGCAGTGCTGCAAACACATTTTCTTGTTACTCTTCAGGTTTTCTGGGAGACTTAGACATTGCTTTGGGAAATCAGCAGAACTTGAGACAGAGTAGCAAAGTGAAAGGGATGTTTTTCTCACAGAATGATGCCTAAAGTTCTAAGTTTTTCTGTTTTGCCTGGGTGTGCTTTTCCATTGTGCCTGAGTGATGAAGACAAAACAGTCCTATTCCAACTGGGGACTCAAGGACAGTTTCTTCAAACTTTAGGCCACAAGCATAAAGAACGTGGAAAGATGAGGGTGGACCAACAAGCAAGCAAGAAGGATGAAACCTCACGATTTGAGACTATTAATTGGACAGTTGATGCCTTCATGCAAATGGACTAAAATCTATAAAGATGTCAGATCTTGTGACCAAGCCCTCTTTTGCTTCCATCCTGGAGCCATCCAGGCAGGGGCCACGACTGTTAGCAGTGGTACTGCCAGGGTGTGGACTTTGAAGGCCTCTCAATAAATACCCATTTTAACCCCCTTAACTCTGTGCAGCCTCTGTTCCAGCTCCTCTAGGCATCAGGAACACCCCTTTTCTTTCTCTCTCTATTTTTTCACTGCAAAGTTACACACCTAGAGTGTTAGAGTGCTGCCTACTGCCAACTGGCAATAACACCACCTTGAAAATAAGACCAAAATGCATCTTGGAGGAGGAGTTTTGTCAAAACTTTACTTTTCCGGATATGTTTGTTTTTTTTTTTTTTCTCACAGCTTGTTACTGTAGCTAGCATGCATTAGAGTATTTTAAAGGAACTAAAATCTTTACGAAAACAAAAAATAGAGGAGGGAAAAAAGAGGGGGGGGAAGTGTTCTGGGGAGGAAAGAGGCTTTTTGGTAAGTAGAAATTTCTGACAAAAGGAATAAAATAAGGTCTGGTGAGCAGATGGGAACCAGCTAAGCTTCACACATGTTTTTTAGTCTGAAAAGATGTCAAGGAACCCGCTACAACCATTTCCAGAAAAATCCACTTTGGTGAACAAAACATATAGGTTGTATCCAAAAGGTCATAAATCTCACCTCAGCATTTAGATGTTCAATGAACTGATTACAGTAACACATTTTATCAGAAAAACTAGGACAAGTAAGGAGAAAGGAAACACCCGAAGTCCTTGGCTATAAATGTGTTCCACATGACCTACCAGGGGAGAATTATTTAAAGATCATTCACCTTAAGCTGTCCAGAGATTTCTGGCTGGACATATATTATTTTCCTACAAGAAACACGAGCTACTGCTCTGACTTACTGTTCCAGTTTTAGAATGGAAATCTCAATGGAACTTGCACTGATATAAAACTGGACTGTAAAAATCACAGTAATGAATCCAGCTCAGTGACATGATGGGTGCTTTTTTTTTCCAGCTTCTGAATTAATTTTTTAAGAGTCAATTTTTAATGTGTAAGAATAATAAAAATTCTAACTGATCTTTGAAAACACAGGATGGAAAAACTATTGGATTAAAACCACCTGATTCATGAAAAGACACCTTGCAGACAGTACTGACTGCAACTGTCTGGTGTTTCTACTATTTTGACTACATCCTGATTAATTTAAACTGTTCTTCCTAAGATCCTATATATTCAAAAATGACAGTGAAACTGTACGAGAAAGTTATTAGCTCCTAGTTTGAAGACTGCATTTAGACAAACTCTCAAATACCATGGATAATGGGAAGGAGTTCTTCATCTGTTCCTCTATTTGCCAACCAAAACACAGCTCAGTTCAGAAAGGGAGATTATAAAAAAATATACCTGACTAATTTTTAGATTAATGTAAAAAAATAACAACATACAGTAAAATCTTTAAGCATTTTTGCTCCCTTGAAAAGACTTCTGTTTTTAAGAAATATGTATTAGCATAATGTGGAGAATAAAAATACTTTTATAAATTGCTGTAACTATTACTTAGGTATTTTCTTAACTCCATATAAGTTTGTGTATTTATTCTAAATAAAAGTGGCAATAAGATGCAGAATACAGAATATTTACAGGCATGTAATGCACATTTTGGCAGGTCCCCAACTTCTGTCTTTAGACTAACAATCCCCAAATATTCCTGTGTTTGTCACCCTTGAACAGAAAGGTTTATATATATTTATATTTTAGTAGAAATATCAATCACTACTCTATATTTTGCCCCAGTTTTGCAGTAATTAATTACATAATCAATAACTGATCTTTTTATGTTCTGGCTTCCAAGAAAGTTGTAAAAATCCTTGCAATGTTTCCATGAGAATGACATTACAAGACGAACAACCACAGCAGGATGTCAAGCTTCATCTTTATTTCACATGACAGAGCAAATCATGAGCATTAGATGCATTTTTATTTATTAAAACATTGTACTACTGTTGAAACCCATAAGAGCAGCCTAGTGTAGTTGCTAATGCTAACAATGTGTTACATGTCCCTTCATTTTTCCATGAATGCAAACCTAGCCTTAGATGCTAAAAATCAGGGTCCAAGATCACTTAATTACCTCATATCCTACTTCAAATTATTAGTGTGAGGAAAGACGACATCATATTTTTCTACAACATAGTTGCATTTTCCCACCCCTTTTTCCTGTGTTTGGTTGTAAGGTTGCACTCAAATTGTTACCTGTTATAAAGAGGCAAACTTCCTCAACCCATCAACACCTCTGAATCACAGGCAATAAAAGTATAGCTGCTTTTGCCAGGCCTTGCCTCTCCCACCAGCCTCTGCCTGTGCTCTAGTGTGCTGCTTCTCACCATATGTGACAGCAGGGAGGTAGACACACAATTTTTACCAGCAGCCTAGACACTGAGGTCCAGCCTTTTGGTATCCCATAGTCAGAGGGATTGATTTTTCTTGTATACATTTGAGTGCTTCTAACTGCTTAATGATGTTAACTCTGTGATGGGTATCACTCAATTTTCAACCAGGCTGTACTTAATTATCATTTTATAAATCCTTTATTTTCATGCTTTCAAACACTAAGATAATACTTGTTAAATATGTTAAGTAGTGGTACTTAGGATCTTCTTCCTGTTTTCATGTACACTTTATGTTCAGTAAACATGCAAGATAAGACTCCTCTTCTTTGTATTCAACTAGTAATTAAACCCACATTACTTTACGAGATCTGGAGATTTTTTTTTTGCCATCTTGATCAGTCTTTTCAAGTTAATTGTAGCCTAAACAAGAGTTTCTACCAGGAAAACAATAACAAAACCCACCTGGATGTACGTGAGAGACTGGAAAAAATTATTACTGCCTCAAAACAACTAAAATGTGTGTGAGGAGGAAAGGGCAGATCAAGTTCTGCAAAGGTGGAATGGTCTTCTGGCCCACTCCCCATCTCCTTTGGAGCTCCAGTCCTAGTCCCAGATAGTCCCTGGCTATCAGACCAGAAGCCCCACCTGAGGGCAAGTTGGGGCCACAGGAGGCTAGAGCAGACTAAAAATCATTGCACAAAGACACATGGGGCTAAGTCCCTACTGGCCTTGGAGTTTATGGCATCTGAGACCACACTGGATCAAAGGGTGAGAGCTGTATACTTCTTGTCTCTCTATTTTTTCTCTCTCTCCTTTTCTTCTACTAATTTCCTCTTCTTGAAATCTGGGTGGTTTAAGGTTGGATACATCAGAGTATGCTAAATTAATTCATTGTGAAACGCTTTGATTGAAATTTTGCTTGAAATTTTGCCAGTTCCTGATCTTCTAATGTTTGCCAGTGAAGTTTGTTTTTTGACCTCCCAAGAACTTTTGTCAAGGTTTCTTTTGTGCCACCTCAGGGAAAAGTATTGCCTTAAGCCATTTTTAAATAAACTCGCCATGCAATGACCAGGGATTTACAGCATGTTCCTTCCTAATCTGCACTGGGTGACCCTGTCTTGGCAGGGGGCTTGGACTAGGTGATCTACAGAGGTTCCTTCCAACCCTCACAATTATGTGATTCTGTGAAGTCCTCACTGAAGGGCAGACCAATTAATCCAAAGGGCAAACTGCTCTCATCCAATTCAAGCACATGGTGTTGTGCAACTAATGATATATAAACTCACAGGTCAGAAAAACAATGCAGAGATAACACAAAAGCTGTCAGATAGATGTTTTTTAGTACTTCAAAGCTTTAAACATAGACCAATATTTTTGGCTAAAAAACTCCAACTTTACACTAATTTTCTTGTATCCCTATAAAATATGATTTTAAGGATACATTCTGACTACACGTAATTGAGAAGTTATGTAGTTTCCAATAAGTCTGTTTACCATGGACATATCTCCAAATTATGGCGAAAACAACATAGTAAAAATACTCTTTTTTTAAAAAGAGGCAAGCATTTTAGAAAAAAATGTAATATATTTTTCATGCTGTACCTTGTTAATACTGATATTTAGGATTTATCATTTTTTGTTTCATTTCATGCTTCCAAATGCCACCTTAAAAGCACTCAGCTTCAAGTTCCCAAGTAAAATAAGCCTTGGGTTATTATTTGGTTTTTATAGTTACTTGTGAAGAAAATTATTTATTAACAAAAACATAGAGAAAGCCACATAACATGAGCTTCAGGCCCAGAAATACCATGTTTTACTCTCAGTCCCCCAGCTCCATAGAATGAGATGTTATTTTCAAACCTAAATTTTTGTAGTGTTAGTGATTGCAGTTTTTCTTTTACAGCTCTCTTCAGGACTCTCTTGAAAACTCAACTATAACAACAGATTTCTTAAAAAGAAGAGAAAGCCTGGAAGTCACTACTGGCAGTCAACTATTAAATGTAATTTTTATTTCTTCTCATCAGGCAGAGAAGCAATAAGTAATCTATGAAGCTGGAACCAGGAGCTCTCTTATACTCCATTTATACAACCTATGCACACTTTAGTTAGGGTCTAGTGACATAAATACGTTTGTAGAAGCCTGCAAGACTTCATAAAATAAACACCAGAGCAAAGAATGTGTATATAGATCATTATGGAGCTTTTAGAAAGAGAAGGAGAAGAAAATTTTATTTTGTAGCACTCAAAACTTAATTGAGAAGTGAAAAAGGACTTGAAATAAAATCCCTGTTCTTTGAAAAAATGTTGGGAGTTTTTGCATTTTTATAACCTTACTCATTTAAATTTATGGCACTTGTTGGACAGTACTGCTAATTATTTGCCCAACAGAGACTTCTACACTCTAACTGGCAGATTTGTAATGAGTTCACAAATGGTGCTTGGGTGTGACAAGGGGAGAGGTAGAAAATATAACACAAAGGTTCAAAGACACAGTTCATATAATGGAAAAGCCTTAAACTGATTCCATCAACACAGAAAATGCAAAGCCCATAAAAATCCTGGATGAAAGACTTGAATTGTCGCACTTTGCCGTGGTCATTCTGGGAATGTGTCCAAAACAAGGGATACAGCTTCACATGCTACTACTTAGGGATTCAAGTGCAGATCTCCACAAGCTTCATAACCAATACTCACTTCACTTTTACTGACACTCTTCCATGATATAATTTCCTCTTTACTCTGTTCTATGTGTTGCACAAGTACTCTGACTTAAAGGATTTTCAGAACTGAAATATCAAGATACCTGAGTTTTTCGGCAAGTGGTAGGAGGAAGGAAACGCAGACAAATGCAAAAGAAATGCTGCTTTTCAGAACCAGAAGAAAGGTTGCATATAATCATCTCAACTGATTGACCTCCTGCTAACATTGGACGTTTCATTGGCTGACTTGGTCAAGGCCTGCTTTGCCTAAAACAGCTGTTCAGGAGACAGATGATCAGGCAGGCATCACTCAAGAGAAAAGCAGAGTAAAGTGCTACTATTAGCACAGTAGCACTGCTACTATTAGGGCAGTATCTACAAATATGCTTATTATTAGGACACGTGCAGAAGTGAGCCCTCATTAAATCTAGGGAAAGTTTCATCAGAACAGAAGATAGCCAGAACTCCTGAATACAGATAAATCCATTTCCACTTTAGTCAATCTAGCAAGAGAGAATAGACTAAGAATTAAGTAACTGATGCTGGAAGATAAGCTGACTTTCATCCTCCAAATGGCATTAATTTAGGGAACTCATCTAAGCCTGAAAAACGGGCAATTTGCTGAATATAATACACACATTTTTGCAGTGCATAATACTCAGAAAAAAGCCATGATATCAGGTCAGATAACTTTGCAGTAAGGGGGCTCATACCTCATTATGGAAAGAGGCATCAGATACCTCTCAGGTGTGGTTCCTTCTTCTGGTTTGTCTGGAGGGATAGTGTGGTCTTTAATTGTCTCTTAACCATGATAAGGATCTGTTTCAAAAAAGCTTCTGTCAGAAATCAGTTCCTTTTTATACCCCAGTGTACTGGTTTTGTCTGTGATAGAGAGTTGATTTTCTTCATAGTATCTTGTGTGAGGCTATGCATTTGTGCTGAAAATAGCGTTGATAATAAAATTTTGGTTACTGCTGAACAGTGCTTACACAGTGCAAGGACTGTACATCTTAAAACAGGATGTTTTTTACTCCAAACAAAACAGCAATGAGTTCATCACAACAGATAAAAATGTTGTTCAGGAGTTGTTTGTATAAGTCAATTTATAATAAAACAACTAAGCTTCAAGATAAAATATTTGCTGCCCAAAAGATGTAAAGATGAATATGTTCCTCTTCTGCAGATGAAGATAATTCCACAATCCTTCTCCACTCTCTTGTAAATTAAATCTTTCCCATGAAAAATACAAAAAGTCTTGTGTGTCCTATTCCTCTCCCTCCTCGCAACTACAAATTTCTGATTGAATCTCTGCAAAATATGCCTGAGTGGTTTCTACAATGTCCCATCCATCAATCAGCACCCTAAGGCTTCTGGTCTTTGCTATTGTCTCCATTATCAACTTTTGTTCAGGGTTGCTGTGTCTTTGACTATGGTGCATTAATTTTCCTGTCTCTTAACCTGTCTTTTTTTTTATGCTGACTAGCCATAAATCAGATATTCTGACAATAATCCTTACATTATTCTGATCTTTGCACTAATTTTAAATATGTACACTATTCCATGAGGATTAATGTTTTTTGTCATTTGGTTGAAACACTATCATTATTTGTTGGCAAAACAGTAACAGTCAAAAAGGTGTAATTGATATTTTCACTTTAGTCTTTAACCTCCAATTCATATGACTGATGTTTGTAAGATAACAAAGATTTTTTTTTTGCAACCAATGAGTTCAATTACATTGACATTTACATTTAATATGACAGAAAGCAGTCATATTTTCTCTTCCTATAAAAAGTGTAACTAAGTGATGGTGGCAATTAGGGTAGATTTTGAGTAGCTCCTAGCACATCATTGTCAGATTGGATGTGAGTGACAATGCTTCCGTTTCTAATGTGACAGACATCTACAGCTGGATTCACAGTGATTTTAGCAGATCAGTTTTACCTTATTGTTGTGGTTTAGGCCTGGTATTCCCCAATTTAGTGCTCCCACTGCCTTTCCCTTCCTCTCCAGCTAAAAGCACAAAAGGTAGATATTATGGGTTGAGATACGACAAATTTACTGGAAACAGCGATAAGAAAATAACAGCAACAACATTAATATCAAAAGTATACAAAAGGAGGGTCTTTTACATGCAAAATACTCACCAGGTTGGGACAATGAAACAATGGCACACACACCCTCCACCCACCACACTCTTCCAGCTCTGGAAAAGATCACCCATTCTTCCAGGAAGTAAGAGAGAGATTCCCCCACCCCTGGCAATGACCTAAAATGGTATGGAATAACATGAGATTCCTGGCCATGCCCACAGGACTCCAGGCTCTGCACTCTCACTGCTGCTGTGAAAAATTAACACTGTCCATGGCTGAAAACAAGACACTTATATGCAAGTACACTCTTTTATTCCTTCTTATACTGCCTACCTGCTGGTTCGCTCAAGCTGTTATAGAGACAGCAACCAGTTCACATAGGGAGGATTTACTGTCCAAATTCCTACAAGATACTCTATGTCATGTCAATACTTTCTGAGGGTTTTGTTGAATGCCTAAACAAATACTTGGACTTTTCCTGAAAATCTTTTGGGACACTCAGTGGAGTGAATATACAAGAAAATCTGGTGCTTTTTCACTTCAGTTTTTCAATGGTTATTCAGCTAGGAAAAACCACAGATTGAAAACATTGAATTTTCATTATTGCTGGCGTTATCAAGTCTGAACATGAACCTCTGTGTTCTGGAGGAATAAGCATACTTGCTTTATTGAAACTGCCACATACCTTCTCCTGAGTTAAACTTTCCCCAGATTAACTCAGGAAAGAATACTCAGAAACACATCTACAGCAGGACTGAAACAAAGAGTGCATAACTATACAGAAAAGCTCAGAGCAGTCATCAGATTCTCTGTGAAAGGAAAAAATTCATCACAGAAATCAGTAGATTTCCATAAAACAAGTCAAATATTGGTATTCTTAAAATCACAAGTTGAAGTGCTACCTTGAAGATGCAAAGGAAGAGGAAGAACAGGTATATTCTATAAGGACACTTGGGGAATCACAATTTCTTCAATTATACTTGTACAAGCCAAAATACATTGAATATTGTGTTCAGTTTTTGGACTCTTACCAATAGACATTGAGGTTGGAGTGTGCCCAAAGAAGGGCAACAAATGTGGTAAAGGGTCTGGAGGACAAGTCTGATGAGAAGCTGGAGTTGGTGCCTTATCATTCTCTACAACTGCTTGAAAGGATGTAGTAAAAAGAGCTGAAGGTAGGTCTCTTCTCTCAGGTGACAAGTGATTGGATGAGAGGATATGGCCTCAAGCTATGCCAAAGGAGGTTTAGGTTGATCATTAGGAAAAATTTCTTCCCCAAAAAGGTTGTCAAGTACTGGAATAGGCTGCCCAGGGAAGTGAATGAGTAATCATCCCTGATGGTGTGTAAAAACATGTGGGGATGTGGCACTTAGAGAAACAATTTAGTATTGGACTTTTCAGTGCTGAATTTATAGTTGGATTTGATGATCTTAAAGGTCTTCTCCAGCTCAAAGGATTCTATGGGATAAAGCACTTGTGTAATGCTCAGTTATCAGTTGCCCATGCACTGATGAAATTACAGAACCACTGTGAAACTACGAAAAAATCAATGTTTTGCTTATTCAATCACTTAATCTCAAGTAGCAAGGCCTGTTTTGTCAGATGTATCTTAACTGAAGAGCAGATGGGTACATGCACTAGAATTGTACTTTGGAGCTGAAATGCACTTTCAGAGCACAGCTCCACAGCCATTTAGCTACTAGCGCACCAAGGTTCCACTGCACCTTGATGTGCACTGTGGTACATGTGCAGTGGAACCCTTGAAAAGAAGAAACATTCGTGGTGCCCATTTGTGCTACAAATCTGTTCAATTAATTGTGCTGCACTGTTCACCAACACAGAGTCTTTAGAGCCAGCCTTGAGCAGACACATATAATAGCAGAATGTAATCAGCACTGCTTACACAGTGTCTAGATGTAGATGTGTCTAGTTCTAGATGTGTCTGCAGATGTGAACAGAAAGCTGCCTTAACCTAGGTCAAAACTCCCCAAATTCACAAAGATACAGAAGTCTTACAGGCAGTGGAAACATCAAATTATAGCAGCAAAATGGCAGTCCTTCTGCCAAGATTTTTGTAGAATTGACACCTCAAGAGTGCAACAGATGGTATTCATGTTCCAGCATACAACCCCTACACATTTGGAAGGAAAATACTGAATGAAGCAGCTCAGTAACACCTGCAGTGCTTGCCATTCTAAGACAGCATGCTCCTGATGGCACTGCACACCTGTATTATGACAGCTGACAACGTCAGTCAAACAGCTTGCCTCCAAGCACAAGAGTTTTGGGTACAAGGTGAGGAAGACAAACCTGCAGAAGTGATTTGCTGGATGCAGAGACAGTGAAGGCTGCACACTGATACTGCAGCTCTGGCACTGAGCATCAACTCTTTCAAGGAGTTCTTTTCTCCCAAGTTCTATGTATGGAACAGCTTGCTCCTATCCTAGCCTTTGGTTTTCTGCTCTTCAGCATAAACCAGTTTACTTTGCAAATTATTTGAGAAGATGAGGTATGCCCAAATTTAGTCCTGTGTGAATGCAATATGGTTACAGCTGGCTTGAAACATTTGTCTCTGACAGCCAAGCCAAAATTCAGCTTATCAATTTAAATTCAAATAATCAAAGAACAGGATAATTTCCCCCTTAGTTGTACTTAGGTATTTTAACAGAGTACCAGAGTTCCAGGTATTTTAGAAAACTTGGAAGCCTTTAGATAGTTCAGAAATTGGTCAAAAGTAGTCTTTAGGAAAAGAGCACTTCGTTGCCACTTGTGTATGCAAGGGGGGTCTCCTACTGTGCAAGACTTTGATTGCACAGATAAAACCTAGTTTGCTGAAACTAGCTCTATGAGCAATTTGAAGAGGAAGTGATCTACACTTTAAGGACAGAGAAAGGCAGATATATATCTATCTTAAAAGTGCTTACTTGTACAGAAGCTTATAGGCTGCATTTTGTTTGCAGATGTTACTATGAATACAACATCAAGCAGCCCCTCTAGGTACATTAGGATGCTAAACCACCAAAGAAACTCAGAGGAATGTACAGGGGTGGGAAAAACCTGCAGGGCATGGTGTAAAAAGAAAACTTCACTGCAAAATTAATGAAGAGACTTTCATTAAAGTATATCAGTATGCAGTCAAAGTAATAGCTCGCATATAGTGAAAATGATCTCTAAAACAAGGGTGAAATAAATATGCTTTATCCCAAAAGGAAGAACAACATATAGAAAACACCCTGTTATTCTTTCTTTCTCCTCTCATCTTGGTCAGTTTTAAGTAATTGAGAAGCAACTGTACAAAATCCAGCATGCTTTCTTTAAATCCACATGTTTATTCTGTCTTTTAATAGCATAATTCTCTTGAAAGACATGTCATTGGGACTTCTTTTCTAAGGGTCTTTTGGGTGCATAAACCCTCAGCAGTGGCTCCACAGCATCAAAGGCAGTTGAGTGCAGTCTAGGCTGAAGATACCCTCTCTTCAGCATTCCCACAGGGCTGGCAGCTTCCTGGTTGGCAATCTCACTTCAGGTAGGTTAGCTCCTGAGATTTCAGGAGCACTTACAGTGCTCTCCAGTTTCCCTACATATGAAAATCAGGTACTAGCCTTTGCTCCTAGAGTTCTACAGTCTCACTCAGCAGGCCTCTGCAAGCTCTTTCCTTACAGCCTAGCAAAACTTAAAGCCATCCACTTAATCCAGCAAGCCAGCAGTTTCTCCCTGCTCCAGTTTTTGAGCAGGTTTTAACCTTCCAGTCTTCTGGCTGGATTTCAGCCAGCTCTTCAAAGTGAAGGACGCCAAAATGCTCAGTAAAACCATGAGACGTACAGTAACTACCTGAAACAAGGAGAGAGAAAAAGCATCAAGACTGACATCGCAGAGCTGGGATGGCAGAAAGATAAGGTGAGAGAATAGGGGGAAGTGTCTTAGGTAGACAGGTGAGTGAATGAAAGGATTTACAGGAACAAGCTGATTGCTTTCTCCCCTAAATCCATAATCAAAGAAGGCTGACTGGCTAATGGTAGGTTTCTAAATGGAGACAGAATACGCCCATACTCTATTTAAAAAGTCTCAACATTACCAACCATCCGCTTTTTAAATTTGCCCTTAAATTTCACCCTACTGGTCAGGTTTAATAAATAAGATTTTTTTAAAAAAAATTTCTTTGAAGATTTCCTCTAGCAGAGAGAAAAATATATTGCATACTTCACAATATATAGCAGTACATCCCCTCCTATCCTGCTATGTATTTTTTTCTCTCTAATTGTTTTTTGGGGTTTCCAATTATATTTACTTCTGCTCAATGGAACCTCAGTGACTGATGAAATAATCAAATTAGTAACAGTAAGTCACAGCAGGTTTCAATTGTGTAGCTGTCAGGGGAAGAATTTGCCAGATAACTGGCCCCCAATGCAGAAAACAGTTGTACCTACGTTACGTAGGACCAGGATTAGTTATAGAATGTAAATTCTATTTGCCTCTGATGTATGAGCTTTTGAAATGCCTTTGTTATTTTGGTTTATGATCATAACTAATGTGTGTTTTGGTATTTCTTCTTAATAGTTATGTAATATATATGGAGATTATATGTTGCCCTTCAAATTAATGTTATTCAAATTTCAGACAGAAATTTCTCATTCTGGAGAAAATTAGGAAATACATTCAGGTCAGGAGTCTTTGTTACAGAGATTGGGCCCCTGAATACCATTTTTATACCCATAATAATTTCTAAAATAGACTGGAGAAAACCACAGTAACTTTAATGACTTATTGTATTATTATAATACAAATTATAATAGGACATCACAACTTACTGTGTTATTTCTAACAGTAGAAAATATATGTTCTTTGAGGAAAAAAAGTCTTTTCTTTGGAAACAGCTGAGATGGAGAATCTTTTCTTTGAAAGAATGCCAAAGTAACTCTGCTACAGCAGCAAGAGCATTTACTGACAGTAACTAGAGGCTTAGATCTGCAATGTGCCTTCCAAACACCAGCCTGTTTTTCCCTTAGGAGAACAATTAAAAGTAGTTCTGGGAACAGCGTGGAGAAAAAACAATCAAGACTTTTTTGCAAAGTTCTGTGCTGGTATCCTACAACATAGCTTTTAGAGCTTTGTAACAGACAACAACTGCAATCTGTTAGTACTGGTAGCTCTTAAGGGTGGAAAGACTCAGAAAAAATACATGGCATCAAAACCAAGTATTTTGCTTTTAGTTCTCATGACATAGAGCAGACTGCAGTCTTTAAGTTTAATGCCTAATTTTAACACTAATTAAATGTCTAATTTTACATACATTTCAGGCCAATGAGATTTCCCTCATCAGCATTGGGTGCTGAAGTTCAGTACAGAGACACAAAGTACAGAGTAGCAACAGCAAGGTTGTGATAATTCCTTCTGATGCTGAAGAAATTGCAGTAAAATTAACTTTTCAGTTCAATCGATCCCTATCTCACATGCTTAGATACTGCTAAGAGGACAAGGACTGACTGCCAATAATTTGACTGAAACTATCCACAATAGTTAGAAGCAAATGGCAAACTCCCCAGCTATCCATGATACAACAGCATTTGTAAGAAGAAAGCTAAAAAGCTCTGTTTCCCTGTAGCTAACTTCACCACCATAAACACATAGGGGTCACTGCAACAACAACACAGAAGCAGAAAAACTGTAAAATTAATTTTAAAAATGTGGGAACACGGTACCCCAACTTGTATGTGTATATCTGAGCACCGAAAATTTGTGTCCTTTTTTTAAAAGTACTGATGAGCAGTTTGATGAAGTCAACTTTTTTAACACTTAGAGTGAAGTATCAGCCCATGCTTTTCACAAGACTTATTTTGGCTATTCACCTATTCACTAAACTTGCAGAAAATTGCACGTATCTGTCACAGTTCCTCAGGTTTAACCTCACCTCAAAAAACCTCTCGAAAATGTTTAATAATTTGAAGTTTTATCTCCTTTTAAGTCAGCTGTTGCACAAATTTAAACTAAAGGTTAGTAAGAGTCATGAATTTTGACCCAATGTTTTGATCATTATTTGGATGAAAAAAAATAGGAACACTAAGAGAGTTGACAATTATGGTGTGTTATAAGCCACCTGAACCTGTCAGCTGAGCAGTATAGTCTCATTGGAGGTCATGAATTTCAGCAGAGAAAAGTACTTTCTACGAAGAACTTCCTGCATTCAGTGAGTTTAGTTTGGGTCTACAGTAGTCTAGTCCTTTGGATTAGAACCACAGAATCACACAATAAACTGAGTTGGAAGAGATCCATCAGGATAATTGAGTCCCATTCTCAGGCCCTGCACAGGACCATTTTCAAGCATAACATCATGTACCCAGGAACACTGTCAAAATGCTTCTTGAGGTCTGTCAGGTGTGGTGCTGTGACCACCACCCTGGGGAGCCTGTTTCAGTGCCCTACCACTCCGTGGGTGAAGAATCTTTTCTAATATCCAACCTAAACTTCCCTTGACACAGCTTCAGGCCATTCCCTCAGGTTCTGTCACTGGTCACGAGAAAGGAGAGATCAGTGTCTGCCCCTCTTCTTCCCCTTACGAGGAAGTTGCATTCTATGATGAGGTCTCTTCTCGTTCTCCTCCAGGCTGAACAGACCAATGATCTCAGCCACTCCTCATGCAGCTTCCTCTCCAAGCCCTTCAACATCTTCCTTGCCCTCTTTTGGACACTCTAATAGTTTAACACCTTCTTATATTGTGGTACCCAAAACACAATACACAAAGTGAGGCCATACCAGTTCAGAGCAAAGAAGGAGAAGGTGGATTCATGGAGATTATCCTCAGATTTGCTTTAAGAACCTGCTAAAAACTCCAGCAAACCTGAGCCCTTCAAATACCTGTTTGTGTTACAAGCAGTGCTCTGCTGAGAAATGCAGCTTGAATTTGCACGATAATGATCCTAACTTTCCTAAGCAACAACACTTGCATGTGGGTAATCCATGGGCAGTCATGTTAGTCTGTCAAGCTGTCCTACCACTAATCTCAAAGGACACGGATATAATAAGCAATTCCTTTTTGGTTTTTTGCATAGCAAATCTTTGCCAAGATGAGAGATAGTATCTTCCACAAAGCATAGCCATTATATCTTACATTAACATCATTATATATTCTGAATTATCACATCGCATGCCACTGAGAATTTGATTTCTAATCCATATTTGTTATGATCCACTTATTAAAATGTTTAGAGATATGTCTCTGCCTGAATTAAGGTACCAAAAAGACCATATGCTGAATATACATAGCAACCTTTTGTGTAAAGCAAAGCAACCTCTGCTTCACACCCTGCAGCAAATGGATTTATTTATAGCATAGAGCTTCTTTGGATCAATAGAACTTTGAACAATAATACAACATGTACATAGATAAAAGATACCAGATAGACAAAAACCAGAGTATTAACAGGAACTAATGGTAATGTTGGATTAACTTTAGAGGTTTTACTTATATGAGAATTCTTTAGAAGAGTTCTATTAGCACTAATGTCTTCACAATCACCCAAGAAAATGTTTTCTTTCAAATAATAATAAAAAAATGCAGTGGAATCGAATTTCATTTATTCAATCTTACCATATTGAAAAGAGCAAGAAGTCTCACCTTTTAAACTCACAGAACAAAAGTAGATTCACATAATCTCCTTGATAAATGTCATGTAAATTGCAGTATTTTCAACTGGGACATTGTAATTTAATGACCTTTCAGTCATGAATAACCAGAACATTTAGTACCTTACAATAGCTGCAGAGAAATTGGAAACATTCAAACACTAAAAAAAAAAAGGTTCAGTTTTACACTCTCAGTAGGGAATTCAGAAGTTCTTGTGGCATCTTATTGGAAGTTCTATAGAATGCTCTTATGTTGTATAGGAAAAATGAGTCAGACATGCACAGTGGTTTAGTAACATATTTGGGGCTGTGGGCTGTGTTTAGACAGCAATAGATAAGGGTTTCTACTGTTTATCTCTTTTGCTATGATATTTCTTCTTGTTCCTCTTCTATGTCTATTATTCATTTATGTAACAGTAAGTACTGTTTATATTTTCATTAGCAACCACATGTATCACCATATATTACTATACATAATTTCTTTTGATATGAAATACGGAATGCAATGTGATGTAGCACACCACAGTAAATATGTAAAAGTTACAAGTAGTGTGATAATATATTTTGGACTCTTTTGAGAGAAATGTAAACATGAAAGAATGCAGTTATAGCAATTGGGGCCAAAGAAATTATTTTCATATTCAAAGACATTTTTTTATTCAAGGCACCCTATAACTTTCATTTTGGTTTCCATAAGAACTGAGTTACTGAACAGTTATTTGCAGGTGCTACTTAAAACATTCAATCTTATAATTCATTAACCCTGATGACAGCAATATATAGGATCAAATGTAAGAGAAAATATTAGGTATTGCTTTGAATAAGGCAGTGTCTATCTGGGTATTTTCTCTAGAAGTACATACTTGAATATTATATTTATACAACAATGTTAAGCATTCAAACAAGGCATGCAGTGAAATCACATGAAATATTTTCCATGCCCAACTGGCTCTTGGAATAAATAACTATAAATTCTAAAAATCTGAAAAATTCAGAAGGCACATAATTTCTGCCCTTCAGCAGTCTCTCTTTTTGTAACAGTGTCACAAATAAGATTCCCTTTTAAATGGTGTGCAAGCTTTTGTGTAGAGGTGCATAGGAGTAATGATCATTGTGGGTCCCTTACAAATGAATTCTAGTCTAGTCTAGTCTAATCTAGTTTACTTCTATCCTATTTATAATCTAATGGATAAATTCTTAGAGTATTGTCATTAAACTATCTTTCCTAAATAATCATACATATGATGAGTCAGAGGTAATAAATTTCATACAGTTGCAACAGAAAAATTCCTAAAATACCAAGAACCTACCTTGTTATGATCAACTGCTAAATTTCCTGCAGATTAATAAAAGTGAGCCAATAAAAAACATATGTTTGGGAGATGAGTTTATACAAAATGATTAAACATTGCAATTATTTACAATTTGGTAACCCTGCCTGTGTTACAGTTCTGCCTCCTATTTACATTTTGTAAAGTAAAATGCGCCTTCAATTACTACAACTGAACAGTGAAAACTGCTTTCTTGAGAAGTTCAATGACTCGCCTTGTTGCTTTTTCATTTTCCTTCTCCATCAGTCTGTGACTGCTTATTTCTGTATGGCAAAGGGGAGAACATTGCTGAACTCACTAAACAAAGGCAGTATCTTTGCGCACTTGATTCAGCTATACTTCTACTATCACTGTTAGAAGAACAAAGAAACAGAGAAAAAACCAAGCCAAACCACAAAGCTATTTCATACTTTATTAAAATATTCAGGTAAAAGACCTGAATATATTCAGACATGAATATATTCATCAGTCTTCAGGACTTCCAACTGGACTCAGGTTTTTTTCTGGTAAAAGCTGTAAAATCAAAATTACAATTGGAATATAAGCATAAAATTAATGTCCATCCAATAATTCCAGCTGTGGCCTTGCTGGGTATCAATGCTTTGGCTGCCTGCACACTCAGCACTCTCTGTCAATGAATTCCTGGGTGATGTGAAAGCTTGCCAAATACTCTCAGCATTGAGGAGACATCACGTGAGATAAAGTCAATGATTAAGTCTTTAATCAGCTTCCCAACAAAAATTCTGTTACAGGAACTCTCCAGCGGTGAATTAGAGACAGCCTTGGAATTTTTCTAAGCAGGCTCTGCTACGCCTAGATTCTTTGATAGCTACCATCTGTATGCTTCAATACATATGCTATTCATACATAATTTATTCATATGCCTTCATTAAAGATGCAGCTACCTTGGATAAAGAATCTGGCATTGACTCCTTCAGGCAGTTCTTGATGCAAGACTGACCAAAACACACATGGTTGTAAACAGTCAGCTGAAAGGTGCATTTGTGTATTTTTTTGTGCATTTGACCAAAATGATCGTATATGACAGTCTTTTATACATACAGTAAGTTCATGACTATAAGGTGCACCCTTTTGACTAAAATTTTGGCCCAAACCTGGAAGTGCGCCTTATAGTCCGGTGCACCTTATATATGGACAAAGTTCGGAAATTTGCCAACCCAGAAGTGTGAGCCGCGAGCTGTGGGGGGCGTCAGCAGGGCTACGGCTGCTGGGTGCAGGTGAGCCCGGGGGCCCACAGCGCTGCTCCTGCCAGGTACAGGCGGGCCGGGGGGCCCATGGTTGCCAGGTTGAGGCGGGGCCTTGGCCAGCAACCACATGGGCAGAGCTGGGGGTGGCTCCTCGCTGAAAAAAACAGTGCACCTTATAGTCCGGTGCGCCTCATATATTGGCAAAAGTTTGGAAATTTGCTGACAGTCAGAAGTGTGCTTTATAATCCGGCGCGCCTTATGGTCGTGAAATTACAGTAATTAATGTAGGAGATGTTGTGTGTATTATTTAAAATACTCAATATTAATGTATCTATGAGATGCTGAAGTGGTCATGGAGGACTGGAGGCCAACAGTATTATAGGAAATAAATGAAATAGCATCACAAGTGGTCTTAATCTGATCCAGGTAAAGACACTGCTGCAGGGATACTTGCAATGGAGGCTCCTGCTACTAAACAGAAAACAACTATCAAGAGACTGGTTTCCTGTCAGAAGTGTTATGCTCTGACAAAGTGCTTTTTCTTTTTTTAGATAAAAAGTATGCCTCTGAAAATTTCTACAAGTTTCTAGTGCTTAAAAGAAGATACCAAAAAAAACCTTAACAACAAATATGTCATCTTCTTTCAAAACAAATTGCTAATATGGAATAGTAAATTTCCTTTTCAAAGTGTGAGAGAGCATTGTTCCACTACTGTGCAAAGGAATTGGTACTGTTTTCAAAAACAAAAACTTAATAATAGAAAATTAGGTCACTAAATTTCAACCCTTGTATATATATACTGTCAAAAAAAAAAAATTAAAAAAAAAAAAGAAAGATGCATGATGCCTGGCTTTTCCGGAAATATTAGCCATGTACATGACTAATTTTTGACTAGTTTCTTTGACATGATTACAAAAAAAGAAAGGAAAACCCTCCATGGCTAACACTGATTAACACAATACCTTCCACCATATATGATGAATCAGGAATGCCATATCAAAGGAAGATAATAGTAATTAGATCTGAGTAGCTGGGCTCTGCCTAAAGGCCAAACATTTCTATAGAACTTGTTCACTGCTTTTGGTAGGAAGACTGAAAATACATGACGACAGTACCAAAAGACGAGCACCATTAATACACCTAATTTTGCATCTGCATCTGGAGTGCTAAAATGGTTGCATGACCCTAGATAAATAATTCTTTCTCCAAAATTCAGGAAAAACAAAATCTATAAGGGCACTGATGCTTGAACGAGACCGTGCCACAAGGTGACTAGCTAATTTCCAAAAACAAAGTTGAATTATCCTCTGCATTTTTACGCAACTAAAAGTCTAAAAGTACTTAATGCATGGCTACATTAGTACTTTACATAACCCTTATACTCCATAGACTCCAATACAGAAAAAAAGCCCCCTTAACATTAATAACTTTAGCTAAACAGAGTCTCATTAAATTCAAAAGGATGAGCCACACTTACAAAATTACAGGGCTGTGTATAAAAAATGTATGTCTGTATCTTATGTTTGCTTTAAAAGACATGAAAAACAAATCTGTTTAAAATAACTGGATATGCTGTGTCTCAAAACCACTAAAAAAAAAAGATCTCAGAAACTGAAATGTCTACTGTATTTCATCTGCCCCTGATCTTGCAAAGACTCTTAATTAGCTGAACTTAACAACTCCATCTGAGAACAGTAGACTCCACAAGACAACTGAGTAAGCACATTGTGTATCATTTACAGAATTTTACTTTAAAGCTAATGTATCCTGAAAACATACAAAGCAGTTAAAACATCACAATCATTTGGTATTAATTCAGACATAGATACCCACCTGTGCTTTTGTACAAATTAGAAAACTATCCAGACTTCCATTCAGCATTCTCCTTCCTTTTCCACTAGACAATTTTGATCATATAAGAAGTCCTAGTTGAATACATGAAATAGTCATTCAGGAACAAGTCCCTGAATATTCACCAATCCAGCATTTGCAGTAACAATATGTTCCTGTGATTAGGAGAAAATATACTAAATATTCAACATGCTTTTACATCTGTGTAAAAAATAACCCCTTTCTAAACTAAGCAATAAAAGGCTAAATAGTTATTTCAAAAACATTTGCATTGTTTTTCTTACTTGAACAGCACCACAGTAATGAGAAAAGAAAATAATTATTGACTGTGGATAATACTTCTTGGAAAAAGCTTAAATGGTGAATGGGTTCAATTTAATTGGCCTAGGGTAGTGATAGAGAGCACTGTTTTAAGAGTGGAAGCTATACATTACAGAATCATAGAATGGCTTGGGTTGTAAGGATCCTAGTAGATAAAACTTCTAAGATTTGCTGATGTAGAAACTAAGGAGACAAATTATATATTGCATTTTAGGACAGTTTGCTCACAGCGCTATGAAATATCTTTCAGAATGGGATATACGGGATATAATTTCAATGCCAAAGTTCCATTCTTGTGTGTATTTTAATTGGTATCTCACGAACTCAAAATCTGATTAATTGTTTTGTTTAAATACTGTACAAAGTTTAAGTATTTCCAACTGGGTACTATTTTTCTTTGGTAGTTATAAGCTAGGTAGAAAATCAGCTCTTACATGAATAGAACTATTGCTCCCCACCCAAAAAAACAGATCTACCTCATTTTGCCACAAGGATCAGAAGTTTGTGTAAGTGAATTCAAGCTGAAAATTCTGAAGCTGATAGATATTTTCCAATTTATTTAGTTGTTGTTCTGTGTTTGATGTTCTGATTCTGTTTTCTTCATATTATATCAAAATGATGTGTAGTGTCCATCTGGATAAAAAGCAGAAGCATTAAGTATGCTTAAAAAAAGGGGTGAAAAAGCCTTGAAACACTTAAACACTTTTTCTTGTTAATATAAAAAGGATATGCACATACACATATTATTAATCTTGTTTTTCAGTAATACAGGGGCAAAAAACACTATGTTTCAAGATTAAGGCCTGTATTACTTGTTTTGAAATGGCTGACAGAAGTTTCCTGATTCTTTTTAGCCAGACCTATTCTGTGCATTCTTGCAGAATTCTTTTTCTCTTAAAGGATTTATCCTAACCATGTTTCACTACACTGACCCTGGTTGTCTTTTGGTATTTGTTTATGCCTTCCAGTTGGCTAGTGTAAATAGCAGAAAGAACTATAGCAATTACAGCTCCTTGTTCAGTTTTGCAGGTTCACAGAGGCCCAGTGCTTAAAACAACATTTGTTGAAGCATTTATCTGTGCTCACATTTTTGTAGAGCAATAAAGAGACAGAAATCAAGATAAAATCCAAAGAAACATTTAAGATGGAATTGCCTGTTTCAGACTGTTTCAGACTGTTATGTTCTAAAGTCTTCTGTTTGCCATATTTGTTCTTGTTATAAATGAGCACAATGGGCTATTTAAGTCAATTATATAGCCAATTTATTAGTACAGAAAAGAGAAAGCAAAGTTGCAGCGCTGGGCGACAGGGGAGTCACCGTTCCTCTAACTGCCGCGCCGTTCGCGGCTCAGATTTCCCTTTTAAGTCTCTCGTCTTCCTGTCGAGTCCCCCTTCCGGTAACTTTTGCGCTTGCTCAGCCTGTTGCTAGGGGGTTCTTTTTCTGCCTCTTGGTGGTCGCTGACGAAGGCTTACGACAGTCTTCTTCAGTGTTCTCTCTGTAACCTTGGTGCTGCAATATCTACAAGCATTCGTTATCACGCAAGCATAGCAGTTTCTGTTCTTTGCAGTTTCACAAGCAAGGCAAAAATGCAAAGATATGGTTAGGGAATGCAAGGATATGGCTAGGGCGATCTCTTGTTTACACATTCTTCTCCAACAGTGAACAAAAAGGTCACTCGCTTCTCCTCACAGTTCTTATTAGAAGATATTACTCAAAAGACTGATTGAGTTCAATTATCACTGCTTTAGATTATATGATTGATTAACTGTCAGAAATACAGGACTTTATTCAACAGGTAACATAGAAAAAATATTTTTTATATAGTCAAGCTAAAATACTGGGCAATCAAATCAAGTTATTCAAAATTCAGTTTCTGAACTGAAAAAGTTTAGAGATAATAAGTGTCTTAAAAATTCTGAACTCATTTAAACATCCCACTTGCAGTACATTATCTCTAAATGGTATAGTATCTGTAGGAAAATATCCGATGGCATCATTTCTTTAAGAGCCATTGTCATTGAAACCTTTCTGAGTTATTCTTGGCTATTCTTTACTGCTTTATCGAAACCAATACATCATTTTTCCTCTTATATGTTATAACCAATGCAGTTTCTCTATTTCATTCCGTTCTGTAGATAAAAGAAGCAACCAATGCCAGGCTTGTCAAGTAATGCACGACCCTCTGTCTATATGTGTGTTTAAGGGAGAGGGTCAGAGGGCAAGAGGGACCAACATGAGCAAGATGATGAAAAAGTATTTCTGCAAACAGATGGCAAGAGAAGTTTGGAAAAGTTTTGTACAAGGAAAAGTACATCTTGTGCTGCATTCATTTTCTTACATGTCACTTCTTGGATTAGAATTCAATATCACAGACTCCAAAAATTTGTAAGAAAACATAGTAAAAACCAAAAAAAAGTTTCTTATTGCGTCAAATCATAAAATATCTGTTTCCTGATCCTATTTTTCTATGTGCACAGGCTATAGTCTGATGTAAAACTTCCATTCACAAAAGCCTGACCTTTGAGGGCACTCTTACTATTTTCTTCATCAGTCATTGATTTTATGCCTCAATACTTGGAGCCTGCTCCTTTCTCTTTATAGAGAGCCTTATTCACTCAGCTGTCCTGGTTGGACAGTCTGCAGCAGACCCCCACTGTAATGTTACTTGTCCCTGCCCTGCCTTCAATCCTGACACATACATTCTCAGTTGGCTTCTCACCCATCTCAAAGTAGAGCTGGTCATTGGCACAGAGGGAGACACCTCATCTCCCCTGCCTGCCTTTCCTGAAGAGTTGTGTCATTCCATTCCAGCACTCCAGTAACAGGAGTCATTTCATCATCTCTCCATTATACCAATATCATTCTAGTTCTGCAGGCATTTTCACACCTCTAACTCACCTTGTTTATTCCCCATGGAATATATCTTGTATAAACACATTTAAGTTGGGTCCCCAGTGAAGCCAGCTTACTCTCTGGAGTGGCTGAAATTCCTTTATGCCACACTTCAGGCACTCTCTTGCTGACCTGTGATCCCTCTCCAGGCTCTGGGCATCTATTGCAGGTAGGTTGTTTATCATCCCTGGTTTTGCTTCTTCTCTGATGTTACTGGGGTGGAAAATAGAAATCATAAAAAAATAACCCCATTCAATCAATCAATCAATCAATCAATCAATCAATCAAACAAACAAACAAACAAAAAGGTTTTGCTAAAAGATCATTATTTTGGTATTTTATGAAATCGGAATATTAAATTTTCAGACATCCTCAATATGTGTGTTTAAAAAGCAGTGTTTTGCAGGTGCTGAATAAAGTTAATTTAGAATTTGTATACAACATTGTTTTCTTGATTAAGTCTTCCTTTGCTGTGCAAGTTGGGAATATTTTTAATTGGGCCCACCTCTTACTCATTAGAAGCAGGCCATTAGAACCAATATTAAAGGCCAGAAAGAAGTGAAAAATACTGGTAATAAAGGGAAATGTTTTCTCTGCACAGATAATTGAAAAAATAGTGTGATAGCCTTTGGCAATGAGGCTGTATGTATAACAGAAGGCAGGGGAGCCCTGTGGTTCCCATTTACTTGATGTACAAGACAGAACACCAGCTTCTTTTCCTGAAAAATAGCTCTTCAGGGTAAACAGAAATAATCATTTAAAAAGCAGTGGTTGCTTCTTTTTCGGTTGGGGAAGGGAAATGATGGGTTTTGGTTTGGGGTTTTTTTGAGTGTGTGATCAGTAGAGTCAGCACATAACAATTTGAATATCCAAACACTTTCATTCTCTTGAACAGGGTGGTAGCTTTAAAATAAGCATTATTGAGAACAGAAGTATATTCCAAGCACCTTGCTCAAGATCATGCAGGAATGCTAGGACAGAACAGATGATAAATCAGATTTCCCAGTTCTGTGCTTCGATCAAAGAATGTCTTTCCTCTCTTCAAATGTATCCTAAATGTATACCTTGAAAATTATGTGGGGACCAGTCAAAAAGATTCACAATTGCAGCCTGTGTTTGAAAGAATACCTTGAGGATGTTTGCTCAACTATAAATTTAACCTAGAAGCTAAGAAGCTCTTCTTTTGTCTAAATCAGTGCACATGCATTTAAAATTTATTCCATGAAATAGTTCTAAACCACAAAACTGGTGAGTATTCTAGAAATCAATTGGGGAGGGGGAAGTGCAAGCCCTGTGGAAAACCCTGCGAAGCTCCAGGCATCACAAAGGGCCGATTTTTCAGCCTCAGACCACTGCCTCTCCTGATGTGATTTATCTCACTAACACAGACCTGTAGAAGTCAAACATGCAAACCTGAGCTATGGTTCACAGCACACACAGTTATGGAAGAAAAGTCTATTTAATTTACCTTGTGCAAACCTACTGATGTGACCAGAAAATGATTTAATATATAAGTAATCTGTATCAGACAGAAAAAGGATGGTTTCTTTTTTTTTTCCCCTACACAAGGAGGTAACCATAAAGCCCAGTTATTAAGCACTTATTTCCTAGATTCCATGTGCATGAAATAATATAGTACCTCCTCTTTATCACTTCCACATTATGTACCTCTAAAGAAACATTTCCTTCTACTCTTGGTACTTCCTGTACAGGCATACAAATTTCAAGTCCATGAAGTAGTTGTTACTCATTTTCAAACTTACTGTCAGTACAACCACTTTTCTTTTACTTTTTAGGTTTTTTCACATGCTGAAGACCTTCCTGCCTAGGGAGGAGGAGAAATGGTAGCAGTGTGGGTAGTTACCATTTGTTTTTATCTTGGTTTTCTTATCTCATGGGCTCGCAAAGCATTTACAAGCAACAAGGACAATTATTCAAGTGGAAGGCAGGTGGGTAGCACATCATTACAGTATTTCCCAAGTTCCATTAAACAAGCACAGACCAAACTGACTCCAGAAGTGCTTATAAGCAAAAGCAAGTAATACCCTGCAAGTAAGAGCAGGAAGGAAGGCTAGTATTTTAAGCAGTATTGTGATTTCATGCTTGTCTACATCTAGTCAGGTAGAAGAAGATCCTTTAGCACAATCAATTCTTTTTTGTGTGCCGAAGCAAATACTAAAAGGTGTCCAGAAGTTACAAACTGTTGGGTACTGCTTGGGTTAGTTCTTACAGAATAGAAATTAATAACATTGTTATTATATTAGTCTCTTTTTTTTTTTTTTTGAGGTAAAATATATATCTAATACTCTTTTAATGAACAATGCTTCAAGAAGCCCTGACAACCCACTATGTCTGTGCTGACATAGATTTCTAGCCTTTGCTCCCACTTCTTTGGAAAAGTAAAAGCATCTCCAGTGTTTGTTTTTCATTGATCAGTCTCTTTGTTGTTCTTTAGATTCTCCATTCTATACTCAAATCCAGCTGAAAATGTCTCTTTTCTGTGCCCTATTAAGCTTAAATACTACAGATTTCAAAAAGAAGCATGTTTTTTCATGTAATACTTTTAAAAATTATTCCACTTATAAGGTTGTGCCTCTGTGAGAGGCAGTTCTCTCTGAGAACTGTAAAAGAATATAGACTGTTGAGCAAACTGAAATTGTTATTGCACACTAAATAAAAGGAAAATTCAGTATCTAAAACCATCCCTTGAAGTCTCTGCCCTATACACCTAAGAATCAATCATCAAAGCTTGAGTTACTCACCCCAGTCTCTTACAGTCATAATTTTCCTTTTTTGGTTTAGGCTTTTGACCAAGGATAAACCTGTCTTAAGTGATTCATGTACTTACTCATCTCTGTTGACTATGAGGAACACCATAGACAGCTAGTGTAGCCTTACAGGTGTCACAGTTAGACCTCTGGCAGTGCACTTCAAAATGTGGGGAGCTGCTTCAATAAAATTGTAGATAACTTTGGAGAGAGGTGCAGAGCCCTTGGGCATCTACAGAAGGTTCACTGCACTCCAATGACACGTGAAATTCTTGAGCTTCAGATGGCCTCAGTATCTTGCTTCCACCAACACTAACATGGCTATACAGTAATTTCATTACTATAAGGCGCACCCTTTTGACTAAAATTTTCCCCCGAACCCGGAAGTGCCCCTTATAGTCCAGTGTGCCTTATATAATGTACAAAGTTGTGAAATTTTCCAACATGGAAGTGCAAGACCACAACAGTCCCGAGCCGACCAGAGCCTGCCCTGCGGTGGCATTGGGGCAGCACCCAGCCAGGGCAAGCCTGGCGGCATCGGGGCAGCACCGGCATGGGGGGAAAGCTGGTGGCAGTGGAGCAACCCTGGCATGGGGGGTAAAGCCCGGTGGCACTGCCTGGGCAGGGGGGAAAAGCCGGCGGCATCGGGGCAGCGGCAGCGCGGGGAGGGACAGTGGCGGCGTGGGGCGAGTCCGCCAGCATTGGGGCACCCGGAGCACAGGGGCAGCGCAGGGCTCCTGGAGCACCGGGGGGGCACGGGGAGGGAGGGAGCGGGCTGCCGCAGAAGCCGCAAAATGTGGCGGCATCCCCGAAAGCACTGCTGGCCCATGCCATGGCCCCTAAAGTGCCGCCAACCCGCGGCCCTGAAAGTGCTGCCGGCTCTGAAAGCGCCGCAGCCCCAAAAGCACCACTGCTGCTGCCCCGAAAGCGCCACCGGTCCTGAAAGCGCTGCCGCCACGGCCCCGAAAGCACCACCGGTCCCCGCCGCTGCCCCAAGCTGCCCTGAACCACTGCCGCCCCGAGCCCCGCCTCGCCAGCTGGCGCTGGGGGCAGGCGGGAGTGCCAGGCGCTGCGCATGGCGGGGGGACGCTTGGAGCTGTGTTTAAAGCTTACACCAATCTGTGAAAAATGTTTGCAAATTCAGCACCTGCCAGTAAACTCCACGATCACAGGATTCCGTTACTAATTCGTTACTTTGTTGCGCGCAGCACGAATCTTCGCAGCAAAAAAGCGCCTTATAGTCCGGTGCTCCTTATGGTCATGAAATTACTGTACTTGTAGTCTGTACCCATTCCCCTTGCCTCCCTGAATTCACTCTGAGTTCTACCAATGCCTTCTAGTTATAAAGAAAAGATAAGTGTTGGCTTCCCAAGAAAGATTTATTGAATTAATATTGCACTGGGAAAAAAAAGCAGGACAAATCCATGTCAATTGGTGTACATACCATGCTGTCCATGGTATGGACAGAAACCTTATCACAGGCGGAAGGAATGCAAGAAGCTTATTGAGATACATGGTTACACATCCCAGAGCATCCTGATTGTCCACTCTATAGAGGTAGAACAAGCATTCACACTGTATTTTAGAAACAGACAACATTACAAAATCATGTTCTTACTCATTACTTTTATGAGACAATGATCAGGTCTTCTGAAAAGGATGCTTGGATAATCAGTAATTTTGCTCTTAATAAGCACAAGAAGTGAATTAGAAAACTTGAAGATTTAAATAATCAGATTTCAATACAGATGAATCATGTGCATAAATTTTATTTTGCCTCAAAAACACAGCTTGTCCCTAGAGGAAAAAAAGTTACAGATAAATTGCTTTCAGCATGAGAAATTAAGCAGGATGGCTAAAGAAAGCTTGCAAACAGGCTGATAAAACATTCGGGGTTGAGAAGTTTATGGACATAACTAACTTTCCATTCCTTATCATCCTTCATTAGCAAGATAGCAAAATCAATGGTAATTTAAATCAAGGGTATACTTTACACAAAGTCTCCTTTTACAGTGAGTAGAAATAGAACACAGTGTAGGAAAAAGTTCAGTTACCAGCTTTTTCCATATCTGAATCAAAATCAGTGCATCTCATTCAAGGCTCCAACAATTCATTCAGAGCTTAAAGGAAAAATGTGCTTGTCACAACTCACTCATTGCTAGTGGAGATGTTTAGAAGACTTCTGTTATAACAGGACTGAACATTATTTTCAGTCCCATTAGTTTGTTCATGAAAGTAAATATAGGAATACTTCCCTAGGAGTCATTCTGAAATGGTCCAAGTCCTAAGTGAAGCTAAATCCCAGCTCCAGGCATATCCAGAGCAGTGGAGAGTGGAGAGCTCATGGGAATGCAGCCTTTTCCTCAGCTGCAGCAGCAGATCAACAAGACCAGTTTGCTCACACTGATGGGAGTGATCTTCCCAACTACACTATGAAAACACCTGAATTCCATATTTATCTTCTGTGTGCCAGGGCACATTCCAGGACACCAGAACTAATGGAGGCATCTCTTCACAGAGTAGTCACTTCATCGATTTAAACAATATTTAAACATACCCCGATATTCATATTACATATATCTCCAGCAATATTTCCTGAAAGTTTGTAAGCCAGTTTGGGAAGTTGAACACCAATTAATAATTCCAGCTGCACTAGGTGAAGTTCTGACACTAGGCACTAGGTGATCATATCTGACAACCCTCTGAAAATAAATCTAATTTGTGTGCTCTGAGACTGCCCCAGACTCATGTAAAAAGTAAAGAGGGAAAAATAGTAAAAAACACTAAAAGATTCCTTGCATCTGTGCATAACTTGTCTCAGCTAATACTCTGATGTAGGAGCACCATAAGAAGTCACTCAAGCATAATTCTGAAGATAAAGATCATTACTGTATTCTAACAAAACCCATTCATTATATTGGAAGGCACATAGAAACAGTATTTTTTTAATACCTGGTAAGTTTTTCTTAGCTAAAGAATATTCTTTGTAATTCATTCAGCTGGCAGAGGAATAGAACCAGGGTGATTTTTTGTAGCCCATTCAATCAGGGATTCTCTTCTCACATTTCTGAAAGCCTGGAACATATCTGGAATTGATTTCCTCTATATATTCACTGGAAACTTTACTAAACACAAATTCTGCTGTGCCTACCTCTCTTAAGCAGTACTGACTTGTAGCTTTCTTGGTAATGAGAGGTTGTTTGCTGCAGCAATAATCCACCCTGGATCGGCATAGGTGCCTTTGAAATATGGAAGTCTCTGGCTGAGCAGACATAGACAAGACTAGAACCTTGTTAGGCAATGAACAACCTCATTTGCATGAGGTAATATTAGCTCCTCATACCAAACTGGCAGTTCATACCTTGATACTGAAATAGAGATAGATAAAAAAATATTAAAAAAACAAACATCAACTTAGTTAATTAGGATGCAATTAAATACAGTTTATTTAAGGATGGGTTTTAGAAGACATCCATCACAAGAATAAGGACAGCAATAACAGAAAGCCTCTGAAGATACCATTTTAGCAGTCACTTCAGGTAACCTTACTGTCCTTACAACTCTCTGATCCTCTTCAATACATTTTATCCTCAAACACTCTCTGTTCTTGATGCTCTCTCTGGTTTTTCGGTACCTTGTTTCCAATACCTTTTCTTGTCAAGTGCCACTTAAATCCTCTGACACTGAAGGAAGCAAGATTATCAAGGTAACAAAAAGAAAGAGCCTAAATAGAAGGCTACCTAAAAGGTTACATTTACTACACTTCTAATCAATGGTTTTAATTTAATTTCTCCTCTGTGTTTAGTTTATCAACAGGAAAGTAATTAAAAAGCCAACTCCTTTTTATAAGTAGTGAGAACACTATTCTGTAATTATTTGTCAACAGTTAGTGTGGCCAAAACAAAATTAAAGGAGAAGAAAATATCCATTGTTTCAACGAGACTCAAAGCTACATTTTACTTTGGTTTTATTACAGTGAAAATTGTGCTTATTTCCAAGTATAGGACATTTTGAATAGTCCTGTAATCCCTAAAAAGCAAAAAGGTTTGATACACATACTTTTAGAAAACTACTCTCTAGACATTTTCAAAAACCTGCTCTATAGAAAAAATATATAAATACCAATTACTTTCCACCTATTAATATTACATGTGGTCCTCAGCAACAGCTATATCCAGCCTGGTAAGTTTTTAAACTATTTCTTTAAAGTTACAGTAATTTCACGATTATAAGCCGCACCATTTTGACTAAAATTTTGACCCCAACCCGGAAATGCGGCTTATGCTAAGGATCGGCTAATATAAGAAAAAAGTTCTGAAATTTCCCAACCCAGAAGTGCCAACCGAGGTGCTGAGCCGAGCACCTGCCAGTAAAACCCAGGATTGTGCGATTGTTACAAATTGGTTACTCTGTTGTGCGGTGGGTGGAGGCGGGCTCCCTGCCATGGGCCGTGTTGGGCGGGAGGTGAGGGGCTCCCTCCTGCTGGCCCCTCAGCCTGGGGGGGAGGCGGGGGGCTCCATGCCCACCTCCAGCTGGCACTGCGGGAGCAGGCACGCTCCGTCTCTGCCTGCTGCCGCAGTGGATGCAGGCAGGTTCCCACCGCCTCCGTGGGGTAGCACCGGGCCAGGGCGAGTGAGCCTGGCGGTGGCCACGGTAGCCAGCCCCAAGCGGCCCCGCCGAGCAGCAGCGCCGAGCTGGGCCACCTGGCCCCACGGCAACCCTGAGTGGGCCAAGCCCGCCCAGCCCCAAGTCGAGCCAGTAAACCCCGCGATCCTGTGATTCTGTTAGTAATTCATTACTTTGTTGCACGTGGGTCCTTGTTGTGAACGAGAGTGCGGCTTATAATCAGGTGCGGCTTATATATGGACAAAGAACGAAAAGTTGCTGACACCTGGAAGTGCGGCTTATAATCAGGTGCGGCTTGTAATTGTGAAATTACTGTACTTAAACATATACAAACACATGACTGTTGCTTGCTTGAAAGTAAATAATACAAAATTATTAGTAAAGAACGCAAAATACAAAATGCATAAAAGCTATATCTATGTGGTTTCTCTCTATGGAAATAGCTTTTTAACCACATAACACAATGCACATGAAAACTGAGTTCATTGTCTTTCTACAGAAATTGACTTTGCTCTACCACAAGTCAATAATCATGGGAATTTTGGAATTTCTTTTCATACCAAGGGTCATTACTTTCAGAGATTGACAACTCATATAACACACAGTAATTAATTTGAAAAAAAATCCTTCAAAATTGTAATTTCATGTTTCTAGTAAAGTAAAACTAAATAACAGATAAACATTTGGGCAACTTTTCAGTTCTACAAACAGGTTTTTTTTCCCCACCTCTCTTTTTTTTTTTTCTTTTAATTCTTTTTTTTCTTCTTTTTATTGCCCCATCCAAGCAGCTCTTCAGAATTCTGTAAGCATTTTTAAGGTGTATCATATATCAGTCCTCTGAATTTTTCATTACTTATTTTTTAAACATCCTAATTCCAGTTTTCACTATTTGTTTTTACACTGAGTTTTCTACATTAGCCTTTGCCTGTTTTTTTCTTCCTTACCATAACTCACCCAAGCAAGGGCTTCTACCTTCTACCTCCACCCACATTTAACAGCCTATCTGCTTCCACAATATTCACCCACCTTTTCCACCCTTTCCCAGGTTCACATCGATAAGACTTCCAGCTGGGCCACTGTCACTGATATATTCTTGGATATATTATTATTGCTGTTACAATTGCTCCTACTACTCCTGTTACTACTACTAATGTTATGAGGCCATCTCTCTTTCCAAGGAGGCTTTCCTAATTATAATCAGGTCTAATTCAAATGCTATGCAACCATATAACCATCCTAATTCAAAAGCAGTTCAATAATTTCTAGTTATTGTAGAATCACACAAACCTGGTATGACTGGGAAGGCACCTCTTTGCCAAAATCCTGTGTGATATTAGGAAAAAAATAGCTGTATAGATTATATTTATAAATTTATAAATAATGTATATTTAATATATATGTATATAATAAATTTCTTATTGCCTAAAGGCAAATTTGTGTCCTGCCTCTTTTCCCATGATATATACATCGAAATAATTTATGGGAAACACTTAAGGTCTAAGATTATATCTTTACTATAGACCATGAAACCTAATACTTCAGTGTTTGATAACAAAAACATCATCAAAAAAGTTTCTGTTGATACTGTTGCAATTATACTTTTTATTTACTTTCATATTTCACTGTTTCTCTTTCATGTGACACTCTTATAACTCTTCTGCCTATCTTAACTTTAAAATTACTTTTTATACATTTTCATTCTTGCTGTATTTCATAGTATTTTTCACATGGTACCACTGTTTAGGCAGATTGTAGCCCAGGGAAACATAAGATCTAAAACTAGTTTTTCACTTCACAATTTACACGCTACACAAAATCCATCAGGTCCTCAAGCTTTATTTTACCTCTGAATTTCTCTACAAAATGATACCAGTGTTACTCATATACCACTGGAAAATGCTGAGTGAATAACTTATTTGACATTTCCATAGTCCACTTATTTTATATCCCTTCTGCTTCCTTAGTTTAATTGTTTTCCTATCTTGTTTCTCCCTTGACTTTCCTTTTCTCTTAATCCTTCCTATTTTTCCTTACCTCAAAGAGATCACCCATTCATCTTTTCATGCATTTTCCCTCTAGTGTAATAAGACATAAAACATTTATTTTTTAATTTTCAATTTCTATGCAGATTCCATAGCTGAAGGTCAATTTCAGTGTACAAATAATAACCTGACCAAAATTCTGGATTTTTTTTCCAGTATTTTCTCCTAGGTGTCTAGTTCTTAACTTACGTACAATTTCACAAAACAAAACTCTTAATTCCTTCCCTCTCACCCCAATCCAGCCCTCATATTTATCAATGGAACAGTTAAGACTATAGATCCTATTAAGTGTTATAGATCCCATTAACTGTTGTATTGCTTGCCAGGCATGTAATTCCAGGCATCTTTTGCTGAGCCTTATAAATCCTCAGCTGCAGGATATGACTAAACCTTGCTGAGGTCTTTTTTGCATAAGACTATTAAGTACCACGTTTTCTGTACTCCTATTCAGCCAGAAGAGGTGCCTAAAGCTTCTTTGTATTTTATTCTGTTTCTTGAATCATCACCTGCTTTCAGCAGATAATCATGTCCTACCATAGCTTTTTTCAGTGCTTCTAAGGACTAACCTCTTCTTCTGTGTTGATTTGACTACGTTGCCCTGATTCCCTTCACAGGTAGCTCACAGTAGGAGATCCATAGTGCTCAATGGCACTTTTACCTCTAATATTTGCCATCAAATTTTAATATTTTGCTTCCAATGATTCCCATGTTCACCTGTCAGATTACCCAATAAGCATTTTTATTCTTCCTTCCTGGTTTCTCTGCAGGTGTGTGTATACAAACTTACATGCATTCACATAAACATGCAAGTGTGTGAAGAAATGTGTGTGTGTGCAGATATGCAGGTAAGTAAGAAAACATGTGCATGAACACATAAATATGCATTTGGACAGAGGTGTGAAAAATAAATACATGTAGGTGGTGTTTGTGGGTAAATACATGTCATTTATTCCTTAGTGGAGGTTTTTCTAGCCTTCATTAACTCATCTGTGCACATTCCCAAAAGCAATACCTCAGGTTACACTTTAGTAACTACAACTGTATAAGCATGGCTACAAATGGCTGGTGAGTGAGTTCACTTTAAGTCAATACAGACACCCTTCACAGGTCATAAGAAACAGAAAATAAAACTCAGCATTAAATGTTGGATGAATTTTTTAGATGATCAACTTAAAATCTGAAAAGAATTATTTCTTTTTATTATTTAAGACTGAATGACTCAGAAGTCAATTTTGAACAATATACTAAATCCATAAAGTCGAATGGAGCTTTCCAAGTTACTGTACTGGATAATGCAGTCACTGAATTGTCTCCTGAATTTGAAAATGACTGATCAAACTTTATAGAGAAATAATATGGCAACAAAATTTACTTTTCTGGGTATTTATAGTATTTCTTTCACCAATATACCTGAGTTTTAATGTTTAATTCCATCTTCCTCAATTAACAACTGCTTATTCAAAATTATAAACTGCAGTTCACAGGGAAATTGAAATCCTCTGCTGTTTCTTTGCTTCCTCTGTATCATATAATATTACATACTACTTTTGTAGTATGTAATATTTCTCCATTATTAGCAGGAATATGTTTGAATATACTGACAGACAACTTCTGAAAACAACCAATGTATTCTTTTCCTTTAACAAAAACAAGTAGAGTAAATATGTTGTTTACAAGTGAGGTATGTTATTTGCAGCTGTGAGAACAACAAAAAAGTTAAAATCACAAAGAGAAGTCCAAGTTGGTAGGTTTTGGGATTCATCATGTCAAATCAGTCTTCCTCCTGGAAAGAGATTTGCAACTAATTTCCTCAGTGTCTCTGTTAGGTTCCCAAAAATGCTTCCCAGCTCTCACTTTACACAGGTTCTCAAATTCTTTCTTAAGGCTTTTCCCAAGACTCAGATTTGGATTCAAGTGAACTATGTCCAAAGGGCTAATTTTTCAGACTATTCAGACTTCACATTTTCTTGGTTTACAAGAAAATACTAGAGATTTCCGAAATTTTTGAATTCTATATGCAGCATGTTTTTTTCCTACTTGGACACCCTAAACTTTTTTTACATTTTAGCTTTTTTACTAAGCTAAAATCTTAAGTACAGACTTTCATGAAATTTGCAATATTTTCTGACTCAAAGTAACAAGAGAAGATATTTTTATATGCGTTTTCTAACACTTCTTCAATGTTTTAACATTTTAGTTCTAATTTGAGATGACTCATCACACTACTGAATTGTATCCACAGTCTGCAAGGGTGTGATTCTTACCACACACTTAAACGACCATTTTTAATCACACTTTTTTAAACAATCACATATTTAAAGCTGAGAAATTAGCTCAATTTGACTTATTTTGATTCTATTATATGGCATCCTTAGTACAGAAATTCAATATAATTCATGCCACCCCCTTGAATAGAAAACTCTAGGGTCTATTAGTAACTACCAATGAATTACAACAATTCTTAGTCTACCTTTCAAGAATCTTTGCAAATTTCTTGATTTTGAAGCAAAAAAATATCTACAGTCTAGTTTAAAACATTATCTGAGTATAAGTCGCACTTCCGGGTGCCAGCAACTTTTCGTTCTTTTTCCATACATAAACCACACCTGATTATAAGCCGCACGTTACAATACAGAGTGTGATAAAAGGTATCTATTCTATCACCATCTATGGAAGGTGGGGGCAGGGATCCTTATCTCTGTGGGAGATATTCTGCTAATGAGACATCCACTGAAACCAGGCAGGGCAGTGTTCTTTATCTTTTCACAACCCATCCTTCCTCCAGAGAATCATTTTCTGCTAATGGTCATTGAGTCCCATCGTGTGACTGATAAAATTACTTCATCCCATTGGAAGTTGCTCCAGCCGGGGGGAAGAGCCCAACATTTCTTGCCAAGATAAAACAGAGGTTTCGGGACACTAAGGGAGCCCCTTTATCCACTTCACTCCAGAGGAAAACCGGATTTCTGCACATCACCACTGGACCTCCAGAGGGAAACTGCACCTTCTGCAGGAGCACTGCTCCAACTGAATCACATCTGTCACTGCAGGAGGATGCAGCCACCATTTAATGGGACTGCTACCAACACCCTGCCTGACAGGGTGTCAGGTTGTACTCTGACTTTGTCAGGGTTTGGAGTTTGTTTCTTTGTAGTACTGTATTTCTATTTTAATTTCCCTAGAAAAGAACTGTGATTCCTAATTCCCATATTTTTGCCTGAAAGCCCCTTGATTTCAAAATTATAATAATTTGGAGGGAGGGGGTTTACATTCTCCATTTCAAAGAGAAGTTCCTGCTTTTCTCAGCAGACACCTGTCCTCTAAACTAAAACAGCAACTTTTCATTCTTTGTCCATATATAAGCCACATCTGAGTATAAGCCGCACTTCGGGTTCAGACCAAAATTTTAGCCAAAATGGTGCGGTTTATAATCGTGAAATTACTGCACATATATACATTAGGATCACAGTCTCTGGGGGATTTTTTTTCTCCACCTAAAGGGTACTTTTTGTATTATATATTTCAACACAAGGCATACTTCAAAATTGCTCTTTCTTCAGCATGAAAAACACCAAATCCAAGAGAGAGAAACAAGCCCTGGAGATTCAGCAAAAATTATGTCTTCAGAAGCACTACTTTTATCTTTTACTGTTTCTACAGTCTTCAAAAAGTGTAAAGACTTCATAAATGTCAGATTTCTGCCTTAAACCATTCTAGAGGCTGTGAAGTTGAAGTTAAACAGCAACAGACCTTATTCTTGGCTCTGGGGCTTAATCTCATAGTAGTGAGAAGGCAGCTTTATCTGTACAGATCTACTTTTCATCAGCTTGGACAAAGTCCAACGCTCTTTCCAAAGCCAGCTGGAGAGCAGCAAGAGGGCAGGCACCTTAGAACAACACCTTAGTCCCACGCAGGCATTGTGGTCAATCAGGTCAGTACATTTATCAAAAATGGGGGAAGTGAAGACTGGTTTGCGGTTTGGAGACATCTTCTCCTGAAGATGGTGTATGTAACAAGAGCCACACTTCTGGTTCAGCTCTTAGACAGTCATTTATATTAAATATAAAAATGATCCTGCCCAGATGGTTTGAAGTATCTTTCTTGCTTCAAGCTTTAAAATCAGCACCCTGCAGTTCCAATAAATGGAAGAAGGTAAAGTACAATGCCATCTTTATTGTGTGCATTTCATAGTGCTGTGCTAGTCTACTAATCATGGTGGAGGCACCTTCACAAATAAAAAGAGGCATTACATTTATAGCACTGGAATTGCTATAGAAATAAAGTAGTGCGCTTTTGATAAAAGCTTGAGAATTCCTATACTATTTTGAAACTCAGCAAGCCTGGCATATATCCAAAAGCTGTAGAAGATTCAATCTCAGTTAGGTTTTTATGTAGCTACCAGAAGTACTCTCACCAACATGTCACCTAGGTATTTGCTATTCATCATACCAGCTTTAATTTAATCACATTTAAATAAAACAGTTGTCTGGGTTTTTTTTACTAATTCTGCAAAATAACTTATTTAAAATTATAAAAGACACAATTCAATTACAATCACAAAATAAATTAACACATCTCAGCTTTTGAGAAAGACAAATGAGAAATCAGTGAGGCAAACAGCAAGTTGCAAGTGTATCAAATATTTACATCACAGCATTTACAAGAACTATTCAAAGGTCTTGTCTTCAAAGCGCTGTTTTAAGCATCTATCTCTATCCAATCCTTTCTCTTTCAAGAGCCATGTACAATAGCATTCGGAATTCATGAGGAGCGCTTATTTGTCCCTTTTGTGAAGATGAGGACCTTCACATTGTCTAAGACAAGACAATTGCACTCATAAGAAATTTTATTGCTTCCAGCATAAAGAAGGGATAAACATTTGGGGAAATTGTTGTCCTTTGACAGTTGATACGTACACACATTGTAGCACAAGGTCTGGATTCACACAGAGAGCAGCATTATACTGGAGATGATCTTTAAACAACTACTTAGCTGAATCTCTGTCCATAACTGAAGGTCAAAGTCCTTTAGGCTGTCTTCTAAGAAACTTCTCCCTTTGCTGCTATTCCCCTTTCAAAAGTGATAAATTTGCCTCAGTTTTACATTAGAAAATCTGAATAAAATATCATTGTGATTATGTATGCACTCATCTGTTTATCTTCTAGCCTGCAAAAAATGAGTTATGCATATTGCATTTAAACCACTACAATACTTGTAGTGAAACAAAAATTATTGTCATACATACCCTCTAATTTCAGAAAAAATGTGTTTAGGATGCTGAGCCCTCCTCCATTTTACTGTTCAATTATAGAGAAAATGGTTGAGATCTTGGAATTTTGTAAACCAATTAAGTGACTTTGGCAATACTAAGATTGCCAAGGACAATTTTTAAAAGTCTAAATGCAAAATGTAGTTTGTCCTTTATAAGGTTTGTGTGAAACAGTTTGCACTGTTCAGAGGAGCACATACTGGTTTATTAGAAAGCAGTACATTTAAAACACTAAAGGAGCTTTGTGAAAATTGAAGAAAGGATGTAAGTGGATTACAAGAAAATATAGCATAGGAAGAATTCACATCTGGATAAATTAACCTTGGGTAGAGAACAGAATCTGCTACTTCTGGCCACTTCCAGTCAAGATTCTATCTTCAGCATTCAGAGGTAAAGTTGGTATGACAGGCAGTGGTTTCTCTGTTGCTCTCTTGGAAAGAATTTATCAGAAGTACTTTATGCTTGCAAATAAACAGGCTTCTGGCCTATTCAGCCTGAATTTGTTATCAGGGTCTAATTAGCTCTGTACTTCTCATTAAGCCAAAGAAAAACACCTAATTTTATAGTAGAAGTCTTATGCAGATGACAGCTTAGTTGTTTCTAAAGTGAAAAAGGAAAGAGGAACAATAGAAATACAAGGTAATTAAAAATCCATTTTTCAATTGACATCAATGGAGAGCAGCAAAACGGATTTCTTTGTAAAGTTGAATAAATTCAACTCCTCAGTTCGTCCAATAGTAATGGGCAAAGAAATTATTTATAAAATATTTTGACAATTGGACAAGAATAACACATACTTTCTAAATTATTAAAGACTTATTCATGTGCTTTTTGCCAAAGTTCCAGCTGTCCTACAACAGCAGTCCAACATAGGAGCACAATTAAGGTGAATACACCCACATGTTAATAAATTACACCTCTGGAGCCTGAAGAGTCATTTTGAAGCCTGACTCAAAGGAGGGCTTTAGTTTCACTTGATAAAACTATAATTATTGAAAATGGCTTCAAACAAAAAGGGCAGATTTTGACTGGATATTAGGAATACATTATTTACTGTGAGGGTGGTGAGACCTTGGAGCAGGTTGCCCAGGGGAGCTGTGGATGCCCTGTCCCTGGGAGTGTTCAAGGCCAGGTTGGGTGGGGTTTAAGCAGCCTGGTCTAGTGGAAGGTGTCCCTGCTCATGACAGGAAGTTGGAAGCAGATGACCTTTAAGGTCTGTCCCAAACCAAACCATTGATTCTATGATTTCTCCCTGAGAACAACCTGAATCAATCGAATCATAGAAATATTTCAAACAGTGTCTGCTTTCTGCTTCCCCCCACTTCCAGAAAGAATGTAAAATTTCAGGATTAACAACAGAGATTACTATATGCTTCCCATAATAGTAAAAATGAAACACAGCAGGATGTTTCAGCTCAGAAGAGACAGAAGTGGGGGAAACATTATAGAGTACAGTAATTTCACGAATACAATCCGCACCAATTTGACTAAGATTTTGCTCCTAAACCGGAAATGCGGCTAATAATCAGGAGCAGCTAATATGTGAATAATTTTCTGACATTTACAACCTCAGAAGTGCCAGCCAGAGTGCCCAGCCGAGCAGCTGCAAAGTCGGCATTTTGCGATTGTTACAAATTGCTACTCTGTTGCACCGCGGGTGGAGCCTGGCTCCCTGCAGGCAGCACGGGGGGCGGGGAGAGAGGCAGGAGAGCTCTCTTTCCTCCTCTGCCACAGCCCAGGGGAGAGATGGGGGGGCCCCGCGCCACCATTGCCGTGGCCCGGGGAGGAGAGGGGGGACCCGGGCCGCCCCTACCGCGGCCCGGGGAGGGGGGGGGAAGCCCGCGCCGCCATTGCCGCGGCCCGGGGAGGGGGGGGGAAGCCCGCGCCGCCATTGCTGCGGCCCGGAGAGCCGACGGGAGCCCCGTGCAGCCATTGCCACGGCTCGGGGAGCCGACGGGGTGCTTTGTCCCTGCCCACCGCCGCCGCGGCAGGAGCGGGGAAACTCCGTCCCTGCCTGCCGCCGCTGCCGTAGGAGCAGGGGAAGCTCCGTCCCTGCCTGCCACCGCGGGGCAGCGCCGACCCGGGGTGACCGAGCCCAGTGGCAGCGGCGGCTGGCCCTGAGCGGCAGCACCAGGCTGGGCCACCTGGCCCCGTCAGCGGCCCCTAGCGGGCCAAGCCTGCACAGCCTTAGCTCAGCCAGTAAACCCCGCCCTCCCACGGTTCTGTTACTAATTGCACGCGGGTCCTCGCTGCAAACGACAAAGCGGCTTATATTCGGATGCGGCTTATTTATGGACAAAAACCAAAATGTTTGCCAACACCCAGAGATGCGGCTTATACTCAGTGCGGCTTGTATTCGTGAATTTACTGTAACTTTCTCTGGTATAGGAAACTCAGTGATGAAAAGTTGCTTTCCTTCTTTCATAATACAGACATCAAAAACAATAAAAAATAGTATTGACACATTTTAAAAGAAAGGAAGGACTTTGCCTTACTTTACACAGTTAATCTGCATAGAGACTTTGATTTCATTAGCACTAGTCTGCAATACAATTAAGACAATAAAATTTATTCTCTGTCAGATCTCAGAAAATGCATGTGGTCATGTATAATGTGAATAAAGAACAGAATTTATCCGCTTAACTGTGAAGTATTAAACTTCTGTGTCTACCAGAGCAGTTGAAATGCTACAGAAATTAAGAAAGATTTTAATTTGAGGAAATAAGTCTGACAATAAAAATTAGTTTCTTGAAGTGCATATTTAGATAATCTTGATTCATTGTCAAATCACTTATTTGCTTTGTCAAACTATTAACTCAAAACAAATTTAGGATTAATTTTTCCACTACTTTGTTATGCTTGAGAAATATCATTTGCCAAACTACAGTCATGCATTTTGTTACATGAGCTTTCATTTGAAATATATTTTAAAAGATTAATTTCTTGCTATTTTGAGAAACAAAACCGAAGAAAATATTGAAAAACTTCACTGCATTTTTGTTGTTTTCATTTTCTTTGATCAGAACATAACAACATATCTTGATAAACAAGAGATTGCCAAGTATTTTGTCCTTCTACCCAGTCAGTGGAAAATCTTTTTTCCTGGTTTAAACGCCAACCTACATCCAAGGAAATGTACAGTCCATTCACACAAGCTTCAACCTGAGTATTCATTTGTGTGTAACTGAGGAGGACATAGGTGTTGGCATCATTACCCAGCACAAAGCTTGTCAGGAATGGCAGGCATGTCAAGCACCAACTTCAGAATTATTAATAACTGTCTGCTGCAGACAGAATCTTGTTTCATGATCTTTGTTGCTCTGTGAGAGAACAATGTGTACTTAAACACTGAAAGGGATAGTCACAAAAACTGTCTTTATTTTGTGAAGGGGTGTGTGGGCTGCAGCCTGCAGACAGGGTTCAATATCTTCCTTAACACCTCTGAGGGTCTGAGTTCCAGGTGCTTTTCTTAGACTTTACAAGGCAGCTTTTCCACTGTGAGTAGAAATCCAGGTAGATCTGCCTTCTTTAATAAAAGTTAGCATTTTTAACCACAGTCCTCAGTTTTTTTCCATGACAAACAGGCATAAATACAACAAATTTCTCCTGCAAAGTACTAAGATTTGCTTGTGCAAAGAAATTACGTACCTATGCCTATTTCCAGACCACTGGCTCCTATACAGCATATCCATGAATGTTTCCCAAATCCAATTCGCTAGGAAAACAAGTAAGAAAAGCTAAACTGTGCCTCATTTCTTCTGAACATATACTTTTGATCTGATAGAATTTATTCTGCCGTATAAAAATGGTTCCTAGCTCCAATACCTTCCCTGAACATCTCCCACAGGGATCCTGCAAGGATTGGTTTAGAAGAAACCATCACATTTCCCACTGAGAAACTGAAAATTGTGAGGACAGTCAGTGTCTACAGAGCTAGCCCTAGTACTAATTAAAAAAAAAAAAAAAGAAGAAAGAAGCAAACCACCAAACAAAAACAACAAAACAACCACACAAAGGGTTTCAGAGAGCAGGCACAGACATTGTCAGTGAATACAGAAATATGTGAACCACTACTGCCATGTAAATACCTGCATTGCTATGACACTTGTATTAAGCTACTGAAATTAATTTTAAAATAAGAAACAAAGGTCAGTAAGATTAAGGAATATAGGAATATTTTTGTAAGAATAAAATAGCAGAAATATGCTACAGTTATGCTGCAGTATTGCAGAAATATGCTACAGTAGTAGTAGAAAGAGACAGCTCTTTAGTCTTTGGATCCCAAATTTATTATGTATAAATAATGAATTTTAAAATACTGAAAATACTTTCTCATGGGGTAAAAAATGTTCTCTCAAAATCCTATAATGGATCTATGAATATGGCTGAGAAAGACACATACTTAAGTATTTCATAAAGCCTAGCAATCAGCAAATACTTCTAGGCTGAGAATTAGCAACTTGCTAGATGAGCGAGTTTCATGTTCACATTAAATTTGTTTTCTATTTGCAAAAGAAATTTTGTGTTATACAACTGCAGCGAGAAAACTTTTTACATTCCAAGTGTTTCCTTTCTTTTTGTTATGACTAAGTAATCTGAAGCTTTTAATAAAGAATTGCAATCCTTTAAACACATTCACCACTTATTGTGAAAAAGTGCAAATACTGACACCAGAGGAGGTTTTGTGTCGATCTCATTGCCCATATCTTCTGTCTGCAGGTTTGCAGGGGCACGGGGAGGGAGAAGAAAGAGACTACCAAGCATGGCAGGTTGTTTTCTTCTTTATATATAATAGTGCTCTGCCATTTTACAGAGGATAAAACCCGTCTCTTAGTGTAGAAACATTAACTGTATAACACTTTTGTGGATTATTTTATCAGCAGAGTCAGCAGAGACAGCAAGAGTCAGTATTTCACTACTGTATTTAAACCGAGAAAGGTGACACAGAGTATTCTTTACCAACAAAAGAGAAGGGGGTGCAATAAGTACTTGAAGACAAAATTCTGTTGTTTCTTTTGGGTTACTAAAGTGATAATACTGGCTACGTCTTCACCCACACATCCTCATACAGTTAAGGAGTGATGCGGTAAAAGAAAAATCTGTGTCAAGATGTTACACTGTATTTTGTCCCTGTTGAGACATCTCATGATATTTTTGTGTTAAGAATGCATTTGCCCATCTCTTTTCTCTTCTATCTCAGTATAAACTACTGATAAATCTAAGTAGATGCTTTTTACAAGTAGATGAGATTGAATCCACTAAAATATTTAATAAAATAAACAGAAAAACATTGAGCAAAAAAAATATCTGCAAGGAGTTTCACAGACTTTCACAGGTTGTGACATAACTCAGAAGATAGGCAGCAGGGGAATTCTGGTATTTTGGAGCACATGAGTGAACTAAGCTGCCTGTATAGAAATGTTGGGAGGGAACTAAGCAGAGGCATTGGTGAATGGCAGCTGAAACATTGCCCCTATTTTGTATTGTTTGATTTCTTATAGGGAATTTTCAAAAATAGTATTCTTGTTTTCATGCAATAAAAAAGGAAATGTTGCACAGCAGTGTTTAATTGCATCCAAGTCATGTTCTGTGGTTCTTAGAGACTTTTGCCCCCGTTTTTTATTTCATGAAGAGGAGTTTGCCCACTTGCATACTCATCAAAACAAAGTTTCCACTTGGCATTAAAAAAACCCCTAATCCCACAACAAGCAATTTTCTCAAAGTTCCAATGAGGTATAATCACTACACTTTAAGAACTACATCATAAAAATCTAGGACAAAATGACAGTATCAGCATCCCATCAGTATCCCATTACAGAAATAGTATGAAATTATTTGAATCTGCATGGAAAAAAATTAAAAATCTTAAGGTAGCTTTACAAATTATTTAAGCACAAAAAAATATCATGGTCTTGAAATTAAATTTAAGACAGAAATATTATAAGAATGTCTTAAAACAGAGATTTCTGTTCTCCTTGGCATTCCCACTGACATGATGACAGAGGCCCAGAGAGCAAAAGAATTCTGGTGGAAAAGGAATGTTCTTACTTGCTAGATCACTACTATTCCTATTCCTGTAAACATAAAAGCTTTAAATTGCCTACTGCAAGGGTTTAATTTTGTTCTTCAAAACTGTGATATTAGAGTTGAATGGTACCTGTACAGCATATGAAACTTGGAATGCTGAACAACTTAGAAAACCACAGCTATCAGCTCTTGCCTTACAAATTACACTTTCTGCAGGAAGGGAAAACTCAACAAGTTCCTGCTGTCTCTTTCACTGAAGACATAAGCAGTTTTGCACAAGATTCGTTTTGCTGAGGTCCAGAGTTCTAACCTGTTCTCAAACTACAGAGCTCCTTCTCTCAGTAGACACTTGAGCTCTTTGGAGCAGGACGCTGAAAACCCTGCAGTTTTGGAGTGGCTGTAGGTAGAATTATTTCTCTCTGTGATGTCTCCAAAAAGGAGTAAGTTAAAATAAAAGTAAAATAAATTAAAAACAAACAAACAAAAGAACACTAGAATGAAACCCCTCCCTCCTACCCAAAAAAAAAAAAAAAAAAAACAACCAAAAAAAAAAAAAAACCCTTGAACGAAGCCTGGAAATTCTCAAAAAAAACTGACTCAGAAAAAAACAAGCAACACTTGTACACAGCTGTTGTCCTCGCTGTGTGTTCAAAGGTGAGTTGCTGCTTCCAGGCATCTCAGCAATTTTTTGAGTCACAGTGAACTGCAGCATCCTCTGGCCCCTGGGAAGATGTGAGTCACTGCAGAAAGCTGTCTCTCTGCTCCTGGTTGCACCATTTGTTTAAGCATGAGCTGCAGACTCCCTGATCAGTACAGTGATTCTTGCCTCTCTTACCTTTTCATCTCAGCCATCTTCTCCTCACAGGTCTCAATGCCTAAAAAATCACAGAACACAAATTCAGAAAAGCAAGTAAAAGAGATGTAAATTCTATCACAAATCTTTATGAAAATATCCAGTAAGGTCCTCTAAGTATACAGGTGTCAAGAACAATATTGAGCTTCAATGCAAATTCCTGTTCAGAAGAAGACAGGTCTCTTCTTCAAAACCACGATCTTGCCCAAATACCTTCCTAGAGCCCTTCTCTCAGGTCATGTTCAGACCTACAAACTGTTCCAAACTATCCAACAGAAGGAAACAAAGCAGCCTCAGGGGGTGCCCAGCTCTCTTGACCACAACTCTACTGAAAGGACTGGCAAAGTCTCAGGCTTCTGGTAAGCAGTTGGACTGAAATAAGAGGAGCAGATTTCTAGCTGCAGGCCACTTAGAAAAGCTGTAGGAAAAGAAAAAGTGAATTTTTTTAGAAAGCGATTTGTAGACCGGCTGTTCACTGCTGTTCTCTGCCTGGATGGAAAATCCTTTTTTGGAGTAGCTTAGAAAAAAAGATCAGTACAAGTGTAAAACTTTATGTCAGAGTTACTGTAGCAAAGTATAACTCCCCCATTTCTTTCCTCACTTTTCATTTGAGGTTTTATTGATTTTATTTTTCTGTTTCTGTTGTTTCAAAATGTTCAGCAAGTATTGGTATCTCCTTAGCCAGCCTACAGTCTCAAAGCACCTGAGTTCTTTCTTGAGATACTTAACTCTTTTTCGGATATGACATAAACAGTTTTCTAGGGCCTAAATTCATAACCCGAATAACTTTAATAAAGTCAGGGGCATTATTCAAACAAAGCCTTGACATACGCATTTTTCTTCTATTTCCATTTAAAGGGAAGTACAGTATTCATCTGTTAGTGCCATCTGTCCTTGGGACTCAATGAATCTAATTTTTCTAATGTCACACTCTGTGATGCAACTATTTAATGTATATGACGGTTCCTTGATCATCTTGATTTCAGCATTTTCTGTTTTACAATCTGCTCCGTACCAATCCAAATGTTTAATTTGCCAAATAAGCTATTTGTCTAAGACTCTTTGTTCATCTCTTCCCTTTAGTCTTCCTTTTTGTCCTTTTTTATTCTCATTCCTTCCTCTCAAAAAGAGGTAACTAGAAATAAACTTAGCTAGGTACCTTTTCTTATTTGACAACAAAACAAATACTTGTAGTTAAGAGACATTCGGTTACATTTATCTTTTAATTTGCATTAAATTTATTAATGAAGACTTTGTGTCTTATCAACCTATTCTATAATTACTATGCTTAAACTATCTGTGAATTCACTCTTTATAAAATAAAGAATCAATATTGGAGCATCAGACTACAGTGTCACTGGAGGCAGAGGGTGATTTATGACCAGTTTTTAAGAAAAACTACCCTAAGAGACAAAGGAGAGGTAATTCTTTAGGCATTAGGGAACAATTTAAACAAGTCATACTTATATAAACAAGAGGCAGGGAAAAGTCTCTAGATAATGGTCAGTGATTACAAGCACATATTCACTTTATTGTTTATTTTAAACCTGATCCTTCCTGAAAAGACAATGTTCTGTTAGTTGTGCTAGATTGGACAAGATGGAATGGCTTTAAATTGAAAGTGTGGATTAAGATTAAATACTAGGAAAAGTTTCTTTATTGGCAGAGTGCTGAGGCACTGGAATAGGTTGCCCTGTGGAGCTGTGGATGCCATGTACCTGAAAGTGTTCGAAAGGCCAGGTTGGATAGGGCTTTGAGCAACCTGGTCTAGTTCCATGGCAGGAATCTGGAACTTGATGATCTTTAAGGTCCCTCCCAATCCAAACCATGCTATGATTCTATAATACACCTCACTTTCTTTTTCCTTATAGTATCAACCATTAGAACATAACTGCAAAACCCAAGCAGATGTCCATTAAAAACTGAAGTAACCTTGCTCAAGAATGTTGTACTGGCTGTACACTAAGGGGCACATAATGTCAAAGTCTGCGGATTGCTTCACACACTAACCAGTCTTATGATCTGAATCTACTAATGGTTTTCAGTAAATGTATATGAAGATATATACAGGTATGTAATGAATTACTTCAATGTACTGTGCACCATCTGAGAGACAGGCTATCCTCAATAAAAAACTCCATTGCAGTAATGACTGATCTAATGACATTTAAATCTTTTCAGTATTTTGACAAAGAAGTGAATGTTTCTTTTGTGGTTGCTGTTCTGAAGGAAAACAAAGGAAGCCTGTAGGAAATTGAGCTGGAGCAGTCTTTACACAAGTCAGGAGGAGGTTGACCTATAAAGCTATTTAGTCATTCTTGGCACCTTACATATTGGGTTGTTTGAATCATGGTATCTGCGTAGTGTTTAAAATTGCTTGGCAGAAATTAGTCTTCTCAAATGACAGTACTTTATGATTTAAAGTAAATGCTTCCACAGAAGAATCAACAAGGATAAAGATGAAAAAGGAATGGTATACATAACACTTTACTGAAAAGTTGGCAATTTATCCACTGATTAGTAATCCTCCATTGTAACTCTGAGGCCTTAAGAAAGCAGCAGACCTGTTTGGAAAGATTTTTCCAGTTCTTTTTTTCCTGTGGTAACTTCTGGAAGTTTTTAGCTACTGCCTTTGTAACTTCCCTGGATATACTGTTTGAAAAATAGGAAGCTAAAGATGCTGCACTGGGGAAATTAAAAATGAATGAGTCTTTATGCTTCCCAAACCACCAGAATTTTGAATATCTACTACTTAAATAGTAAAATTACTCAAAAGTTTATACTGGTATTTTGCATCAAGGGAGCATCATGAGGTACAAAACCATAACAACCTGCAAAGGAAAATGCAACAATTATATGTCTCGATGTTTTTCCCAAGTTCTTTGCATTTTATCTCAGTTAGTGATGTTTATGTTGATGGATATATCAAACTCATCACAAAGAGAAATATGAACACATATGCCCCTTGTGTAGCTTGATGTCATTATTACCATTCCTTAGTATTTTCATGGAACTCTGTACTGCTAAAGTTGCATTAATGGTACTATATACATACAGTTACATACAGAATATTGCACTAAGCAAATGACCTTGTGAAAACAAGATAATCCCCTACAACACACAGAATTGTTATTTTCAATTGTGATGCCTTTCTTTTAAATTTAGGTGTTTAAATTGAATGAAATTTATCAGAATAATCATCAATGTCATACTGAATTATTTCTTGTTACCTTCTGAAGTTTAAAACCAAACCCAATTATTATAAACATTATGTTTCCCTTAATAGGCAAGGCATTTGGAATTTAGATGGCAGTTCATGCCTCTTCCTTCTTCTTTGCATCCATGCAGCCTCCATGTTATTGAATATAGGGAAATTATGTAAAGTAACACCCTCTAATTTCATGCAGAAATTTTAGTGTGTTAATTTGGCTAACACTAATAATACTGCTAAACTTATGAGAATGTCCTTCTGTGCATTAGTTTAGAACATTCAGTTGCAGAAACAGTGTAAAATATGTACAGTAATTTCACGACTATAAGGAGCACCAGACTATAAGGCGCACTTTTTTTTTTTGCAGTGAGTACCCATGCTCAACAAAGTAATGAATTCGTAACAATCACACCAGCCATGCTGTTTTGGGCCACAATGCAGGACGTGATCAAAATATCTATTCTATCACCATCTGTTGTAACCAGGTGGGGCAGTGATCCTTATCTCGGTGGGAGAAACCCTGCTAATGGGTCATCCATTGAAACCAGCAGGGCATTGTTCTTTATCTTTGCACCCCCCATCCCTCCTCCAGGGAGATATCTTCTGCTAATGGCCCATTGAGTCCCACTGTGTGACTGATAAAATCACTTTATCCCATTTAGAGTTGCTCCAGACACGGGGGAGAGCCCAGCCTTTCCTACGTAGATAAAAATTGAAATTCTAGGACACCGAGTAGCCCTTTCTCTACTGGACTCTAGAAACAAAAGAGTATTTCTATTTAAATTTCCCTAGTAAAGAGCTGTTATTCCTAATTCCCATATCTTTACCTGAGAGCCCCTTGATTTCAAAATTTTAATAATTTGGAGGGAGGGAGTTTACATTCTCCATTTCAAAGGAGGCTGCAGTCTTTCTTAGCAGACACCTGTCCTCCAAACCAAGACACAAAGTCAGAACACAACCTGACACTCCGTCGGGGTGACACAGATATCTCCCACTACCCCCACCTGGTCACAACAGATAGTGATAGAATAGATACTTTGATCACATCCTGTATCGTAACCCAAGACCCTTTGTCAGTGTTTGGGGCTTGTTTCGGCTTGCAGCTCACACTTTCGGACTGTCAAATTTCCAAACTTTGTCCATATATAAGGCACTCTGGAGTATAAGGTGCACTTCTGAGTTCGGACCAAAATTTTAGTCAAAAGGATCCTCCTTATAGTTGCAAAATTACTGTAAGTACTGCATTGAAACATGAACTAATTTCTTCAGGTCTATGGAACTGGATTTGCTTTGTATTTTTAGTAGTCTGATTATATTTAGTAATTCATCATTAAAGATAATCCATTTCTGAACAGCTCTTAAAATCCTGGAATATCATTGATAATGAAAGGAAGATTCAGATTCCAAAACAAAAGACAGACTAGAATGAAAATCTCACTGCTGACGAATTTTTGCTTCCTGAGTATTTGGTAAAAAGCCCCTGTACAGATGAGACTGCTTAGAACATGACTGCTTAGAACAATTGCCTTTGATATTTCCCTTTGATTTATGAACTGTTTCTGCTCTGAAAAACCAAGGACAGATGTTGGTGCTGGTACCTCCATTGCATCTCAGGCACACATTTTTATAGTAATGCCTTTGTAAAGAAGAGGAATTACCTGGCAGCTTAGAAAGGACAGAGAAAACTTTAATGCAATAGGTAACCATTTAACTTGAAAGTACACTCCTGCCTCCAATCTCGGAAATAAGCACCAGATGAATTCTGATTAAATTTTGGGATGAGACACAAGAGGGTATTATTGCTCCTCTGAGGTCCATTCACCTTTCTCCCACTTTTTCCATTGCCCTGCTTCTTTTTGGATGAAAACACAAGCATGCAGGAGCAAGTGTCCTCTGACAGTATAGATCCTCAGCTCTATCCTGAAGAAAGGCATGAAACTAGAAGTCCAGGGAACAACTCAAAATTATCCTGTCCAACAGTCTGGATGCAGCACTTCTGTCAGCTACCAGTTTAGGAGCCAGCACAGATCATATAACATTTATCCAGAGCCCTACTGCAGATACAGTTGTGAAATTTTACAAGTGGTGATTAATAGAAGATTACTGGATAACTCTAGTTTGAATCAGGAAAAATCATTATGTGGAGTACTTTCAGACATCTGCTCATCACCTGTATATCACTGTTCAATTCCTCAATTGTGGCTGAAGGTTTGACTAATGATTTGTAAATGTGAGAAAACTGATGAGAGTTGAAAGAGTCCATTTGAGAGGTTTGGGGTGATTTTTGCACACCCATGCAATGCTGATTCCTTCTGTAGTATCAGACTTACACAGGAATTATAAAATTTTTTGATGCTGCCTCCTTGCAGTTTGTTTGCTTCTGCAAATACCTCTTCCTACAAACTGTTGTGTTTTAGCAAAGACTTTCTAATAAATGAAGCCAATGTTCAGAGCAACTGCAGAAGTTTTCTCAAAAAAAATTTCAAAAAACATCTCTAGAAAACATACAGCACAACTTTAGAGATACTCGGGGAGAATTACAACGATGGAAGTGAAATGCTTTTGGTTTCAAACATAGTCATGTGGCTGTTCTCCAGTTCCAAAACCAGTCCAATGTGTCCCCTTAGAGTGCAGTGGAGTCACCTGGGAATTACTCAAACAGTATTGAGGAACAAAGTGCTCCTGTGTTTGTTTTGCACTTCAAAAGTGCTTATCACTGACAACAGCAGTACCCAGGGAGTAGGAAAGATAGTGAAATGTAGCTCTCTGTAGGCATTAGGAAAGTAAAGTATAATTTTTCTTATGCTGACAAGCTATAAGTTTTATGCCATTTCAATTAAAAATGTGTCCTTAATGGTTCATAGCGAGACTGTAATTCCATCAAAGTCCTATGTATAAACTGAAATATATGAGTTAAACTTGTTTAATATTACTCTGATTCCAAAAGTAACAACTCCAGCACACACTTTCATTGCAGACCAATTTTTCTGGTCAGACAGATCCAGCAAATGCAGAAATGTTAAACACCCTCCAGAAATTACTATGATCTTATGTAAATGCTTCTTTATTGAAGCTAATTCAGCAAATGCATACTTTTATGCCAAAAACATTACTCATCTCATAGGAGGTATTTTCCTCTTGTCATGAACACTTGATATTCTGCTGCTGCTTCTCATTGTGACTTCAAAAATGGGATTTGTTTCTATTATGTCCTTGAGAAAACTTAACTGAAAGAAAGCCAGACTTCTTATTTGACCTTGCTAGGCTTTCTTTTTCATTATTTTTGATGAATTTATTTATAGCCATTGACTAAGAGTAGCATGACTAAGAGCCTGGACAATCTAATAGGTTTTTGCAAATAAAAATCTCCACCTTCATTTCCTCTTGCACAAAAAAAGCTGAGCCATTGGTGAGTTTGACACATCACTCGTTTAAAAAGAAATTACAGCTATTCACACTAGTTAGGTCAGACTCTCTAAAAAGAGCTCTCCCTTGATTATAACACAAAAAAAGCAAGAGGTTCAATAAGTAGAAATTTTAAAATAATATAATTTCAGTGGAATATTCACTTTTATCTTGTCATCATGTAAAAACTTTTAAGAAAATATAACTACAACAAATATGAATCAAATACATGTTATGAAAATTTTGAAATAAGAATTTTATCTGTTCTCAGATTGAATTGGTATTCCCATACCTCTTGTCCAGATAACAGCAGAACAGGTTTAAAGTGAAATTATAATCAATATGGAGGAACCTTTTTGTAGTGATCATTTTTTGGAAATGTCTGAAAATGTCTACAGTTCTGCCACAGTTACAAAAAACAGTGTTATTTTTTCCTTTCAGAGGGAATGATGGGATTCTTACAGCTACTGACTACAGTCTTGTGCAGTTTTCAATGCATGAATTTTCTGTAGTACTTTCTGTAAAGCCATCCTGATTTTTTGCAGTGTGTCTGCATCCAGCTGTGGTGGATTGTCCCTGGTTGAACACCAGGTGCCCACCAAAGCTGGTCTATGACCCCACTTCTCAGCTGGACAGGGAAAGGAAATAGAATTAAAGGCTCATGGGTCAAGATAAGGGCAAGGAGAGATGACTCACCAATCAACATCATGGATAAAGCAGACAGGACTCATAGAAATTAATTTGATTGGAGTAGGGTAATGAGAAATAAAACCAAATCTTAAAACACATTCTCTCACCCCTACCTTCTTCCCAGGTTTAACTTCACAACTGATCTTCTCTGCCTCCTCTCTTCTGGGGGTGCAGGGAGATTGGGAAATGGAGGTTGAGGTTATTACTCACACAGTTAATTTCTGCTGCTGCTTTCCTTGGGGGAGGACTGCTCACACTCTTCCCTTGTTCCAGCATAGGATCCCTCCCACGGAAGACAATTCTCCATGTACTTCTCTAATGTGAGCCCTTCCCATGAGCTGCACTCACTAATTAGTCCAAGGTGGGTCCTTTTCCATGAGGTGGAGTCCTTCAGGAGCAAACTGCTCCAGTGTGGGTCCCCCATAGGGTCACAAGTCCAGATCTAGCATGGGTTCTGTCCATGGGTCCACAGGCACTGCCAGAACTGTGCTCTAGGGTAGGCTTCTCATGGACCAACATCTTTCTTCAGGCATTCACCTGCTCCAGTGTGGGGTCTCTACATCATGTTCTGCTGCCCCATGGACTTTCATGAGCTGCTAGGGGACAGTTGCCCTCAGTGTTCATCACCACAGGCTGCAGGGGAAGCTCAATTCTCTGCAGGACCTCTTCCCACTTCTTGGTGTCTGTAGGGCTGTTTCTCTCATGTTCTCACTCATCTCCTGCTGTGGGTTTGGAGGCTTCTCCCCCCTCTTAAATCTGCTATCCCAGAGGTACTACAGCTGTTGCTGCTGTGCTTGTCCTTGGCCAAGTGGCAAGTCCATCTTGAAGCCAGCTGGCATTGGCTCTGTCAGACATGGGGGAAGCTTCTGGCATCCCCCCACTACCAAAACCTGGCCAGGGAAACCCAACACAGTGCAATGTTGTAGTCAACTCCGAATCCTGTAAAATCACTCAATCTCATCAGAATAAAACCAACCTACTGTCTTCACTGCCCCTAGTCTTACCCAACAACAAAATATGACTAAATATCTACCATTAATATCCCCTCTCCAGATATTTCCTGTCTACACTAATACAAAACATAATTAGCTTCATTGCTTCTTTTCACATGTATTTCCCATTCTCTATTAGAACCTCAGGCTGATATACTATGCTAATCAACTTACTTGTAATTGTTTTCTTAGCCTGGAATCACCAAAGCACACAACATGAAGAGAATATTAAAATAATTCTTGGTAGATAGAATTCCACCCTGTCTTATGCATGAATAAAATGCTAAGTATCTGATGAGCATCCAGGACAATAACTGAACTGAGGCATATCTCAAAGAGGAAGGTTTCTTCCTTGTATATTTATCTTCTGTGTTATACTGTCTTTTATTTCTCTAATACAAGTTTTTGCTCATTTTGGTATTTCACTTTTTTGCAAATGCATGAGCAAGTTTATATTTTGCTGTTAGAGTATTCTGCTTCTCAAGTTAATTTTCCTTTGTCAGTTGACATTGTTAAAGAACATACTTTGACTTCTTAAATTTTTGTTTCATTACAAACAAAGTCTCCAATGCCAGCTTCTTTTCCAATTTCTATCTTATTCCACTAGTGTCTGAATAAACTACTCTCATATTGAAATATTATTCTCCTGGTTCATCCTCTGTACTTCTGAGAAATATGAGAAATTCCATACATATGCAAATTCAATTTGTTTTTGTTTTCCTTTCTTTCAGCCTGTCCTAGTGCCAACTCACACTGTAAATTCTCATGAGGCATTTCATTTTCTGTGACTTAGGATTTACTGCCAGATTTTAATGAAGTACCATATAACAAGTTTTTCAGTATCATCTTAGTATGTAATCTACACAGAGTAGTTGCTTAAAAGAACTCAAAATCTTTTTTTCTCACATTTGAATTTTTTATTACCCTCTATAGAGACTATGAAAATTGCAGTAACCATGAAATCATATAGAACCCCATCATAACCTGTTTTTCATTTGGTCTAACAGGAATTTGCCTTTTCTGACTTTAATTATCTGCAGTGTAGTCATCCTTCTCTGAGCTAGTCATCTGAACTACTATAGTTCATTGGGAAAATTGCCAAATCTAAATTCATCTCTGCATGTCATCTGCAATAGCACGACATGACTTCAGGTTTGAAGTATCGTTGTTTTGATTGCACAGGTAATCCCCTAGTCTACATTGTGGATGTAAACATGAAGTGCACAGAATTTCTTCTTCTTTCTCAGGTCTGAGATAGTCCACTGTTGCACTTTTTACCTAGTTGAGCCATCCAGCAGATTGCAGAAACTCACTGTTTTGTTTCCTCTCACAGCGCTGAAATTACTGCTTGTGACACATGGCACCATTTCAGTGGCATCTACCCCTCTGAAAGTGAGATAGTTCTAGTCTTCTCCAAACTGCTCCCTCCTGCAGAGACCACACTGACCCTCAGTCGCTTTGGGGAAGAATGTATGGAAGCAACATAGGTAAGTTTTTTTACATCTCCACTCTGTTCTATCCTCTCACTGCCTCTGCCCATTCTGGGAAGCAATTAAGTCCACAATAACAGTGGTGGCCTACTGAGGAATATGTAAAACAAACTACAGTAATTTCACGACTATAAGGCGCACCCTTTTGACTAAAATTTTCCCTCGAACCCGGAAGTGCACCTTATAGTCCAGTGCGCCTTATCTGATGTACAAAGCGGCGAAATTTGCCAAACCGGAAGTGTGAGCTGAGAGCCGTGGGGGGAGCCGGAAGTGCCACTGCAGCCGGCTGGGGGCGGGACCGGAGGCCCGCGACACTGCCCCTGGCGGGTGGAGGCGGGCCAGGGGGCCCAAGGCACCGCCCCTCTCCGGTCCAGGCAGTCCTGGGGCCTCATGGCTGCCAGGTGAATGTGGGCAAGGGGGGCCGCGGCACTCGCCTTCCCGGGTCCAGGCAGTCCCGGGAGCCCACGGCTGCCGGGTGAATGTGGGCAAGGGGGGCCGCGGCACCCCCCTTCCCGGGTGGAAGTAGTCCCGGGAGCCCATGGCTGCCAGATGAAGGTGGGCTAGGGGGGCCACGGCACCCCTGCTCCTGGGTCCAGGCAGTCCCGGGGAGCCATGGCTGCCGCGTGAATGTGGGCTAGGAGGGCCACGGCACCCCTGCTCCTGGGTCCAGGCAGTCCCGGGGAGCCATGGCTGCCACGTGAATGTGGGCTAGGGGGGCCACGGCAACCCCGCTCCTGGGTCCAGGCAGCCCCGGGAGCCCACGGCTGCCGGATGAAGGCAGGCTAGGGGGCCGGCAGCACCCCCGCTCCTGGGTCCAGGCAGCCCCGGGAGCCCACGGCTGCCGGATGAAGGCAGGCTAGGGGGCCGGCAGCACCCCCGCTCCTGGGTCCAGGCAGTCCCGGGGAGCCATGGCTGCCACGTGAATGCGGGCTAGGGGGGCCGCGGCACCCCCCTTCCCAGGTGGAAGCAGTCCCGGGGGCCCATGGCTGCCGGGTCCAGGGTGGCTCGGTGGCTCACCGCACCGCCCCTACCGGGTGGAGGCTGGCCCGGGGGCCAATGGCTGCCGGGTTGAGGCGGGGCCTCGGCCAGCAACCCCACGGGGTGAGCTGGGGGCGGGGCCTCACTGCAAAAAAAAAGTGCGCCTTATAGACCGGTGTGCCTTATCTGATCTACAAAGTTGCAAATTTTGCCGAATCCGGAGGGGTGCGCCTTATAGTCCGGTGCGCCTTATAGTTGTGAAATTACTGTATTATACTTTTCTCACTTAAAACTAAGTGGACTTGCTAAACTAATTTCCATCTTGACTTCAGACAGAAAAGCAGGGATGGGTGAAATGCTTTAATTCTCAGGTCCACCATGGTTGCTGCAGTACCAGGTAACAGATGTACCTTCAGCTGATCAATACACTGCTCTGTAGTTTTCTTTACACGAGCATCCCAGTCTCCAACTTCAATATAGACTGTCATCTTTGAAAGAACAGTTTCAATGATTCTCCAGAGACTCTTTTCAGAGGCACAATAGAATAGACAACAGCAAAAAACACTGGTCTTTTCAGATATTATACTCTCTCTTTACATAACCCATTCTATGAGGTCCAATCATTATCTGCCAGGACCATCTATCTAGGAGAATACTCCATAGCATTGATCTTTGGAGGATATATAGCTAGTGGGTTAATTACACAGTTAGATCATGTACTAATTAGAGTAACTCTGAAGCATTAACCTACTACTGAAAAACAAAAAAAACTAGAAGGCAGAGATTTAATATCAGACCTGCTGGAAGCTTCAGACATAATGAAGATCAAAAAGAATGACTTAGTTTGATATCTTATGACATACTATGGTGGGAAAAGTAGTCAAATGGTCTAGGAAGCCTCTCAGGCTGCAATAAAGGGAAAACTTATTAGCATTTTTATACATAAGTAGAGGGGAAAACTGAAAGCAATTGATAGATGTTTAAGCTTTGAAAGCTAAGCCTAATGAAATACATTTTGAAGAACTGGTACATACAAGTATAGAAGCAAGACACAGAAAATTGCCTACTGCATGCAAGAAGACTGAGAATTCTTTGAAGCTTACAATGGATCTTTTATGAAGGAGAAATAAAGCTAACAACAGATTTCTATTTTATAAAATTAGCCCAAATATAGAATAGAGAGCCAAACAGAAGAGGAATATATCAGACTCTTCTCCTACAGCAACTGTTTACATTTTCAGTAGATCATTCCAGACCAGGATCACACTCATCTGTAGGGATAGGTCACTGTGCTTGCATTTCCTTTTTTGGATGCAGAAGTTGTGGGTAGTATTTATAGTAAAATACCACCATTTTGTTGGTATTTGAACCAGTCATAGACATTTACAGCTTGTGTTGACAGTTATTGTCATGTACAAGTACACACAACATAATCTGTAATTAGTAATTAACCTTTTCTTTCAAATTATAGTACTGCTCTGAAAAATCATATCTAGAGGGTACAAATAACATTTCAGCCATCAACTCTAGGTGTTGCATGCTGGACAGCTTTTTACAGCAACATTGACTTCCAGACACAAAACAAAAACACTGGGTGGAGGAGAATCATGAACATGAGCAGTGTGGCACCTTCTGAGAAAGTGGCAGCAGGGAGTACAGCTTGACAGGTCACATTTAAGAATCAGTTTAATAGCCAGGAACCACAAGATTTTTAATATTGTCTAAACCAGGCAAAACTGCCTCCAGCATAGTCCTGGAATAAATATGAGCTTAATTTTTGATATGTTATAATCCTTTTTTTCTTTCCAGACATTCCTGTTGCAAGCTGGTAAACCTGACGTGCAAAGAAACATCATTTCTGATCCTGAAGGTGCGCATAGTGCATGCAGAATTTTTTCCATATTACCCACAAAAGCAACAATTCTTTAAAAGTTAAGCATTAGATCTCCCATTTTGTGTGGGTTGCTTTGCAATTCACGCTATATTAGTTTTTGTGAAATCATTAAGCTTTCATTAGTTAGAGAATGGTTAATGGAAGGCAGTAATTATATTAATTGTAAAATAAGAGGAAAAAATCTTTTAGCAAAGCAGCAATTGCAAGCTCCAGCATGTTTCAGCCCTTGGTAAGAACATGCTTTAAACCACCATGTCACAGATGAGGACTTTAAGGAACTACCACTTATATATTTCCTTCTACCACAAGCTGCTCAAAGCAAAACAAGATTTTTAATTCCTTTAAGTTTTAGAGTGCCCATTCTTTTCATCCAAGAATATAATATAAGGACTAATTTAAGACCTACTGCTCTATAAAGTATTTTTAAAATATATTACACATATATGTATTTAAAATACTTTTATAAGAGTAGAAGATAAAGGTAGAATCTTTTTAGAAGTGCATGGGAATAGGACAATTGACACAAGTCAGAATATGGGAAATTCTAATCAAATATTAGGAGGTTTGCTTGCTTTCTACTGTAAGTGTGGGATGGCCTTGATTTAATGAGACCTGTTTTGAGCAGGGAATTCAACTGGATGAACTCTGGAGTACTAACCTAAATTATGTTTCTGTAGTTCTAGCTCTCATTCAGGAAAAATTTAACCCTATACTTCCATCTGTCTTGCAAGATAAAGATCTTTATCTTGAGATAAATATTAGCTGTTAGTCAGGGTGGACTGAAATCAGTGGGAGGATGGACATATCTTTAAGTAGTACTCTGAACAGGGATATCTTCCTCCATTAAGGTTCAGGTACACAGAAAAATACATTTTGATCAATTTTGTTTATAAAGAACGAGGAGTCAGCACAAGTTCTGTGTCCCTTGGTCTCCTTTTGCATACTTGTACAAAAAAAAAAGCACAAATAAAATTCCTTCATGTGGATCCTCATGAAGTCTTACAGTTGGAACAGTCCTACTGAAGGACACTTAAGTATATTCCCATATGGCTGCATTTCTTTCTTATTTTTACTTATTTTTACTCTTAACTTGTTGCTACTACTCAGGTGTAACACCAAAATGCCTAATTAACCTTTTGCATGATTAATAATTTTAAATTATATGACAACATCCTTGATGTCTTTCAGGCTTGCTTTTGTTTTTTCCCTTTAAATTATTAAAACTGTTGCTCAGTTTCCTTATTCCTCTGCATTCCATCTCTCTTCTGATGGAGCCAACAAAACAAAAATATTTAATTGCATAAATATGAAAATTTCTACATTCTAACAGAATAATATTAATTTTTTAGGGAAAAAAGCATACAAACATATTAGCTTCACTGACATATTGAGACTTTCTAGTATTCCAGTTTCTCTGTGTTTGTGTAGAGTGAGATAAGCATTGGTGGAGAGAAGGATAAAGAATCTGGTATAAACTACATCAAAAATAAATATATATATTTTTTTTAACTGCCATGTTTCCTCTATAATATTTCTGTTACAGACAATTAATGAACCAAATATGGAACTGTCATTTATGACAGTAAATATCTGCTTGTGCACCTATTCTAATTTCCATGTGTTCAAATTATTTCAAAGTACATAAGGAAAAACAAGCACAAGGTTATACTCACAGAGAATCAATACTAATCTTTCTGTTTACTGTTGCCCTGAAATGGGGAGCATGAGAGACCAGAGAGGGGTTAGAAATATGCCAGGAGGGGAGAGTCTTCACCCCCCACGACCTGAAACTCGGAGGCAGAACCAGATATAAAGGAATCTAACAGGAGACAGCAGGACTGTAAAGAAACTATGAAATCATATAATCTGCTTCCTAGATCTGGTCAGACTCAGCATCAAAGTCACAGCAGCACAAAGGCAAAGGGGTCATGCACAGACTCCTCTGATTTCCCTGATAAAGTGAACACCTAAAGCAGACATGCAGGTGAGCTAGTGGGGGGGAACTCCACCTAGCTAATATTAGTGTTAAACATCACTGAGGATAGCACTGTAGAATCATATACTTCTATTTGAAAGGAGTTTACTCCTGCACTGATTTCCTGTATGTTTCCTACTGTGTCACCAGTAAATTTTCAAATATTTTTAAGTGTGAAAGTTACTTGGCAAGTTTGCCAATGACTCCAAACTGAGACATGCCATTGGCACAGCAGAAGAAAGGGATGCCATATAGGCATTTTCTGGTGAATTTATAAGTGGAATTTACAGCTTCATGCTTTACATTATTTGTTTGTAGATATTCAACAGAACAGACTAGTTGTAGTAATTATGTCAAGACAGACTGAACTGACCATCATCAGTCCTTTATTCAAAACTTTACATGCTATTTTTCAGTAGACTTCTTTCAGGCAACATTGACTCCTATTCTCATTAGCTGCTTTACACAGCACTGACTCCTTCTCTCCCTGCTGCAAGTTTCTTTCTTCCTTCTGCATGACTGGCTAACCCCAAGCTGTCCCTTACCCAGCTGCCTAACCCAGTCTGTCCCTCACACAGTACCTTCTTACCTTGTCTACCCCTTGCACAACCCCATGTCCCTTACCTCCTAACAACCAGCAGACTCCAGATCTCAAACTCCAGCCCCAGCTAGACCACTCTTTTATAACCCCCATCCTCACTGGGCAGGCAAGGCTGTCTCCACTTCTCACCAATCAGTACAGCTGCAATTCACTGAGGAAAATTGACTTCTGCACTATCCTTACAACCTATCTTCCCACAACTAATAGCAAATTATATTTTTCAATGGCACAATAGAAACACTCAGATAGTGCTATGTTGTGCCAAAACAGTGTTCCTTTTCAGTGCATCTTTAGCTCTGCAGAAATACTACCAACTCGTGCTCCGATTACTAAAAACACTGATTATTAAAAGCAGTGGTTGATATTTTTGTGTATTTTCTATACCTTTGCTCACAGGATTCAATTTTAAACTGTTAATTCAAAACACATAGTCACCAGACTCACCTATTTTTTCCTGTAATTTTATTGCATGAATGTTCAGACTGCAATGTCTGCCTACTTTGATACCAGAGATTAGATCCTGGCCTGGAGATTCCAGAATCCATGGAGACACCGATAAAATGTCTTATTATTTCTGGAGCTAGTGAGCAGAGTACTAAATGACTAAATGGACATTAGTCTAATTAGTACCAGGGATGGTAGGAAAGGATCATGGGAACAAGCTGGCAGCACCAAGCTCAACTATTAAGCAGGTCCAAGCAAGGGATCGGCTGTGTCACGGAAAACACACACGTGCGCACATGCTCATGCACTATCCGCCAAGGACCTCCACATCCAGCTATCAGTTCCAGACAGCAGTGAGAGCAGCCCCTAGAGACATGGAGGTGTCTCTTTCCAGCAGTTTCTGTTATTACTGTCCTGTCCACTGCCAGGCAATGTCCTGGCTCACCAGTGTCAGACACTGTACTCAGCACCCGGCCAAAGTGAGACCATGTACTGATGTATCTCAACTTCCTTATGTTACAAAGATCTGAGGAACTGAGATTTCACTTTCTGGCCTCGGTGTTTTTTTCTCTAACCCAGCCACACACATTTTCCAAGATTTATTAGATACAAGGCTGACTGCTCTCTCGATCCATTGTTTTTCCAGTCCTCTGCAGGTACCAAAGCCCCACAACACTGTTTTGGATGAAGGCCTAATTTTCAGTCCATTTTAGAAATCATCAATGCTGTTTACAGTGTTTCTTCTTCCCTGAAATTACAGCATACTCTGTTTTATCCGCTTTTAGTCTGTTTTGTGTTATTTCCATCTTTTAAAGTATTTCTATTGCCTTTTTTCAAACACAAGCCCTCCATTCATAAAGAATAATTCAGAAACTCTTGCCTGTAGCTTTTCTACTTTCCTTAATAGAAGTTGGTTATTGTGATTGTTTGAGCTCTGATGAGCACACAGTACCATTAAAATCATTCTCCAAGTAATCTGTAGGGGGGTTTTGCAAGATCAATAAATAATTTCTAAAGATAAGTTAAATAAATTGTACTTGCCTAGCAAGATAAAAAATCAGAGTATATAAGTAGGTGTTTTTATGTTTTATTTAAAGCAGTGTGTATCTGTTCCTAAATTTCAGCTTTAATATTCCATTTGATGCTGTAGAACTCTTAACTTGTGTATTTATGTATTTGAAATCTGTGTTACAATCCAAATTCGTCAAAATGTCATTCATTGTAACAGTCTGCTCCTTTTTCTTATCAGTTTTCTGTATTATTAGGTTGTAGATGCAATCACACTTAGTGCTGCTGGAGGTGTGTATGTGATCTGCCTTTCTCCCCCACAGATCTGACAGGTTCATGGGCACTGATAACAAGCAGGTGCAAAATTTGACTCTGATCTGTTGGCAAGTCTGCACTGGCAAGCACAGGCAGTCCAGGCAGTGTCTGACATTCTCATGCAGGATAAAATAACAGCTGCTTATCAAAGATGTATTAGAGATGGGCACAAACCAACTGGTGTACACATTCACATGAGAAAGGAGAAAATATTCATGGGCAAAGGCAGGACTTGTTTCCTACTGCATATCTGGCCAACACCTCTGCCTTCTGTGGAAACTGCTTCTTTTCAGACTCAAAGTCATAGAGGTGAGTGCCTAGAGTCAGCTACAATCACACTGTCACTAAGGACTTGAATAGGAACTGTCCTGGTTTCCCTAACCTGGAGAGCCAGGTGGCTCCCTCAAAGCTGGAGCTGAGCTGCCTGCCAGCAGGTTGGGGTGTGAGGGATCAGCTGGGCTCAGCTAAAGAGGCTATCTATCTATCTATCTATCTATCTATCTATCTATCTATCTATCTATCTATCTATCTATCATCTGCATGGGTTTTGTTCTCTCTGTCCTCCTTGGTATATGACTATCTTACTGATTTCTAGCTTCTGTAAATATAACAGCTGGATTTCATAGAAGATGTCATTCCTGTTTATGCCATGGCAACTTGGAAGATGAGAAATAAAATATCCCCCATGGAGCTAAAGCTTCCATAAACAAATACTGCCAAACTGTCATAGCAAGGGAGGGAGGTGAAATTCACTGCTTTCTGCTAAGTGATTGCTAACTCAATAGTGAGTTAAAAACCTCTTGAAAATTAAAACTCTGGCCAGATGCATGAAAATAATACATTTCTTAATTCCACTTGTCAGATTTGAAGAAATGTTAATTTATTTGGGGTAAATATAGTTAGAGTAGCTCAAATTCTCTGAAAGAATAGGTGCCAAGCGAACACCTTTGTCTCATCCTTCCCTTATCAACACCAAGATATGGAAAACCAGAATATCGGTTGCTGTGGTTAGGGTACTGTGCACAAACAGATGTCAAGAAAATAAAAGAAAGATATACTATGTTTTGAAGGGATGACTGCATAGAGAGGCACCAGACAACCTGGCAGGCATGAGGCTGTGGGGGAAAGAACATTACACAGGGCACTGCAGGGTGTACACAGGTACAGGTCAGATATCCTCAGGCAGGGTGCCCCAGCCTGCCTCCAGTGATGCAGGGAGGGTGAGGTCAAAGATCAGGTCTTGCCTTGGTTTTCCAGCTGGATCACAGAGACGCATCTGATCAGTCCGGTCTTAAAAGACCTAAAGTATTTTGTGAGTCTTGTTCTAAACTGAATATTTAGTGTTATTTATATACTATATAGACTCCATATATACTCCATATATAGTATATATATATAGTATATATACTATATACTATATGCTATATACTATATATACTATATACTATATATACTCCATATATACTATAAGACTCCATACAATAAGTAGTGAAATACTTCAAGTAAAATACTACATAAGTTATGTCTTATGTGTAAATATCAGTATTACACTCATCAGTTTCATTGGCCCTTGATTTTACCCTGCAAACTTGAAGAGAAAAAATTATTGTATGCAGAAATGTAGATCACAGTGTAGCACAATTAATTATTTCTCTGACCATCTTCCTCAGATGAAGCTGAAAAAGCTTCTGGTTTTAAGATTTTGAGATTCATCTCAGCATTTCTGTGGCGTCTTCTTAAGGCTGTAAAAGTAATCCAGTAGCATGCTAGACATTTTCCAAGCAGAATTCCATATTCCAGGGATATTTTAGTCATAATATATTGTTTTAAAATCTTTCTGTTGCAAACAAATTTTCAGTTATCCGGAGCATTGGGTTCTGTTTGTTTCTTGAGTGTTCATATTTGCTCAGTATTTGAGGCATTGCCATAGAGCACAAGTGAAATGCTCAGTGCCATTGCCACTGTCGATGTGTGCATCTCTTCAAAACAGATAAACCAGAGGACATCATCTTGAAGAACTCTCGTGAAAGAGCCCTAATTTAGCAGAGACACAGAGGTGGCAAAAGTGTTGAGAGCTCTCTAAGGGATAAAGATTTCCAGTATTTACCTTTGATTTCCAAGTTAGAAAAGAGCTTTTGAGTTTGTGGAAGCTTGTTTATATTTTTTAATGACTTTGTGTGTTTGTGTGTGGGGGTGTGTGAGAGAGAGAGTTTGAGAATGTGTGTGAGAGAGCCCACAAGCATTAAGGCAGTGAAAGGAACCATTTGTGATTGGGAAAAAAGATTACTGGTGAGAAATGCTACACTCTGCTGCACATTTCAGATATGCCAGAGACTCAAAAAGGTCATTGCCAAGAATGGTTTCCTCTGTTGCAGATACACAGTAAATGTGTGCAGTGGCCCTGAGGGCAGGGCTGATAAAACAGTACAAACATGTTTGATCTGTGGAGTTTTCCTTCTTTTTTTTTTTTTTTCCTTTTTTGTTCTGTCCTGTAATAAAGCTGTTAGTCACAGCCATTTGCAGGCAAAACTGTGTTTTTAAAGCAGAAGATATGAGATCTTAAAATGGGGTATAAATAAGACCAATGGAGAAAAGTTGCTTAAGGAAATGAATCTGTCAGCTGACTTAGGGAAAAGTCATGTAATAAGAGTTGAAGCTGAACATTTCTGCTTTCTCAGGGAAGGGCAAGGGCCAAGTTTTGAACACCTGCAGACAAAGCTTTATCCTTAATCTTTCTGTTAAGTGTTAGCAGGATCACAGAAAACATTAGCAGCATTAATAAACAGGACATACAACACAAAAGTGCTACAGTTTGATCACCATTTTAAGCGTCCTTTAACCCTCAGTTAAAGGCACATTCCTTAGTTTATTCTTTTTTGATAGTTCACACAGAGGGTCAAACACTGTTTCTGTGGTTCTGAGAACCAAATCCATATTTCAAACATGAAAAGCTGCACTTGTAAGGAAAAACACAGCAAGACTTTCTAGCTGAAGGAGATACAGATGTTGTGACATGCTATGTCATATCCCTGTACTGTCCAAAAGATTGATCCTTATCACAGTTTTGCTCTCAGTATGCAAATTTAAATTATTTTGCTTAATTTTGGGGGATTTTGCTTTGTTTTGGTTCTTATTTTAATCAGTAATACTTCTGCAATGTCCTGAGATTGCTAGGTGGTGCTTTCATCTTTTCCCAGGGATTTTTTTGATACTCTTTTCCAGGTAATCCAGTTACAACTACCCGGGTGAAAAAACTGACCTCACTAAAAGTCACAATGATTCAGCTGCCCCACTTCCAACCATATTTTCAGCAAATAAAATAAGGGTTTCTCCTGGTTTGTCTCCTGGATTATTTCCATTCAAGAAACTTAATGCATCATGCATGCTATTGCTCAAAGCCTTTAGAGAAGGTCAAAATTATCTGGTAGGCATGAATGTGATACTGGCTCATTAAATGCCATTTTTCTATCACTGGGTTAATTTCTCTTGACCAGCTGTCTGAGTGATTCTATCTAGTTTCTGACTAGCTCTTCTGTGTCTCCCAAAGCTTCCTCCAGAAGCTGACAAGTAGTGAGCCACTACACAGTTTCTTTCTTCCTGGGCTTCCTGTGCAGTTAATGTAACATTATTCTGGTTGATAACAGCTCCATCACCTTAGTAGAATTGGCTGAAATTTATTGCAGATGCTGAGTTACACAGCAGACCTTCTTGGTTATCACCTTTCCAAGCATCAGCAGTTTCACTTCATTACAGAAGCATTGCTTTTTCTGGGATAATCGCTTGCACAGCTACTCTGACCAGTAAATGCTGGGGATAAGGCTGAAGTCCCTGGGAGTCATACAACTAAACCCAAATTTGAGTGAAACACCTCACAGACACGAAGGGAACTTTAATTTCTTATCTGATTAACCTTCTAGCCCTCAGATTCTGAAACTTCCAGCTTCTTAAAACACCTTCTGCATTCTAGCCTGTATGCCAGTTTTCTGAGAGTAAACTGCTGTGATTATCTAAATCAGAGCTAGGTTAAGTCCCCAAAGGAAAATTGCATGTAGGAGTGCAGTTCTTGTCAATGGAATTGTTGTGTACATATCTCTGCATGCAACACTTAGCAAGTTAGACAAGTATTTTAACAAACAATTCTCACACATTAGATTATAGTCAATCATGTATTCGAAGGCAAGTGTGATTCTGCCATAATGATTTTGAACAATGAATGCTTTTAAGCACTCAAATGTGTTAATAGCATTTTGCTTTTATTCATTTTACATCAGCTTATGGGATATATGCTATCATACTTCACAGAAGCTGTTATATTAATGTACATTTAATGAATGTTTCCTGCTGCACACAGCAACTTTGAATTTTGCTTCCCATTATTTCTGGTAAATCTTTGAATTAATTTTATACTATTGGGGAAGTCCTTAATCTGCAGGAATCTGCCCTTGAGAAGCAGCATGGAGAAACTTCAGGTGATGATACAAACCTACTAGAGTGAATCAAATCTTAGACTCTTTTTTCTAGTGGACTTTCAAAAGTAGCTTACAACAACACATTGTCAGGCATTGTCCAGGAAAGGATCTTTCCTAATCTTCTGGGAAAGGGGTAGCCTATAGATTAGATAGAGAGCTGTCTTCTAGACACAACACTTGAAATTTAAGTTCCTTACAATCTGGAATATACTCCAACTAGAGCAGAGCTTTGCATTTACATTTGAATGACAAGATTTTGACTAAAGGTATTAATCCAAAAATATCCCATTTTCACTAAAAACTGAATTACAAGTAGTAATAGAGAAGGCACGTGAATGGACAGGTGTTGAAGGACAAATAGCAAATTATCTTCCTATGAACTGCTACTCACCCATGCTTGACAGAAATCAGACTTATTAAGGGGGGAGAATAAAGACTGATGTGCACTTATAAAATACAGACTTTTTCATATCCAAATACCATGTGGAACCAGGAGTTATGAATTGTGAGGTATATGCCCAAGCCTGCTCTCAGCTTAATAAAACAAGATGGAAGGGGATGTGAGTTGGAGAGAAGAGAAAGAACAATAGGTCTGCACTGATGGCACCAGGAAGAGGCAGAGTTAATATCAGCAATTTCTAGTGAGTTACAGCAACCTCAGCATGGAATTCTTTGTGCAAAGGAAGAGGCAGTACTAACAAAGGTGGTGCTCACACAGCAAATAGTAATACAGAGATAGGGGAGTAGACATGTGCATATTTATTGATGATCTGCATCAGTAGCCACTGGTCTCATACCTTGATTTTCAGTGTAGATAAGTTTTATTATTTTGAAGAAAGTTTAGAAATAAGAAATGGTTTATGAGATTTGTTTTAACACATTTTGTTATTCTAATGTGGTTTGACATTACTACTAAAAAGCAGCACCCATAGCCATTGGTTTATGATCTCGGTGTTTTGAAAGAGTTATTAAACTCACATAATTATCTTTTTCAAGCAAGCTAAGGTAAAAAGTAAGTATCTGCAGCTGAAAGCAGTCACTTTTTATTTCAATCAAACTTTTTACTGTGTACTTACTTAACTTAAGCATTTGCAATCCATTCACAGTCCTCTGAGAGTCTGATTGATTGTGACGTGGCTCCTGGATCAATACCTCTGTGGCATACCAAAGAGTGGCCAGAGCGAGCTGTGCTACCGCTTTATGGAAAACAATCTGTCACTTCTCCCTGTCATGCAGATATGCTAATTCAGCTGTTTATCTGGATGCCAGGCATTTTCTCTAAGAGTGATCTGTGTGCATGCAAAGTGCTTTCACTGTCTTTTTTCTGAATACCTGAGTACTTACTGAATGAAGTGCATTCAAAACCAAAATAGGAACCACAAGCAGTACATTTTAATACAGTCTCCAGATGAGATTAAAAAGTCAGATCCAGGATATAATATTGCATCTTTGCTTGCACCTCAGATGCAGAACATCTATTTAAGATCCTGCTAATCAAGTTATTAACCATTGCTTGAAGAAGCAGCCTTATGGAGCCACTCCTTGTGGTTTCTTGTTTCCTGTAAGAGAGGGTTTTGTCTTGTTACCTCATGAAAAAACATGTTTTTAAAAGTTTCAGTAAATAATAATATTTTGTTCTCAGGAAATGAAAGAGGGAGCTGAAGTTTTCCTTAGCACCTGTGGGAATCCATTAGTCCTTTAGAAGCTTTACAAGGCATTGTAAGAAGAGTTAGTGAGCAGAGAAAAAGTCTGAAGCCATCTTCACAGAGTAATTTACACACCATGTTCTATTTCTCTTAAGGCTTGATCTTTCATATCCACCTGAACAGTCTTATAATCAAACCCAAGAAAGAGCAAATGTATGCAAATATTAAATGTACCTCCTGCTAATCCTAAAGAAAACAGAATGATTTATTAAAGGTCAACACCACATGCAAGTTAAAAAAATGTTTACCGTGGACTGTCTTAGCAATGGGGCTTCACAACAGAAGGTAAAGCTGAACAGGGCAGATGTTTTGCTACAGCAACCATGCCTATCAATTTTGTCTTGATGCAATGCAAAGTTGTTATGTTACTGGTATTTTTAAAGCATTTCTCTTTTGGGCAACTGTATAATGAAATGGAAATCTGAAACACATTTTTAAATAAAAAGATATATGGCTATGGAAATTATTTTTGTACTCATTTTTTTGTTGTGGTAAAGCAAAAAATTCTGATGGACTAAAAGGTCTCTCTTGTAATGATGTCTACGTATTCTAATTATGTGTATTCAAGACAAAAAATCTTTATTTGGCTCACCAGAATTATTGCAGAACCTTTTTTCTTGCAGGCCACAGTTACAGAGAAAAACTTCCAGCTGTCTAATGGCTAACAAGTGTTTAAATTAGATATTAAAATTTCCTACACAAAACTGGAACATAAAATTTCTTTATGAAAGTAATACTGTTAGCATAAATCAAATTTAAATTTAGACACACAGGAATAAAGACATTTTTAGAGCACCCACATACAATATTTAGGTTAACATATTAAAATGTGTTTGGTTACAGCAACAGTAAATTTAAGTCATTCCTGTAGCAGCATCAGGAACAGCAGCAGCAGATGCTTTCAACCAGAGGAGAAGCAGACACTCTCAATTGATGCTCAAATAGTGAATACAAGATCAAGGTAGTACGCAGGAATATACAAACCTGTTTGAGCACCTGCATGTGTAACATGTGTAAGGCTCAATTCAATTATAGATTCTTTTTAGAATTGGGGGCAAGGTTTTGTGCTTGTATTGCTAACTGCACTTAATAGTCAGGCAAAATAACTTGAAAATTAGATTAGAAAAAAAAATGAATTTAGAAAAACGCCATTCCAGTAACTGCTTAAAAAAGGTCCCATATAAAATGAACATATGGAAAACCAACAATTCATAGGGTTTTAATTTAATGAGACTGATAAAAGCACTTGAATCTTATTGTATCTGTATCATTAGTTCAACTGTTCAAACAGAGGGCAAAGGTGGAGCTTAAAATTAGAATATAAAGCTTGGTAATAAACAAAGAGTATGTTTATTTCTTTAAACACCACCTCCTCAATGAGTGCAGTTGTCTTTCACCAGTCCAGATCAGCACTGGGAAAGAAAAATGTAGGCCCTTGGAGTCTGATCATGAAATGATTATTTAAAGCTACCCTACCTTGTTAATAAATACTTCCTTTTTTTTTTTTTTCCTTAGTAAATATTTCATTCTGAGAACACTTTCTTTTTTTGACAGTATTTATCTTTCTAGCTCTCATAAGGGGAAAAAAAATAAAGTATCTTCCATGCTTTGGGTGATGATAGATTTCAGAAGATTGCTGCTGCCAAGGATAGTTCTGGAATAAAAATCAAATAACTAAATACAGTAATTTCACGAATACAAGCCACACCATTTTGACTAAAATTTTGCTCCCACACCAGAAATGCGGCTTATACTCAGGAGCGGCTAATATGTGAATAATTTTCTGACATTTACAACCCCAGAAGTGCCAGACAGGGTGCCGAGCCGAGCACCTGCCAGTAAAACCCAGGATTTCGCGATTGTTACAAATTGGTTACTGTGTTGCACGGCAGGTGGAGCCAGCTCAGCGCCGGCAGCGTGGGGGGAGGGAGGGAGGCAGGAGAGTTCCCTCCTTCAGGTGGGGGAGAGGCAGGGGGCTCTGTGCTGACATCCCCACGGCTCGGAGGGTAAGCAGGGGGTCCTGCCCCCACCTGCCCCGGCAGGAGCAGGCAGGCTCCGTCCCCGCCCTACGCCACCGTGGCGGGAGCGGGGGGTGCTCCGTCCCCGCCTGCCACCGTGGGGCAGTGCTGGGCCGGGGCAACTGAGCCCAGAGGCGGCAGCCAGCCCCAAGCAGCCCTGCCGAGCAGCCCCACCGAGTTCGGTCACCTGGCCTCGTCAGCAGCCCCGAGTGGGCCGAGCCTGCATAGCCTTAGCTGAGCCAGTAAACCCTCCGCCATGCCGCAATTCTGTTACTATTTGGCAATTTAGTTGCACGTGGGTCCTCTCTGCGAACAACAGAGCGGTTTATACTCGGGCGTGGCTTATGTATGGACAAAGAATGAAATGTTGCCAACACCCAGAGATGCAGCTTATAGTCCGTGAAACTTGTATTCGTGAAATTACTGTAATTAAGATTATGTTATTTGTAAACAACCACTACAAGTGAACATGAGCGTGTGAAAATATGTGTAAGGCAGAAACCATTTTAACTAACTGTATCCTACACCCCATCAACCCAATTAAAAATGTGTCAGGTGCCTATGTCCATGCCTGGTCTTAAATACAGTAATTTCACGAATACAAGCCGCACCAATTTGACCAAAATTTGGGTGGAAACCCGGAAGTGCGGCCAATATTCCGGGGCAGCTAATATATGAACAATATTCTAAAAGCTGCCAACATGGAAGTGAGAGCCCGCGGCAGCCCCAAGCCAAGCTGGAGCCCGGCCGGCCCCGGCAGAGGTGGGAAAGCCTGGCAGAGGCGGGGCCAGCAGTGTGGGGGGCGGGCGGCTGAGTCTGAGCCAGCAGGGCGGGGCAGGGGGGGCGGCAGAGCCCGGGCCAGCAGGGCGGGGGAGCCCGGGAGAACTGGGGCTAGCAGTGCAGGGGAGCATGGCAGAAGCAGGAAGGCCAGTGGGTGGGGCTGCCTGGCAGCGGGGGAAGCCCAACAGAATCGGGGCCAGCAGCGTGGGGGAGCCCGGTGGTGCGGGGGCCTGCAGTGCCGGCCGGGGCGAGCAAACGTGGCGGCGGTGCAGACGGGAGGGGGTGGCCGGCAAGCCTGGCGGCGGCCGCCCCGCCAGCAGGGCGAGCAAACGCAGCACAGGGCGGCCAGGGTGAGCCTGGCAGTGGCGGCAGCCCCGCCGGCAGGGCTAGCAAACGCGGCGTGGGGCGGCCGGCGTGCCTGGCAGCGGTGGCGGCAGCTGCCCCACCGGCAGGGCTAGCAAACGCGGTAGCGGGGCGGTGCTGACGGGAGAGGGGGGCCAGTGAGCCCGGCGGCGGTGGCAGCACCACCCAGCCAGCCCCGCCGAGCCGTAGCGCTGAGCTGGGCCACCCGGCCCCGTCGGCAACCATGAGCGGGCCGAGCCTGCCTGGCCCCGCTCCGAGCCAGTAAACCCCGCTATGCCGCGATCCTGTTACTAATTGGCCAATTTGTGAAAGCTGCGCACGGATTCTCGCTACGAACGAAAGTGCGGCTAATATTCGGAGTGCGGTTTATTTATTGACAAAGACAGCAACATTGTCGATGCACCGGAAGTGCGGCTTATACTCCGTGCGGCTTGTATTCGTGAAACTACTGTACTCAGTTTTTAAGTACTCAGGACTTAGTAGCAGCACAAAAATGTTCTGACTAAACTTACAGTAATTTCACTATTATAAGTCGCACCATTTTGACTAAAATTTTAGTCCGAATCCAAAGTGCGGCTTATAATCAGGTGCGGCTTATATATGGACAAATAATTAAAAGTTGCTGTTTTAATTTGGAGGACAGGTGTCGGCTGAGAAAGGCAGGAGCTTCTCTTTGAAATGGAGAATGTAAACTCCCTCCCTCCAAATTATTAGAATTTTGAAATCAAGGGAGTCTCAGGCAAAGATATGGGAATTAGAAATAACAGTTCTTTACTAGGGAAATTTAAATAGAAATACAGCACTACAAAGAAACAAACTCCAAATCCTGACAAAGTCAGAGTACAACCTGACACCCCGTCAGGCAGGGTGTTGGTAGCAGTCCCATTAAATGGTGCCTGCATCCTCCTGCAGTGACAGATGTGGTTCAGTTGAAGCAGTGCTCCTGCAGAAGGTGCAGTTTCCCTCTAATGGTCCAGTGGTGATGTGGAGAAATCTGGTTTTCCTCTGGAGTCCAGTGGAGAAAGGGGCTCCCTTAGTGTCCCCCACACCTCTGTTTTTATCTTGGCAAGAAATGTTGGGCTCTTCCCCCTGGCTGGAGCAACTCCCAATGGGACGAAGTCATTTTATCAGTCCCACAGTGGAACTCAATGGACCATTAGCAGAAATTACTCTCTGGAGGAATGATGGGTTGTGAAAAGATAAAGAACAATGCCCTGCCTGGTTTCAATGGATGGCCCATTAGCAGAATATCTGCCGTTGAGATAAGGACCACTGCCCCCACCCTCAACAGATGGTGATAGAATAGATACCTTTTATCACACTCTGTATTGTAACATGCAGCTTATAATCAGGTGCGGCTTGTAATCGTGAAATTACTGTAATTTCCTTGACATTATGCAGCCTGAGCACACTTTTGCCTGTGGGATGTGCAACTCCTAATGAGGCCAGCCAAAAATCTGTAGTCTCACTACAGATCAAGACTGAATGTTAAAGTGTCTAGTGGTAAATGGTGTCTTTTTCTGCATGGGTGAAAAAAGCAGAAAAGCACAGGAACTCTTCCTAGGTAACACCTATCCAGAACAGCTGAGTGCAGCCTCTATAATAAAAAGCTAAAGGATTTAAAATTCTGGCTATTTGGAAACACACTCCTCTGAAGGGTAGTGAGCAACCACAGATCCCTCTGTTAGCCCAGCTTTAAAATGTTAGTTTCTTTAACTCTGGCAATTGCTGAGAGGGGGTGTAGCAGTCATCACCCTGAGCCTGATAGTAGTGCCTTTCCTCTCAAAACTAAATGAAAGATGAGGGATTTGAACCCTTCCTGCTCTATGCCCTGGTTCTCATGTCTCACAACAGTCCTGTCTGCCTGTGAAAAGAGAGACTTAGGCAGATAATGAGGAAGGTAAATGTCCATTTTCCACCTTAAAGGGTATTAGCTTTCATGATACAAGACTACATGGATGGGTTAAGATAAATTTAAGGTAAATTCAGTTACTAATAGCTGAAACTCCAGTGCTCCCAAAGCTCATTTAAAGAGCTAAGCATTTCTTCCCTACAGTTCATTACAATTCCTGAGCACTCAGCAGAAACAATTTCGCATTCATTTATAGAATGAGATGTTATTGACATTACTTTTATTAAATCTTCAATAGTACTTTAATTGTGCTTTTCAGTTGCAAAGGTAGACTGCAAGAGAGAAGGAACAGAGCACTAGAAAGTCTTCAGGACACCTCTAATTTGTCAAATCAATGACCTGCATGTATTTTTAGCTGTGTGGTTTTAAGTATTCAGGACTGAAAATTTGGACCTATGATTTATAGCTCTCTCAGAAGAGGTATATCTGAAATTAGGGTAAATAATGTCCTGGAAAAAACATGAAATATTTTGTGACAGGACCTAAATTCAACCAAAACCTTGAGATGAACATGTCTGCTATTTTTCTTAAGGAGAATATGTCAAAAGGAACACAAGATAAGAAAAGCTTTCTGAGCACAGCAAGTTTCTGATCAATTGGCAAATCAGAATAAAATGCTTTGGGAACACATACATCCCTCACAGCCAGTGTGACCTTGCAGGTAGCTGCAAACCTAATCTCTGTCCAGCAAATTCCAGTGGCATACAGTGTGCAGGAATCATCTGTCTTTTCTATGCCTTAGAACCATGACTTTGTGTTCTCCACTCCCATCCACAGTTTCCTTTCCATGTCCTCTCTTGCTTCTTCCTCCTCAGTAACCTAGATGTTCACACATGCACACTCTGGTATGCGTTTTGCCATGGTTCATTCGTTCACCCAGGGAGGAATTATGCTGTGTATAAACCCAAAAATAGTGATTGCTTCTTCTGGAGAGAAGATTCCTAATAATAGTTAATGATCATTACACATATGATTGGCTAGATGAACAAAGACATGCCTAGGCATGATGGTATACTTAACTTTCCTTTAATTCAGTAATTTCATAGCTCAGTAATGATGCCACTGAGTTAAAATAAGCCAACAGTTCTGTTTTATATAATCCTCTAAAGCTTTTACTTGCTGTGGCAGTGAGATGTTTCTATTTAAAAAGCCTAAAGAATATTGTACAGTGATTGTGTATATACAGGGTGTGATAAAGCAAAATTCTATCTTAATTAAGTGATGATTATTTTCTTGGAAGTTTCTGAAGGCAAAAAATAGTAACAAGCGTGCACAGTTGATAGCAAATAGTTTAAATACTTGCATGCTGCTTTAATTTAAGAATTTCACTGAGGGGGACAGAGATTTTAAAGCTGCTACTATGGAACAGCCCCAAACCCCATCTGGTTTCTTCTTAAACCGGATTTTTGTCTAGGTAGTAAAAAGAAGAGGCATTTTAGAAAGGCACCTATTTTTCATTAGGAACAGCACTAAACCTTTGGAAGATTCCAAAAAAGAAAATTAATGAAAGGGAAAGAAAGAAGGCTGAAACAGAGGTAACTTCTATTATTGAAGTGATTATATATTTTTTAACCATTTGAGTAGTCAATTGAAGGGGAAAATGGTGAAAGGATGAAAGAGAAATTATGTTTGTCTAATCTAAAATATCATCTTTTGTCAGAACAAGATGAAAGATAGAAAGTGTTAATATTAGAGCTGAGAATCCTAACCAGTGAAAACTTGAGGAGAGTGAATTTTCACAAAAAGAAAAAGAAAAAAAATGTTTAATCCAAAATTTTACTAAGATAAACATTTTATCATCTTTTGAGCATATAGGGATAGCATGAATTCCATGTTATTTCATTTAGTTTTTTACATGAGAGCTCTCATACAATTTTCAAGGAGTCCTAAAAAATCTTGCTTAAAAAATATCTCTATTATCAATTATAGAAAAGATCAGTTTTATCATAACCTGGTCTTAACCAAGTTATGATAATTATTCTTAGCATCTGCAGACAGTTTAAAAATACACTGATCCTAAGTATTTGACATCAGTTCTAAAGCATGTTTAATCCTCTTCAGTCTCTTCACAGATGAGAGCAAAGGCTGAGAATGTTACTTTCCATAGACACAGCACAGATCTACTCATCTTCAGAAGTTTTGGGGTACAGCTTCACTTTCTTTTTCAGAGGCAAAAGTAGTTTCACATTTAAGCAAATTACCACGGATTAGTATCAGTCAAATTCATAATCACTGGAAGTTTAGTCAAGTCAAAACAGATTTTTTAAGGTAAATGATAATTTTGGGATAGTCAAGATTTTAATCTCAGGATACATGATAGAACTACAAATTCTGAAAATTACAGTATTCTAATAAAACACTACCATATTCAAAAAGTCTATAAATATTTCAAATACAACAATACGAATTTTACTGCATAAAGGAATGGAACCAGGAGGGAACAGTAGTCTAGCCTACATAAACAAGCTAATGTTATTTGTACTTTGGATCTGGTACAGACATGGTCCATGCCTACACTAACATCAAGCCACATCCTGGAAGCCAGCTGTTCTACTTCCACCACTTTTGTAACTCTTTAATACTTGAGTAAATGATGATGTAGCCCTGAGGAGCTGCTTCACAGTTCAAGAGAAATTGATAAGCTTTCATATTCACTGAGTCTGAACAACTTTCATTTTCTCATCTTAAAACGAAAACTATGCAAATAGCAATCATTGTTACTGTCCACAGTTAATTCCTTTTTCCTGAAGGTAGCTGGTTTGCATAAACAAAAAATGTGGGATTTGGTTTTGTCCTTGGTTTCCTCCCTGTCAGGGCTGTTTCCCACACTTTATTCCCAATGCCACCTCTAATTATTTTATAGGTAAGTAAGCCATTAACTTCCAGAAGCAATCTGTGAATTAGTAAAAAGGTTTGTATTTCTTTTGTCTCATTAAATAAATTATTTTCTTTCATGGTACATTTTAATTGAACTAACTTCTCTTTCCAGTCTTGAAATCTTCCAAATTACTGTATTTTTTTTACTAATTTACCATTTATTGAAATAGGAACTATTATCCCATATTTATTTGTCTTTTTTAATTAACAGCTTTTCTACTTATCAAGTTCTTCAAGAGACGCTGTCCTTTTAACTCTCTTTTCTTAGTCAAACTTTTAGAAATACATCTAAAAAAAAACAAAGAAAAATTTTACCGCAAATGCATGCAGAATATTTATCATTAATTTTGCAAATAAGATCTCTCCGAATAGTCAAACTATGCCCATGAGATTTCAGTTGAAAGTGAGTTCAGAGCATAAAAATAAAGTTTCCTCTTATTTTATAATTGTGATGTAAGTGGGTTCTAGTGCTGTGCCCATATGAATGCCCAGTGCACACTTAATTCCTTGAGGGGTTCAGGACTTCCTTAGTCATGCATAAGTGAGATAATAAATCAGCTTGAGGCAATGGACCAACCTGGAAACTGACTGACGCATCACAATTAAATATTTGACTGGCAGTTTTGAATGGCTGCATCTTTTGCCCCACAGCACCTAAACCTGTGTCTGACCCAATTTGTTCTCCTAGATATACTGATTAACACCCATGGTGGAGTGTCCCAGAGTGTCACTACTGCAGAAGTGTGCACAGATAAGATATTTGTAAACCTCAACAGAAACTACTCCAGCAGAAATGGTCGCAGCCCATAAGAGGTGCTTTGTGTGGAGTTAGGATGTGTCCATAGCAATGAGTTTACGTGCACTGGGATGTTCACACAGCATTGTAAGAACAGAACAAAATGTTAATTCAGGGAGTCTCTCCAGATTCAGCTGAATGCTGCACTGTGAGGATCCCCTTGATTGAACTGCCTATCACCACTGGACAGACATCAGTCATTCTGATTTCAAGATCTGGTTCTCCGTCCAAGTATTACCCTATTCCAAAATTCCAATAAATTATTATTTTTTCCTTTTAAAAAAAACTTTGCCCAAATTTCTGTGCAACAAGGCCAGATTTGGACAACAATATAGTATAGAAGGAAATAAAATTGCATTTCCAACGTTTACCAGGGTTTTTTTTTCATTTCTATTGCCTCTTAATGGCAGATTCCTCTGCCAGTAGGCACATTTCTCCCTTTTTCCAGTGAATCTTTTCGATTCCTCTTGCAGATGAGGTTTCATGGGAGGTAATATTTTCAGGCTGCAGCAGAACATGCATGGAGTGTGGAAATAGTTCTGCAGCAATTACAGTTGTAATGATGGATTGATATGATGGATTTTCCCTTCAGAAGGTTTTATCATTGGACTCCTATGACTGAAGACGGTTGATTCCCATGAAACAGCTTGAGCTGATTCTCATGAGCAGTAGCAACACGGAGCAAACTCCTGGTTTCAGTGTGTCAGACTGTGCAGGATTGCTGCTATAGCAGTTGCTCCACACATTTGCCCTGCAGCAGAGCAAGATCTTCCCTCATAAACGTAGCTAAGAGATGATTCTTATGAACAGGCATGGATTTGTTACACTGATTATCTTTCTCCCTTGGATAGGAGAAGTGTTTGCTCCAATGCCATGTCTTTGTGTCCCCACCACGCAATTCCCCGTTCTGTCCTGATGCCAGGCTGGACCATCACTTCTTTAGAAAGTTAATATGAACACTGCTTTTTACTAACTGTTATCAACCCTTCTCCAAAGCTTCCAAGATACTCTGTGGTTCCCAAGTTTCAACATCAGCAGCACTGACTTTGTACTTCTTAAATTTAAGTGCTGGGGCATGTAGTGACCTGCCTCCTTAGGTAAGCTGCTTCATCAGTTTTCCTTTGTTCGGTGACTAGTGAGACTAATATTTTTCTCTAGGGAAACAAAGGTACATGGCAAGAAATCTACTTACTCCTCTTTCAGTTGTTAATTAGAAAGGGGAAAATGCTTCCAGGAAAATGACAGTATTAATGCTTAGTGTTCAGGTTTTCCTTATCCTTGGAAAAATCTCAAATGATTTCTCAGAGGATGAGGTTCACTTTTGCTCCAAGTTCTCTTGATGATATATACCCTTTTTAACCAAAAGATGGCCATTTTATTTCCAAGCATTTTCCCTTTCATATTTCTTATTTAATGAGAACTCACAGGTGCGTAATATCTTTTCAAGATTACTCTTCCCCTTTTTGGGTAGCTGTGAAGTCCATATCAACTTCAAAGAGTATTCTGAAAAAGCTGCCTATGATTTTCTAATTTTTTACGACAATTGTTTCTTGCAAATATCAAATGAATAGAGATTGCTTAATCCTTCTCCATTTGTTCTGTTACAGTGCCACGGCATTTTAGTTTATTTGAAGCTGTTCTGCTCTCCTCTTAGTTTCTTGTGTTGTCATCTGATATTTACTCTCAACCACTGAGGTCCAGAAAAGTCTTTTGCATTTAATGTCCCTTAAAACAAGTCTTCTTTTTTTAACATGAACCTACGACCTGACACACAACCACTAATGCAAGTCTGATAAAATGCATTTCCCTAAAAATCCTCTATCTTGAAAAAGATTCATTTCCGAATTATTGCTTTATCTCCACCATCAGTTCTGTGCACTAAACCTTGCAGGAGAGACCTGTGTCTCACTCAGCAAATTTTTGGGCAAAACATAGTGGAACCAGCAGTAAGGGTATCATATTCCCTCTGCTGTTGTATAATACAATGGTTACATGTAGAAGTTCTCATTTCTAGTTCTACACTGCTGTTGTGATATAAGAAGGTATATAAGCTAATGGCTTAGAAGCAGCTATATAAACTGATTATGAAATGGGCATTTTGTCTCTTTTTTTGAGAATCTTTCTGATTGCTTTGTTGCTCTTGTGCACAGGTAATCTCTTCCTACTCAGACCTTGGATGCCCAGCTCACTGCTTTCCGAGTAAAACTGACCTCCCTCAGTTCCCTATGCAATCAGCAGGGCATCTAAACCTATTCAAGTCAATATTTGCCAAAGGTAATCCTTTCAACAAAGTTCTTCAGTCTAAGTTTTAAAGTGTCTTTTCCTATGTGGATTACTATTTAATGAAGTGATGGAGAAATTATGATATAAACAAGACATCCCTCTGTGTTGAAAGAGGTTTCCATCCTTTTGCAACTGATTAGGAATTGTGAAAAATGAAGAAATATAGGAGTCACTTTGTGATCATGTGTGAGCTGAACAGAGTTTTAAGAAAAGGGAGAACACTTTGCTTTTCCCGCGCTAATAATTCAGGACTACAACTTTCTCCTTCAGATGTGCCTTGAGTAATCTACTGTTTTATTCTTCACATTTTTCAGAAATGTCATTTTTTTATTATTGTTTGGTTTTCATTTATCACTTAAAAAGTGCTTCTTACAAAATTGACTATTAGGTTCTTAAAGACAACCCAGATATTGCAAGTTAATTTTATGGAACTATGTGTAGTATGCTGAAAAAAGTTTGAGGTAAAATTATCTCCCATCAAATGCAGAGGAGTTTCCTGTCTCAAAAGTATTTTGATTTGCATAAAGAGTTCTCACCTAAATTCTGAGGAAAACTCAGAATTAGTTCTCACCTAAATTCTGTTTATGGGCTCTTGGTTGTGATTTCAGTGAGAGCAGATTTCACTCCCATGTCTTCACACTGCTCAAGAAAGTGGTAGATGTAAAAATTAGCTGCCATAAATCCTGATATAAAGTTGGCATAAAGTTCCCAGGCGAAAAAAAACAACAGAGAAGTTCTAGAAAAACAGTGAAACAATGCCTCAAACCAGAGCCATGGACATCAGGTACATTGCTTATTTAGCCATGATTCCTATGTCATGAACCGTGGTTGGGTTCAATGCTCCTTCAGGCTGAAATTCAGAAGTCTGACGTGCAAATCACATTCATTTAAAAGAATGAGTCCATAAATAATTAAGAAATATGGACTAAGTTAGACATTTGTGTATATATTTTCATCTGTTAAAGGGCAATTAGAAATATAACTGATTTATATTATCATTGATAAATGATTAGCAAACTATATACTGAGTGGAAACCTGAGTAAATTGGACAGCTATCATCTCCTCTGGGAAAATTTAGATGGCAGTCTGGAAACCACATTTTTCAGCTCATCAAGACAAATGAGGACATGACATTACTAGAAGTGACATCTTCTACAAAGATCATAAAATACTTTTTGTCTTTAAAAAGCTGTGTGGCATTTTCCACTGAAACAATACGGAAATAAGCGATTAAAACAAAATCATTCCAGTTTTTCTTTTCTCTAGGCATTTCACAAACATACTTCCTTCTTACTATCTATGCTATCTGACTGCTAGCCTTAAGGAGTAGGCAGCAACTGCATTTTGCATAGCTCTGAACACATTACTGGTACCTAGTGCACAAGTAGAAAATGTGAATGAGTGACCATAATCAGCTGTTGATAGAACACTTTTTGTCTGTCTATTTACTAAAATCACATCTGGGTACCAATATCCCACATACCTACTTTTCTCCCCTCTGGTCTCTACTGAAGAATTAATTTGTAATTCAGCTGCATAGAAAAATAGCAAAACAACATCCTTTTTTCTAGGGCAAAATGTGCTTTAGAATCCTCTTAGGGTGGGAGATGGTTTGGCAATGGGAAGTTATTTAAATTAGTTGCTGTTCTCACTTCCATCTATAACACCTGCAGTATTTGAAATTGGCATGTTGGTTCCTCAGTGATGTATTTTCATAAAAACTGGTCATCCCTGCAGGTTTTGTTAGCACACAAACTCAGAATGGAATTACAAGGGCTCAATAAACAAAACACTCACTTCCACACCACATTAATTCTAAAAGGAAAAAGAGAAGACATATATAAAAAGGTAAGAGTAATGATACATTATGCAACCAGAAATAAATACACATATGTCAAATAATGAATCCCAGGGACTGCGATTCTGCGCATTCATTTTACCAGTTGATTCTTTTTCCAGTATGGAACACCATTTAAACCTAGCAGAAGAAACTCTTATGTCCTAGATCCACCAATAAAAGCAATTTAGGAAAGACTTCTAGCAAAATTCAGCACCTTTGCAACTTGATCAATTTTTATTTTTGCTGAATTGTCCTAACTATGACAACGGTACAAGAAGGAAGGGCATACCTGTTCCTGGTAAATATAAGGGCAAATTACAGTAATCTCACGATTATAAGCTGCACATCCGGGTTTCAGCAACTTTTCGTTCTTTGTCCATGTATAAACCGCACCTGATTATAAGCCGCACTTTACAATACAGAGTGTGATAAAAGGTATCTATTCTATCACCATCTGTTGAGGGTGGGGGTAGTGATCCTTATCTCCATGGGAGACATTCTGCTAATGGACCATCCATTGAAACCAGGCAGAGCATTGTTCTTTATCTTTTCACAACCCATCCTTCCTCCAGCCAGTCATTTTCTGCTAATGGCCCATTGAGTCCCACTGTGGGACTGATAAAATTACTGCATCCCATTGGAAGTTGCTCCAGGCAGGGGGGAGAGCCCAACATTTCTTACCAAGATAAAACCAGAGGTTTTGGGACACTGAGGGAGCCCCTTTCTCCACTGGACTCCAGAGGACAACTGGATTTCTGCACATAACCACTGGACCTCCGGAGGGAAACTGCACCTTCTACAGGAGCACTGCTCCAACTGAATCACATCTGTCACTGCAGGAGGATGCAGCCACCATTTAATGGGACTGCTACCAACACCCTGCCTGACGGGGTGTCAGGTTGTACTCTGACTTTGTCAGGATTTGGAGTTTGTTTCTTTGTAGTACTGTATTTCTATTTTAATTTCCCTAGTAAAGAACTGTTATTCCTAATTCCCATATTTTTGCCTGAAAGCCCCTTGATTTCAAAATTACAGTAATTTCACAAATACAAGCCTCACCATTTTGACTAAGATTTTGCTCCCAAACCGGAAATGCGACTTATATTCAGGAGCGGCTAATACATGAATAATTTTCTGACATTTACAACCTCAGAAGTTCCAGGCAGAGTGCCGAGCTGAGCACCTGTTAGTAAAAGCCAGCATTTCATGATTGTTACAAATTGTTACTCTGTTGCACCACGGGTGGAGCCTGACTCCCTGCAGGCAGCACGGCGGGTGGAGAGAGAGGCGGGAGAGCTCTCTCCCTCCCTCCTCTGCCGCAGCCCGGGGGAGAGACGGGGGGGCTCCGTGCCGCTATTGCCGCGGCTCAGGGAGGAGGCAGGGGCCCCGCGCCGCCATCGCCATGGCTCGGGGAGGAGGCGGGGGGCCCCGTGCCACCATTGCCGCAGGAACGGCGGGGGGCTCCGTCCCTGCCTGCCACCTCAGGGCAGCGCAGGGCCAGGGCGAGCGAGCCCAGAGGCGGTGGCCGGCCCCGAGCAACCCCGCCGAGCGGCAGCGCCGGGCTCGGTCACCTGGCCCCGTCAGCAGCCCTGAGTGGGCCAACCCTGCACAGCCAGAGCCGAACCAGTAAACCCCGCCCTGCCGCAGTTCTGTTACTAATTGGCAACTTTGTTGCACGCGGGTCCTCGCTGCGAACAACAGAGCGGCTTATACTCAGGTGCAGCTTCTTTATGGACAAAGAACGAAATATTTGCCAACACCCAGAGATGCGGCTTATACTCAGTGCGGCTTGTATTTGTGAATTTACTGTATAATAATTTGGAGGGAAGGGGTTTACATTCTCCATTTCAAAGAGAAGTTCCTGCCTTTCTCAGCAGACACCTGTCCTCCAAACTAAAACAGCAACTTTTTGTTCTTTATCCATATATAAGCTGCACCAGATTATAAGCCGCACTTTGGGTTTGGACCAAAATTTTAGTCAAAATGGTGTGGCGTATAATCATGAAATTACTGTATATGCTCAAAAATTAACACATCTTTAAGAAAAAAAAATGTAAAATTCAAAACCTTCTTTAAATGCATAATTGCATCAAGATTATTTGTTTTTCCTGAAATATGTTCTGTTACAGGACTGCCTCTTCAAGTGGCCTAGAAGTGAGGTATATATTATGGTTGGTACTATGATCATAATCACTATTTTAGTGGAAATAAGATTAAATCTTGAGGAAAGCAGAGAGGCTTTAGACATAGGCTGCTACTATCAGATAAGAGAACTAGAATACATCTTGGGCCAATAGAGCTGATGTTAATCACTCTGACACAGATAGCAGTTTTCCAAATTATGATCCTATGACTTAAGATCATTGCTGCTTCTGGAGACAGCAGTGAAGATTTTACTAGAGTGTTTGATGCATGTCTTAGCAATCATGCATAATACTGGGAACATCTCTGGATTCACTGATTAATTTGATTTACTGAGGGGTCAATTAATATGTTGATGGAGCCCTCAGTCACAAGGGATTAGATAGATATGAAAGGAGGATGACATATGCATAGGCCTGCTTAATCAATCATTAAAACCTAAATCAACATGCCTCTGGTAGAAGAGCAGCTTAGACTGAGTTTGGATTCATGATTCTGAATCCAGTGGGCATGTGAGGACCATGATTCAGGCAAGGAAATTTCACCCACACAATTATTTTGTTATAATGCCTTATCAGTAAAAAAGAAGACAAATTTTGTATATTTTCAACTGGTTTACTAAAAGTTGTTGTGAAAGTTGTTGTTAACTATGGTGCCTAATAGATAAACCACATGGGAAATAGTACAACACAAAATTTTGTTTCAGTCTGAAGCTCAACTCCTATTTAATAATATTTTAATGCTTAAATAATCATTATAATGAATATAAAATTACTGGGTTTAATATTACTTTTACACTTCAAAAAATAAAATAATTTTAAAATATAAAATGTATGACAATTTCTAAATGTAAGCTTGTGTGTGCACACAAAAATGTGCACGAAAGTGGGTATTTTTGCAAAAATGTAACAGTCTGCTAGGAAAAAGAAGGCTGCTGTATAAGAATGCAGTATGTTCTGAAAAAAACTTCCCTGCAGAAATGCAAACACCAATATACAGTGTCCTTGATTATTAAACTTTTCTAGTATAGACCCTGACAAAGGCATCATTAATGGTACTTTAGTGATTTGACATCCAGTACCAGCCTGGTAAAGTTCAAGAAGCATTTGGACAATATTCTCAGGAAGGTGGTTTAGCTCTTGAGGATGGTGCTGTGCAGGGTTGGGAGTTGGAGACAATGATCCTTGTGGGTCCCTTCCAACTCAGCTTATTCTGGGATTCTGTGATATGAGAGTACTGAAGGGGAACTATAAAAGTAGATAGATTGCTCTATGAATCACCCATTTTACATATAAGGAAAAAATACTAATGCAGTTTGAAGATTACACAGCCAAAAAGTTAGTATATGCTAGTGAGAGTTTCTATGGAAATGCTGAACAGCGTATTGATAATCTTAGGGGAGGGGTTGTAGTTCAAAAAATACAATTTTCCAAAACAATGTCCCTCTTTAAGGAACATTATAGAGTAGTGTGCTGGTTTTGCCTGAGGTAGAGTTAATTTTCTTCATAGTGGCTGGTATGGGGATAGGTTTTGGATTTGTGCTGAACACAGGGCTGAAAATACAGAGATGTTTTTGTTATTGCTGAGCAGGACTTGCACCTAGCCAAAACCTTTCCTGCTTTTTGTGCTGCCAGGATGGTGAGGGAAGTGGGTGTGCATGGGAAGAGAGGACAAGTGACCCAAATCTACCAAAGAGATATCCCAGACCCTATGGCATCATGTGCAGTATATAAAGTGGGAGGAAGAATAAGGAAGGGCTGGATGTTTGGAATGAAGGCTTTTGTCTTCTCTTGTCACCATTACGTGAGATGGGGCTCTGCTCTCCTGCAGATGGCTGAACACCTGCCCAATGTTAATTCCTTGGATCACTTTGTTTCTGCATGGCTTTTGCTTTCCCTGCCTTTATCTCAATCCTTGAGTTTTCTACCTTTTACCCTTCCCATTCTCTGCCCAATCCTGCTGGTTAGGGGAGTGAACAAGCAGCTGCCTGGGGCCTGGTTGCTAGCTGAGGTTAAATGATGGTGAGTATGTCTGTGAATAAAACTTCAAAATCATTTACAGAAATACTGGGGTTTACATTTAGTAAGATATAGCATTGATGCTTTATTTTATACTTACATAGCTTTTTTAACAACATTTTAGCTGTCATCAAAAGAAAAAAAGTTTGTACCTACTGATACTAGGTTTTAAATCCATCTTCTAGAGTCCATATGTTAGAAATCCCTGATGCTAACTATTCCCATTCCTGCACAGAGTCTTAACTAGCAAGTGCAGTTACAATGCGAAAAACAATCAATTGATGACAGTCACTTGACTTTGTAGAGAACTGTAAAAAGAAGAAACCTAAGGTAGAGTGTTTTTATCTTACCTTCTCTGTTTCTCCCTTCTAAAATATTTCTGACTTTCCATATCTTTAAATACTGACTGTAAGTCTGCCGTTCTGTTGATTTTTTTAATGTACAATTCATGAAACAGCCCCTCACTGCCCCAAAAATTGAGAATTCTTTGTGTCCTCATTTCATGTTTTGTAAGAAAGCAGGAATAATTAGACAATAATAAAGGCAATCTTGGCAAGTCTCAAAAGAAAATTCTCAAAAGAGAGATTTTGCTTATGTTTTTACTGCTCAAATTATGTCTACTCTTTGAGATGACCCAAAAACTGTGGTTCAATAAACACTCAAAGTACAAAGAATTCTTTCTCTCCTTCATTCCCATGTGCCTTTACACACATTAATGTGGGAGGCTCATAAAAGTGAGGCATGAGGAATGAGAGCCTTTATTTAGCCAAGGCATAATAATTTAATACAAGTGTAATGCACATAATGTGTTGACTTGCAAATGGAAAAATCTAGGATCTTCAAATGCACACTTTCAATAAAACAGTAATTTAAGAACACTTTTTAAAACTAATGCATTCAGACAATGTACGCCTTCTCTATTATCTATTCATGAAGTTGCTTCTCCCTTGTACACTTGGAATAAATGTTGAATTGACTTTCTAACTAATTATAGAACAGTGTTAAGCAAGTCACAGCACAGTGACTTCAGCTGTAGTGTCCTGGGTGACTTATGTAAGACTAGAGGCACTTGGATTTCTTGGAAATAAGGATCTATGCAAGACAAACCCCTTGTCCTCTATTTGTAGTACACTTTCAGCAGACAAACATAAGCAGTGCTCTTTCTAGGTCACTCCTCCACATCAGGGAAATGGGAGTGAGGTTTATTAAATGAAATTTAGTTTCAGTTGTACAGTCCTTTCAATCCTGAAAAGACACCATAAAATTGTCCTTTACCTCTTCACAGAGGGAAAGTGCATCCCTCTCATCAACTAAAATGACATCAAAGTAGCTGAAACCCTATTAAAAATATGACCTTATCTATATTCTTCTATACACTGCATAGCCGTTCTTCAGATTGAAAATCATATAAATAAAAATTAACATCAGTTAATAAATTTGATTATTAGTAACTAAAGCATATCAAAATAATAATATTATATATAGCTGTGTTTCAGATATAAATTCTCAGGAGCTAAAAGCTAACATCAATCTCTCAGCATCCATTTGCCCAAGAATTTTGAGCTCATTAAAGGTTCCAGTTCCTACAGCTAAAATGTTCATCAGACTTAATAAATAAATAAATACATACATACATACATATATACATACATACATACATACATACATACATACATACTCTGCAGTTTTACTGTAAAATAATGAACAACCTTCACTAGTCCTGTGCCAAGATATTTGTCATGTTCCGTCAGGACCCCAGATAAACCTGGGGATTTTTTTTTCTGATAATCTGCTGCAGCCAGTCAGGGTTTGGTTTATTCATCCTCCTTCCCTACTTTCAGCCTGCTAATTTGATGGCTCTGGTCTAATTAGAGACGTCACTGTTAGTGCTCTTCAGCGTAAGGAAGAGAGAATTTAGCCCCATATACAATTTCCTGTAGCATTTAATGTTGCTTTCTCAGAGATTAGTAAAATTCTTGCTCTCTCTGATGTTGCAGGTAAATGTTAAATTCGGGTTATTCCTCACACTACATCTTGTAGAAGTCATTGTTATGAGCAGCCAAAATGTTGTGATATATATCTTCTGTTCTTTCACTGAAATACTGCATGTTTTAAAAAAATTTCTCTTTTCCTTGAAATTCACAGTATTTTGAATTAAACACACACATGGGGTATTTCTCAAGGAGCTTTTGCTTGGCTGCAGCCCATCACCACGTGCCCCATAAAGACTTCATCCACTTCAATGTAACGTGTGCATAAAACTGGGGGGGCAAGGGTGAGGGAGGGACAGGACAACATTGCAACAAGGGAAGCAATTTCTGAGAAGATTAGCCCATAAAAGAGGTCTTGAACAAAACTCCCACTAACCACTGCAGGAACATACCCTGTCAACACATTTCAGGGATGCTATTTTTCAGCCTAAAAGTCAAGGTTTTATTGAGGTAAAAGATTGTGCTGCAGCCCTGCCCCCTGTTTTACAGCCACATAGTGGTTTCTTTCAATCCATTTTCCTTCTTTAGAGTTGGCTCAGTATAAATGATATGAGGGCCTGCTCTTTCTGAGCCTTTATTAGATTATTTCTTGGCCGCAGCAAAATACTTTTGTGTTGGAAGGGCCGGGGGGACGGGACGGGGGGCAGGCAGAGGAGTATAGGTTTGGTTTTTGTCTTCTTTAATCAGAGACAGAATGATGTATGTCCTAAAGACAGGCTGATCCATTTTGGGCTTAAAAGGACTGCTGACTGCCCTGGCTGTCCTTTCCCTCCCATTTTCCTGTTTCTGTGTAGGTGCTAAAATGATGCTTGTTATTGTATTGTTTTTTTGTTTTTAAATTAATGCAGAGAAAAAGAGGGGGAGAGGAGAGGAGAGGAGTGAATGAGCATTGATAACAACTTCCCCTCTTTAAGTCATAATGATCCTTGCGTATAACTAGGATTTTAGGTAGGTGTGAATGACTATCACAAACATCCACCTTGTGATCCTATTTATTGTTTTGGTCTTTTTTTACTTCAAATCCATCATCAATGGGTTTACATTTATTTATTTATTGCAAAAAGAACTTTTGCTTTCTGTGCATTTTCAAATACTGGAGATGTTTTAATGTCCAAAGAGAAGTGAAGAGACATCCATTTTCAGAATTAGTCATAAAGGCCTTATATAATTTTATAATGCCAAGCAGTTGATGCCTTTCAAGATTAATATCCTATGCTGTGTTGTAAAAATGCAGAATAAAAGTCAATCCTTACATGAGAGAGTTACAGCCTAAGCACATTTATCTCAGAAGATCTGAGCTGACTGGCTTAGCTACTGCAGCTCTATTTTAGTGGTGTGTAGGTGTTTATAAAGTGTTTACATTATAAAGGTGCCCCCTCCAGAAAAAAAAAAAAAAATTAGTTAAATTCACAGTATAATGACAGATACACAGAGAAACAACTTCCCCGTTAAATACTTTAAACAGTAATAGCAAAAAAATAATGCACGACAATAATTGTAGCAACAAGTAGAACTAGAAGTGTAAGTAACAATTTATTTGCAAAATATATTTCCTTTTGTCAGTATTTTGCAACCACGTTAAAAAGAAATGCAAAGGAAGTAATATTTCATCAAGAAAAATATGTCTCTGGAAAGCACAAAATGTGAAGAAGCAGGAATTTTTTGTTGCAGTGTTTTGGTTTGGTTTGGGGTTCTTTTTCCACAAATTTATTTTGTATTTTGCAGGTAGGCATTTTATTGTGACAGAATGTGAAGGTATTACTACATGCAACATACAGTTACCTCGCCTTTTATATTCAATACTCCACTCAATCTGTCACTGCCATGGAGAAATTGTGTAGTCACTAACATATCCTGCCAGTGTGATGCTATGGTGGTTCCAGATTTCACTTGAACTCAAGTATATAGTGAGTCAGAGCAGGAGTCATGACAACATTAAATTAAACTGCTTTAAATATGTTGGGGAAATACCTATTTGAAGGAATTTACTTGTGAAAATACTTGTGTATTTTATCCCTAGTATTATCCTTTCACTTCTGGACTATTATGAAACAATGAAACATGACTTTTATAGATTCTTAGAAAGATGTATGATATCCAAATTAGGTTTATTGCAAAGAACTTTTCACAGGTTCCAAAATTTTAGTCAAAATGCAAAGTGGCTTTTTTTCAAGATGAAGAAGCTACTCTCTATATAATGTAATAATGTGTAATAATGGAATTAAAACAAAAAAAAATGTACAATACATTTTATCAAATACAGGATTGAAAGATATTTTAAAATTAAATTTCAAAATGTGAGTTCTTGTGTTATTTCATACAAATATTTAGTTGCAGTAAGTAGAACACCTGAAACATATTTTTTGAGATAATAAGGAATTTACCAATTAAATTTCATTTAAAAGTGAATTGAGTGGCATTCCAGGATCCAAGATTTCAAAATGGCCAACATTTTGATTCCATCTCAATACTGCACCATCACCTTTTTTCTTCTCATTTGGCTCACTTAGCAATAGTCTGGAGTCCAACACATACTCTGGGAGCCTGGTTTTTAGCTTTGACTCACAGAAGCAAAGAGCACATCTCCAGCTGCTTTCACCTATTGATCCACTTCCACAGCGCTGAAATACTTCTTGAAGTCAGGGTAGCTGGATATTAAACAAAATGATGCAACCTCTTCAGACATCCTTGAAGAGAAAGTGGAATCAGCACTTTAAAACTTTGCTTTTATTTAAGTTGTGCATTTCTGACTAGCACCTGATCACAGAAAAATTCAAGTTGGTACCAGTGGGAAAGACCTTTAAAGATGAAGATAATCAACCACAAAAAAATTATTTTACTTTATCTTTAGGCTGTTTTACAGATTCTCCATCCCTGAGTGCTTCAAAGTCAGGATGAAGTGATTTCTCACTTTTTGCAAAAAGAGCAATGGAAAACAAAACAAAACTAAAGGAAAGGGAAATAAAACCTGAATAATTTTCTGAAAAGCTATTTCCAGTATTTCTGGATTTCTCCTGGACTTCCAGGCTTCATCCTGGAGATGATCCCCGGAGGGTGGCTGACATCAAGCTGTACCTTGGTTCTCCTCTATAAAGCGACAAAAGAGTTTTATCTTGCACCCAGTGGTGTTACCTCAACTAAAAAAGTAAAATGAGATTATGGTCTTCTGTATTACAGCTATAAATGAAAATTAATTTTGTTGATGCCAAAGATGGTTGAGTTCGAAGGAGACACAGTGGTTGGCACAGCTAAGAAAAGCAACTTTTTGAGTGTACAGGCCCTTTTTTATTCCTTTTATGAGCTACTCTAACATTATATCTCTGTCCAGACCATATTCTGTCATTTTGACTACAAGCACTTTTATAATTTTATTTTTGAGAAAAAGTCAATAGAGTGTCTCTGAACATACCATCAAGTACTATAAGTGGGAGCTGAATCTTCCCTTTTGTCACAGGGCTGGGAAACAGCAATTTCTTTTTCCACAGTATCTGAGAGGGATAGAAGTGGGGGCAAAAAAGGAAAAAATGTGCTTTTCCACAACTTTGTCCCAAAATACTGATCAGATTCTCTTCCTTAGTAGTGATAGCTTCTTTCTACTACAAAACCCTATCTTCCAGTGATTACAAAAACTATATTTCACATCTGCTACTGCCAGAACAGCTTAAAATGGCATATGACAGAGTGCATGACAAAAGAAATCTGACAGAATCCCTCCATCAATGAAGAGTCAGCCAGGGCAATGAACATGGTCATGGTCAAAATTTTCAGTCACCAGCTGTAAGTGCAATAACCCCAGAAATGTTTTGCAAACAATATTAATCCTGGTAGAAATGGCTGAGTAAACCCTGCTTGGGTTTTCCTTCATAGAAGATTTAAGAAGTGACAATAACAGAGAGTTTGCTTTCAAGAAGAAATAACGAACTATTTTTTAAGATCATGAAAAATGGAGACGGATTTGCAATTATTTTCAAGTATCAGAATGTTTTAATACCACAAAGAGAAGTAACCCGAAAAAAAAATTCAAGGATATTACTTACTCCTAAAAACTCAAAATTAGTTTGAGTCACTGTTAGATTTGCTCTTCATTCTTATATTGAAAACCTGTTGTATTTACCTCGGTCCATTTATCATTCTTGTTTCTGCAGAAAAAGCATGTTTGCAAAAAAAAAAAAAAACAAAAAGATACACAACAAACCCATTTCACTGCAATAGCTACAGTCTTTAGAGTTAATCCTCACTATTGTCCATCCACAATATGATGTAATGTTTACCTCACATACAGGCAAGAGAACTCTAGGAAAGAAATGTAAATTTACAGTATTTCTTCCAAACAAAAACAAATGAGGAAAAAATTCATTAGTATTAATTTCTGTGTCTAAACATGCAGAAAGGCAGATTTCATCCTTCTTGAACCAAAACAAATGGTATAAGAATTTTATTCTATTTTAATTTTTAAAGGGCATACTACTAGCACCAGGACACTATGACTTAAATTTCCTTTTAGGAAAGAAATGCAAGTCTGTTATCAAGTGTCACTGCTATATATATGTGCTTGAGGTAAAGAAAAAAAAAAGTCTTTCTCAAGGCCAGATCTCCATTCCTAATTTGGTTATGATAGTTGGATCTAACTTAGTATTTCACATGCTGGCACAATTCTAGTGTCTAATACTTACATTTTCCAGATGGATAACAATATAAAGATTAACTTAAAATAGATCTCTACTTATAGACCTTATAGCAGCAAAAAACAGAAAAGTGTTTCTTTTCTATTACAATTAATCATTGTTCAAACATTTTACCTGTCTTGCCCAGACTGGCATATGAAATCAAACTATTTTCCTGTTTTCCTTATTGTAAGTGGCATTTAAAGTATACAATATAGCTTTCCCTTCCTATTTATCTCAGCTTCTCTTTAAATCAATTAAATTTTGGCTTTCCCCTCCTCTCAAAGCTGCATTGAATTGGCATTTAAATCAAGAAAATTAACATTTCCCTTTTACTGAGGTGTAAAGAACTACAGCCCTTTGTTTGCAAGCACTTTCATGTGCCATTTACCCATATTCTCTCAGGAGTCTGTTATAGCAACATTAGATATTAATTAATGGAGCTGGTTCATTGCTTACTTTGAAGAACTGGCACAAATAACCATGATTTGGCAGGGGTGCTGCTCAAATGCTGAGCTGATCACAGTAAAAGAGCATGTGAACGGTACAAGGACACCACTCTAAGAGCAGAGATTTCTATCACATCAATGCCATTACAAAAGTAAGTTTTTCATAGGACCTAAGTAGATGAAAGCAAACAAGCAAACAATATGCATCCCTCCTCACCACTCCCTGAAAAATAACTGTGCTTGGGTTTGGGGGGGAGTTGTGGGTTATAACTGCTTATCAGCCCTTTAAGCCTGTTCTGCACCCCAAGTTTTGGCTCCGTAAGGACAGAAGGAGCTTAAGTCAAATGAGTAATATGGAAACTTGTCTCTTCTTTGCCATGGTGTTTCCTGAATCTGGTATTTCACATGTATAACAATAAGAAGGCTACAGCATCTCTTTCTTCTGTGATTTCAAGCATCTTCAAAGAGAGTCACAGACACCTTCTTGCAACTATGGTGTTGTCTTTTTCTCTTCCTTTACAACATGGTCTTAAGAAAAAGGTGTTAGGGGTTTTTCCTAGCTTGCACTCCTTTTCTAAGTCACATCAGACCTTGAAGTGACTAAAGGAAGAATGTGATGCACATAGAACACAGACTTTGAGGGGGTTTTAATTTTTTAAAATACTTTGTTTTAAAAAAGAAAAATACATGCACATTCAAAAAGAAAACCCAAACCCACACAGCAACTGCACCACAGGCAAAATGGAACACCAGTCTATTTCTGAAGGCCAAAAATAAGTCAGACAAAATATTGATTAAATCTTTATCAACAAAAAAATCCTAGTATAAAAAAGGGTCATTATGTACACTTAGAGAACAGACAAAGGTGAAACTATACAATAGCAGTAAAGACACAAGTCAATCTAAAGACCCTTAAAATCATGTTTTCAGAATTGTGCTCTTTTCTGTTGTCATCTGCCATGCATTGCCTCCAGACTGTAAACTCCCTGAAGCAGCCACTTGATACACCTTGGAGTTATGCATAACCATGACAACCATTAACCTATAATAAAAAGATGTTGGCTACATTAATGTTTGCTACTGTTAGCTCGTCCACTGATGGGCAAATATCCAGCAGGTTTAATGACAGTACATCAAAAAGTTGCACAGATACTTGTCACAATGTTATCATCCAGCCATACTTGTTATTTTTCATAACCCTTGATGCATTTCAGTCATGCCCAGTAGAATAAACATTCATTATACTAATTAGCTTCATTTAGTCTTCAGCATTGCAATGTTATAGTACCTTTCAAGAGCATGACAAAGGTACACTTGGATAAATAACAATAATGTGATTACTTTGAGTGGAATCCTTTGCCAGATCTAGCCCTCATAACTAATCTGACAGACAGCAGAATATTGATAGAATTAGTTACTTGGTAGATCTTTAAGCCACAACAAAGCAAGCAGAAGAAATCTAAAATGAACTAGAAGTGTCATCTCTGATTAAGGTTGCTCTTCTCCTTGGAAAGGACAATTTCCAATAGGATTACTGGTTTCTTGTGCATCTCCTCTATTCTGTCCTCAAACACCAGCATATAGAGACAGGAATGAAAGTGGTACCTGGATATTTGAAGTTGGGATCTATGCACTGCGCTTGATTAAAGAAACCAAACTGATTATTGCTTGTTTATATAATTGGGCTTTCTAAAGGCAAAGCTACTATTCTTGTAAACTCACACCCTATGATTGATACACAAATACTGGATAAAAGACACGTGCCACACAGCAGTCCTACTCCGGATTATAGGTCTGAATCTTGTTTACATCAGTGTGAGTGCCTATAGAGCTGGTATCTTAAAGGCAACTTAACAGAATCACCTACTGCAAAGTCATTCAATATACGTCTTCGTCCTAAACCTATGATGTCTTATTTTTACTGTCACTTTTCTCTAATTATTCAAGTAAGTCATCAGGATGTTTACACCTGGAAACTTTCATTAGAGAGACATCACAAATTATGGCAAATCTGGAAAGAACACGGTAGGCCATGGATATGTCCATTAAGCAATATCATTTTAGCTACCAAGAAATATTTTGAAAATACACTTTTCCACTCCCCTAAAGGTTTTGTCTTCTTCTTGCAGCTGAACCGAGACATTAGGAAGACCGCAAGCCTCTTGAACAAACACGTCTGTATGTAGCATCTCAATCAGAAAAGCCATCATAGGGTCCTTTTCAACTGTTGGTACTGCAGAAATATATAAAAAAATAAATAGATATACAATACAATAAATAGACTTTTCATTATATTCACCTCAAAGATATTTATTTATCTGCCCAAGTATTTTTAATTCATTCATATCAGCTTTTTAACATAAACTAAAATGGCCAAACTATATAAATGGTTGTGCAAGTTCTATAGGTAGATGATTAAATAAACATCACCGTAAGTGTGAAACAATATTAGGCACTACCACCTTCATAATGTGAAGTATCATATGAGTTCATTGTTTAAAATGAAAACATGGAAAGGTTCTACAGCCTTACACTTGATGTATCTTTTACTTAAATCATCGAAACAGCTTTGCACCCCACCAGATGGTTTTAGCTGATTATGACTTGTTTACCAACACTTTTACCAAAAGGAAAGCAGAGCAAGAAAGTTATCCCCACCATTTTAAAAACAGGACTCACCTGCTTGCTGAGAGTGTTTTTCTGCCAACATTTGGTGGAGAGGGTTCACTATGGAAGAAGCTTTTTATCCACCAATATTTATCAATTAACTCTGGTAACCCTGCCAAAGGAGAAAAGCCCACAACATTAGATACTGAATGAATAACAGGAAAACTGGAAAAGTGTTTCAAAGAGGGAAACAATACCATGTGATGCTTTGTCCTGGTCTGTGATGTTCACAGCATCCAAACAGCTGGAGGAGCTGGAAGAAACACTGGATTCCGAGTTCAGTCTTGCTGTTGGTGGAGAACAGAGACACGCGTAATGAAGAAAAGATGCTTTGAGAGAGTGCACTATTTATAGGTCAGGAGTTTTTCTGACATGCTGCTACCTCAGAGGAAACAATTTCACTGAGTGTAACTTCTATATTATATACACTGTTCTACTACAGTCCTTTTCTTAAGAACTTTTGTATCAGTTTCTCTCTCACTCTACTTTCACTTCCCTTAAAGGCATATTGAGGTCTGTCTGTGTAACTTTTCAGTGAAATCACTGACAAAACTTAAGATCATGGCCACACTGCTATCAAGACAAGCAAGTACATCCTTGAACATTCAAGTCCACAACTACCCAATTGTTATACCTTCCCTTGTGACACAACTAAATACTGCACACACACTAGTGTCCATCCTGGACCTAGGAACCCTAATTCACCACATGTACTCCCAAAGCAATGATTATTTCATATATTTAGAAACAAAAATGTGAATTGATTTTGTATTGTGTCTAAATTTGCAAATTAAATAGGAAGTAAATAGGAAGTACAGGTAGAAACCACGACTTGCTAGGCTAGCACTTTTTCTAGATAATGTTTGCAATCAAATACATACATACATATATATGCATATGATAACTCTAATAAATAATTCTAAATAGAGTAATTTTAAAGAAAAAGGTAGACTGATAGCCAGAAGCAGATGGTCATTTAAACTAAAGTTCTGTAATATGAAAAACTCTCCAAGAAATTAAAAGCTGTTAGGAAAAGACAACTCTTTGCCTCCAGCTCATCCAGACATCACCTGTAACACTTTCTGACACTTTTCCTGGGTACCAGCAACCCGGCCACTTCCTCGGGAGAGGGTCGGGGGGGCTCAGCCTCCCTCCCCCAGAGGTGCTCCCAAAGCAGAGAGAAAGGAAGAGAGGAGAGAAGGGCAGGGGGTGTTTTTGAGAACAACACGCAGCTCCCGGCCCCGCCGAGCACTCACTCCTGTAGTACTGGTTCTTGGCCAGGAGGCAGCCGGCGGACGGGACGGAGGCCATGGCAGCGACTCGACGGGGAATCCGGCTTTCTCCGGGAGGAGCCTGCGGGGAAAAGGACGCGCTGTGCCCGGGGCAGAGGGGGACGCGCTGTGCCCGGGGCAGAGGGGGACGCGCTGTGCCCGGGCAGAGGGGGACGCGCTGTGCCCGGGCAGAGGGGGACGTGCTGTGCCCGGGGCAGAGGGGGACGCGCTGTGCCCGGGGCGGAGGGGGACGCGCTGTGCCCGGGACGGAGGGGGACGCGCTGTGCCCGGGGCAGAGGGGGACGCGCTGTGCCCGGGCAGAGGGGGACGCGCTGTGCCCGGGGCAGAGGGGGACGCGCTGTGCCCGGGGTAGAGGGGGATGCGCTGTGCCCGGGGCAGAGGGGGACGCGCTGTGCCCGGGGCAGAGGTGATGCCCTGTGCCGGGACGGAGGATGCTCCCGGGTCGGGGAGTGGTGCCGCTGCCCCGTGCCCGCTCTCACCTGCGTGTCCCAGGGAGAGCGCCCGTCCAGAGGCAGGAATGGGACCCCGCTCCGCAGCGAGCACCGCCGGGCCCCGGCCGCCCTTTATGGGACGCGGCAGGCGGCTCTCCCCGCCCGGGGGCGGTGGCACGGGCGGGACGGCAGCGGAATGAGGTGACGGGGGGGAAGGAGCCCTCGGCCGCAGCAGCCGCCCGGGTCGGCCCGGGACAGAGCGCGGCGCGTCCCCGCTGCGGCCCCTCGGTCCTTGCTCCTGGCACATCGCTGGAGTGCCCACGCGGGACCAGAGCTGCTGCGTTAATTATTCTCTTCCCTACGGGGAATGGGAAGAGCGGGGTCAAGCAGACAAGTGATTGTTTGGGTAAAGGTTTTGGTCAGAAACGCGAACGTGGCTATGCATATACACCAATTTTTCTAGCGAAGCCAAAGGAATAATCTCTATTCTCACAGTAATGAGCAAAACCTGTGATCATGTAGTCTTGGTAAAATTAGAACAAAGTCCAAGATAGACCACAAAACTACTTTCACCTTCCCAAGAGGAATGTGCGGATCCTTTTCATAGTTGGAACCAGACTGCATGGCAAATCTAGTCCAACAGCATGTCCCTCACCCTTCAGAACTGTCAACAGAAAAAGTAACAAATAGCTTTGGCTATTTGGTCTGCTCATATTCCACGACAAAACTTTTTGTCCTTTTTTTTTTTTTTCCTAGAAGGAGCTGTGGGTGAGAGCACAGAGGTGTAGTGTGTGTGATAGCATGTTACTGTCACATCTGCTCGAATAGTGCATTCTATCTCAAATGATAAGGACATAGCTCATAATAGCTCCTAGCATATTTTTCAGGGTGTAGGGACACTACAGGGAAACCACCTCTAAAACAATACCCACACAGCATTTGTAACAGGTAAGCCTGTTTTCATAGGCCTTTTTACTGATGTGCTGTCAGATTCTTGACAATGTGGTGGTTTCTCCTGAGTAAAGATTGAAGGATCATCACTGAGAAACCTGCACGACTGACACAGGAAATACTTTGCAGATGAGTTCATACCAAGGACTAGCACCAGTTACCCCATACATTTATCCTGTTATGTAAAAAAGCACTGTAAGAGTAGTAGTACTCACTATTGCACCTTCCTTTTTATGGATACCTTAAATGTATTAGCTTGGTAATACTATAAGCTGCTAGGTTGCTGTATCAGTCACCTCGTTTCCTGCTTTAGTAATCAATTTCCATCTTCAGTCTTGTTAATTTGAGGGCAACAAACTTCTGCAATGCCCCATTTTTGTCACCATAAATGCCCTCACACTAAGCGCTCTGTTGAATTGTCAGATCCATTCCTGAAAGAGAGGAAGCTTCTTCCCAAAGAGCCATAGGAAATGGTTTTCTTGGGCTATGAGGGTGAACATTTGTAGTGATAGTACTGTGTCCTAGACAGAGCTAGTAACATTATCACTTATTGTATCTGCTTTTGTCTTTCAGCTTTAAAATCCTGTTTTAATATACTCATTGGTTTTTTGAGGACATTATCAGAGAAGCTGTTTAGGCTCTAACACGTCCGTAGTATACGCTTTGTATTTGGCAACAAAACAGACATAAGTATCTCTCCTGCAAACCTCACAAACATCCATCCATTTCAGAGCCATGCCAAAATACTCAGGAGCTGGGGAGCACCAGGTCTGTAAAATTTTCAGTTGCTTCACTGCTGCATGTGTATAATTTGGCTTTATCATTTAGCATACATGGTCATTTAGCACTTTTGTTTTGGAGCCCTGTTTAATTCACTGGAATAGAAAGGGTTTATTTAATGAGAAATCTTTCCACTATTTCTCTCATTCAATCTGTCATTATGTCCTATCTATTGTATTTTCTTCTATCAAGAATAAAGAATCCTCTGAATATAGAACAGCAGGTTTCCTCAGCGTTTTTTCTTACATGGTCATTCTGGTAGACTGTTTCTAAAATACTGGCACAATTATTTTAAAGTATTGCTACAAAACCAAGGCATCCTATTATCTTCAGATAACAAGAGGGAATTCTAAGATCCAAAGAAGCAAAGGTAAAATTATCCACAAATCTTACATGTCTAATATGACAGCAGTTTGGGACTTTTTTTTTTTAATAACTACTTCACGCCATACTTCATTTACCTACTTATATCTGTCATTTACTTCAGATCCAGATTTAAGTATTCAGCGTGCTGATAAATCACATTCTCAATCAGACATTGAAAACTTGGTTAACGGCCACCTATGACTAACTCACATAGCATCAATTACAAACTCAGAGGTAAGGTTACAATTCAACTTTCAAGATGGCATTCAATTGCCTTAATCACTGACCCATTTTTTTCTCCCTGGAAGCCTTGGTGCATCTCTACTAAAAATTCTGTCACAAATATGGAAGTAGTCCTACTAAATACATGCTGTAGTCTCTCAAATATAACAAACTCAGTTCATATCCATGCTTTATGCAAAAAGATGCAGGGGGTCTATCAGATAAATAGTACATAATCCCCAGTTTTGTAAAAATGCTTATACAAAAGGTACATTTCCAGCCCTTTGAATGACTAATACTGTGACCATAACTACAGTGTTAACATAACATTTGTTTATGCATAACTATTAAATAGACACAGTACTGAATTATTTGTGATGAAACATGGATACTTATCAGAAAGAAACTTGAAATTAAAAATTATATCAATATGAGTGATTAAATGGATAAATGTCCCACCTTATCTTGCCAGGATTACCTGATATAACCCTGTATTGGACATTAAAAACAAAACAACACAGTCACAAAAAGAAAAACAAACAGTCTATATTGAGTCACACTTTGAAGCTAATCTGTTAATTATTCACTAAACAAAGTTTATTAGATAAACTTAGATACTCTTTCACTTCTTGGAAGATCTGTGAGCCGAGTGCCAGTCTTTCTGGGGACTTGTTTTGAGTATTTTCTTCCACACACTTTTATGACAATTTTTTTTACTTTTCCTTGCCACTTAACCTTCTGTAAAAGTACTGTGGCATTAGAAATTCTACAGTGGTGCTCCAGGGCTGTGTCCTTTGCATGATTGTATGGGTACTCTGACAATGTTGAGAGAGATGTGGACAAATTGAGCAAAAGCACATTTCCAAATGCATATGCAGAAAGGTACAGTTTTGGCACATGAGGGCTGAGTATTTCTCCCCACAAGCCACTGGAAAAGCAGATTTTGTACCTTTTCATAAACCACAGAATCACAGAATAGTCTGAGTTTAAAGGTACCCATAGAAGGATCATTGAGTCCAGCCCTTAAGTAATGGTACATCCAGGGATCAAGCCCACAGCCTTGGCATTATTAGCACCGTGCTCTAAACAACTGAGCTAATCTCAAAATTAGTCTTATTACCCATCTGCAACTAAAATTTTATTCCAGTTTTTTACAGAAACTCTAAATCACTCTTTTTCTAAGGGAAGTATCAGTCTGACCATATAGCTCTCCATGAGAAGACCAAACTTCCCTGAGTACTATTTTGTAATGGATGTATTAACATTCCTAGAGAACTTTCAAAAACATTTCCTCCATAGATCTATTAGTAACCCTAATTATTCACTATTTCCCTCAACAAATTGTTTTGCATACCTGGAGTCTATAAAAGAGACTTGCTTTAAGAAATGTCATAGTTTCACTATGTGAAGTAAAAAAACTTTGCCATGCAAAAATTACTTATGAAAACCTGCTTAGTTTGTTAGCTGCTTCCAAGGACCAGTGCCATCACTTACTTTTTTCATTCATTGTACACTTCAAATATTCCTCCAAGCCAAACAGCTCAGCAGGAATGCAGGGCTCATCTATCAAAACTAAAAGGAGTTGAGGTATTGATGAAGAAATAAATGGCAGAGTGAGAGTTGGCAGGGGAATGGAAATTCGTATTGCATGTAGCCTGCAAAAGACACGTAGGGCCATATTGCTGCTGGGAAGAGCCTGAACACAGAAGGAACAAGAAACATTTTTCTTCACCACTGCAGTGTGTGGCACCACTGCAAATCATCAGCTTTGCAGTAATGAAGTGATTGCTTTCTGGGATCTCCAGCACTTTCTTTCAATGTTTTTATTTTCAATCTTGTCTTAAATTGCAATACAGGATGTGACCAAAAGTTTGTATTCTATTGCCATCTGTTGAAACCAGGTGGGGCAGTGATCCTTATCTCCATGGGAGATATTCTGCTAATGGGCCATCCATTCAAATGGGGCATTGTTCTTTATCTTTTCACAACCCATCCTTCCTCCAGGGAGATATCTCCTGCTAATGGCCCATTGAGTCCCACTGTGTGACTGATAAAATTACTTCATCCCACTGGGGGATGCTCCACCCAGGAGGAAGAGCAAAGCCTTTCCTGACTAAATAAAAACTGAGATTTTAAACACCAGCCTTTTTCCACTGGATTCCAGAGGAAAACCAGACCTTTCCACATAATCATTGGACCTTCAGAGAAAAACTGCTCCTTCTACATGACCACTGCTTCAACTGAACCACATCTGTCACTGCAGGAGGACTGCAGCCACCATTTAATGGGACTGATACCAACACCCTGACTGACGGGGTGTCAGGTTGTACTCTGACTCTGTCAGTGTTTTGGGTTTGTTCTTTGTAACTCTGTATTTCTATTTTAATTTTCCTAGTAAAGAACTGTTATTCCTACTCCCATATCTTTGCCTGAGAAGTCCTTAATTTCAAAATTATAATAATTTGGGGGGAGGGGGTTTACACTGTCTATTTCAAAGAGATGCTCCTGCTTTTTCTTAGCACACACCTGTCCTCCAAACCAAGACAAATCTATACAACGAATGTGAATACAAACTTGGGAAAAAGCAAAATGAAACAACACATCTAATGAAGAGAAAAATATATTGGATAAGATAACACTGTAAGCAAAGGGTAACTACTTGTCTTGGGTTACAATACAGCATGTGATAAAAGGTATCTATTCTATCACTATCTATTGAAGGTGGGGGCAGTGATCCTTATCTCCATGGGAGACATTCTGCTAATGGGCCATCCACTGAAACCAGGCGGGGCATTGTTCTTTATCTTTTCACAACCCATCCTTCCTCCAGAGAGTCATTTTCTGCTAATGGCCCATTGAGTCCCACTGTGGGACTGATAAAATTACATCATCCCATTGGAAGTTGCTCCAGCCAGGGGGAAGAGCCCAACATTTCTTACGAAAATGAAAACAGAGGTTTTGGGACACTAAGGTAGCCCTTTCTCCACTGGACTCCAGAGGAAAACCGGATTTCTCCACATCACCACTGGACCTCCAGAGGGAAACTGCACCTTCCACAGGAGCACTACTTCAACTGAATCACATCTGTCACTGCAGGAGGATGCAGCCACCATTTAATGGGACTGCTACCAACGCCCTGCCTGATGGGGTGTCAGGTTGTACTCTGACTTTGTCAGGGTTTGGAGTTTGTTTCTTTGTAGTACTGTATTTCTATTTTAATTTCCCTAATAAAGAGTTGTTATTCTTAATTCCTATATCTTTGCCCGAGAGCCGCTTGATTTCAAAATTATAATAATTTGGAGGGAGGGGGTTTACATTCTCCATTTCAAAGAGAGGCTCCTGCCTTTCTCAGCAGACACCTGTCCTCCAAACTAGGACACTACTGATCTCTAGAGTGCATGGAGCACACCTATGAATGATGCACATTGCCGGAAATGTCAGCAAAAGCAGGGAAAACTCATACTTTTAGATAAGAGCTGTGTGGCAAAAACACTGAAAAAAAGACTGTGCATTTCCAAACCATTAGTATATCTTTGCGTTTACTGTTAAATGCTAGTTTTCAAAGGCTGAAAGCTACAAATTTCTCTCTATTGAGTCCAATTCAGGCCCAATGCAGCACTACACTCACATGAAAACAAAGACATTTTAACATTTGTCATTTTAGTTTTATCTTAGCACTTAACTGGAACCCATTTTTCTTTGGATCCATACTCAACAAGCTGCACAAGCTTCTTCCTGCCAGCTATATATTTTTCACCTTTATCAAAAGGCATGTAAATACTTGGATTTTTGTTACTTTTGTTCCTCAAGTGTTCTGAAGAAGAAGACTTAAGCTCCCACTATCACTAAATACAGGGATGATAAATTGTATTCCTACAAAATGGAATTTGTAATTGATCGGAATATAACCGAATAAAGCAAAATTGAAACTTGGGCATGTTTATATACCTTTTTAATATGTCCCTGGAAATTTATTGATCTATAGAGACAAGGCAAGTTGGCTTATTATTTAATTTCACATCCATTACAGAGATGCAGGGCCAAATTGCATATTTTAATTTTCTTGTCTATTTTGGTTAAAACAAACATTTTATTAAATAGCATCCACTTTTTCAAATTGCTGTAAAGAGTACTGTGCATTTGATTCCCTTCTGTACCTACCCTCTCAGAGTCCTTGCAGGTAGAATGGACTCAGGCTCACCAGTTTGAACACAACCTGACGCCTCTGCAAAGGCATCCTAGAAGGTCATAGTAGCCCATCATGTCTCACTGCATAGACACGATTCCTCAGCACTGAGACATGCTGGCATCCACATTTCTTGACTAGTTGCTCTGTCACCAGGCCAGATGCTCAGAATGGATCAGCATGAGGTGCAAAAGAAACCAGGGAAGTTGTGAATAAGACGAACATGTTCATAGTTTTGCAGTTGGAAAATATCCCATTAACCTAGCAACAGAGCTGGCCCAGGCCATCACAGAGCAGAACTGTTCCAAAATTAAGAAGCCAAAGCGTACTACTACAGCTGTGTTAGAGCAGACTGTATGTCCTGAAGGTGTGGTGGACTTACCTCTACAGGTTGTGACAGCAACACCTGAAGAAACATGAAAGCTTTAATTCACGCACAGATCCCTTCAGCCTGCTGGGGAGGAAGGCTGGCTGTCTAGGGCTTTCACACAAAGACATCAGGTCAGATCCTCAGCTCATTATGCTTGTTTCCTTCCCACAGAATTTAACCAGTTGACCTCAGAAATGCAAACACCATTAGGACTGACCAGGGACTCAGCTAGTTTTTCTAGACTCCCACACACTTAATTTAATCTGAAATTATAGTTTAAATATGCTTAGTACCATTCTTTGGCCCTGAAGACAACTCATATAAAATGGCCCACAGCCACACTGTTTTATACTGCAAAATAAGATGATTACAACCAAAATGGTGAAGAATTGTCTCTGGCTTATGTTAAAATCCAAGCTGCTTGGCAGTTTTTTGGGAAAAAGCCAGGGAAAGCCCTAAGCCGAAGCCATTCCAGGACATTTCTAATATCTTAATAGTATGAACAATCATGTTCTGTCTCCTGTCAAGGTTTCCTGGCATTAATTTAAGGGTTAGTTAATGTAATGTGACATTACCAGTGCCTAGTGTAAGATCCAGAGCTGCCAAAAAAATGACTCTTGTAGGCATCTATTTGAAAACCTACCATGTTTAACATTTGGGTGTAGATGGCTAATTAGGGTCAGTTACTGCATTTCTTCACATCTTAATGAATCTAATGCAGTGGCTATTTCCATCTCCACAGATGTTGCTGGTGGGAAGTCTTTCTCTGAGGCTTCTGCAAAGCTGCCTCCACACACACAGTGCCAAGTCTTTTAGCACAGCAAGGGCTAAAACACACAACAGGGAGGGCCTTCTGCCTTTCTGCCTTAAATATGCAACACACCAGCCATAAAAAAGAGGAGAACAGGCACTGCCAATCTCTGCTTCTGAGACCACTTAGGAAAAAAAAAAAGTCAGACATGTAACTTCTTTGGGAGACCATTCTTCCCAGTCTCAATCCTAACTGATACCATTGCTGAGCCTCTAAGCATGACATACCGACGCTGCACTTCAAGTTGCTTATAAAAAAGGAAAGGTAAAAGTGCCCAGCAGCCCAGCAGAATTTCTTCCAACTATGATCTCATCTCACTGGCAATGAAGGCATAGCTGGCAGCATTTCCTGGAGCTGAGGGAAGACAGTAAGGAGCTTCTTCATCCCATAGAAGTATAAGGTGGGTTCAAGAGGTTGGTCTGTGTCAGGATATACTGTTTACATGCCACAAGACTTGGGAATCTGAGGTCATATTCACTACTACTGAACCACTAGAAGTACTGGTTTGAAGCAGTATTAGAACATTCCAAGAAACACAGAAGAGGAGATGAAATAAAAGATGGCAAGGGGTCATTTAATCCAGAGTTTCTTAATCTGCAGGATGTATTTTGCCAAGGCACTAGCAAGAAGACATAAACAAACAATTCTCACCACAGAGTTACATTCTGTAATGAGTGCGTTAAAGAGACACTAATTAACTCTAAATAAGACCAACGCAGTTGAGATGTGTTGCTACAGTCTTCTGCCTCTTATGGCACAATCTGCACTGACAGGTGTTTGTCTACTTCCTGTGATGCTGAATCATATCAAAACTGATGAAAAATCAGAGGAATTTCCACAGATGTGCTGCTGCTGGGGGGCATCTCTTTCAGGTAAATGGGAATCTGACCACACTGGTGATGCTACAGGTGCCTTTCCTCAGAGTGACTAGACTCAACTCTGAATATAGCTGCTGGACACAAAACACCTAGTTCCTTGAGTTCCACTTTTCTTATAGTTTAAATAGTTAAACTTGCAGAAGTTCAGTCCATTTCTTTCTGACAAATGAGAACTGAAGCCTACATGCAGCCTTGCAATTTCAGGAACACAAGTATACTTGTAGTATGATTTTATTGGCTAGGTTCATAGTAGCTTTTCCTAGCAAATGCCAATATTGAAAAAACAAACTTCGACAAGGGTCTGAAGATTAGAGTTGATAGTGCAAAGTTTGATACAGTTTAATGAAGTTTTCCCATTATTTTCATTTGGCCAGTGTTCTGTCTGCATCTTACCACTAGATCTGTTGTCCAGAGTTGAGTTTATCTACTTTCTGATTTACCAGTGAAAATAGTGATAGACAGTTTTTCATTTATCTTTATCCTACTGAAGTACAACTATTGAACATAGTTTTACACGAGTCAATCTCAGGCATGAGGAGTCTGATCAGACAGAATGTGCATAGCCCATTTTCCTCACCCTGCTTAAATTCATCTTTTTCATCCCTTTTGCTTGCATTGCAGTTAACTGCAATTCTCTCAAGTGAGTTCAAAGCCCTTATACACTTTGAATGGAAAGCATTTCACACTCTGTACGCAAGCTGAATTTTGGTAGAATACTGGAATTATCTGTAATCGAAAGATACACTAAATAATTATGTATGTGATCACAGGTTATGATTAGTGCTAATTTGTTCCCTCCATTCCTCCTCCTGTTTCCTATCATGCATATGTGACAATGCAATCTGCTCCCTTTGAAGAATTTTGTTGAGAAAAGCAAGTTATAGAAGACCACAAAATTAAAGGAAATTACTTAAACTGCTTATAGACAAAAGCTAGAAAAGGTATTGTAGAATACATCAAGCTTTATAATAAAACAGAACAAGAAGGTGAAACAGTTAGTCCAATAAAACAGTAAACAATTAGTTGATGGTTAATACTTGCAAATGTTCTAGAGGCTATGATACAGTGCATGTGTCTGTCTTTTGTGAGAGTAAAAGAAGCTATGAAAAGTGCTGGATTAATTTCACATATCACTGTCAGAACAAATGCAGAGAATAAGTTGTTTAAACTCAGCAAAAGAATCTTGAAATATCTAGGACTGGTTTATACAAATCTGAAAATGTCACCTCCATTTGGTTCATCTCATTTACCTTCAATTAGGCTTTCCAGTAGCTTAGAACCTCTGTATCAGTCAAGAGAGAAGAGTTTATAATTGGCTACAAGTGTTGATATTCACTCCTTTGCCTTGGAGAAAATGAACTGCTGTCAGCAATTTAAGGTGGTTATCAATCCTGCAACAGTCTTAGGCTGTCCTCACTTGTTAATGCAGCAGCTTCTGCTACCCTGAGAGAGAACTGCTGCCACACGATATTTGACCAACCCACTTCAGGCCCTTTCAGGACTGCTGAAAGGGTACTGGCCTCCAGTTTGAGAAATAATTGTTGAAAAGAACTGTTTTCCATTATACCTACAGTTTTCTTATAAGTCACCTTTGGGAAAAAAAGTAGTTCTGTGTGCCTGAAAGAGCTTTGGTGTTGGAGCTGGGTCGTGCACAGCAAGGTTAAAGTCAGGTAAGCTGCCAGAACAAAGTCGTTCTGCTCAGCATTGGCTTCTGCTCTCACACATCTGCTCTGTAATTCATCAGCTTGGTGCTGTCAGCCTTTGGAAGGACCAGTGCCTGAACAGCACACAAGACAACTATTTCTAAATACTTCTGAGGATCTGGGTTCAGGTATTTGTTGGTTTAACAGCTCTATCTCTGTAATTTCATCTGGGTGACCCAGAAATGCCAAGAACCTGAAGTTATTTTTATGGATACTGTTGGAGAGAGTCATTATCAAAACCCTACCTTTTTTAAAATTTTATTCCTTAAAATTTTGCAACTTTTTTATAATTTTTTTTCTCCTAATTGGCTTGTTAAACAAAATATTCACATGTAAGTGCAGCTGAGATTCAATAGTTTAAATCTTTAGCCATATTCTTTTATGCAGAATTTGCAATATGCAGAATTTCAGGAATATGTGGACAAGATGGCTCTGCATTAATCAATACAGGCACATGTAGCAGACACAGTTAGTCAGCAATAAATTAAAAGCCAACAAGGACAAGTCCTATTCTCAAATAGTCACATTTTGCATACAAATGCTTTGATTTTTTTCTGTATATCACAGATAGAGTTTTCTATTTTTTATTTTTCTGTATGTGTAGTACATATAAGAGAGGCATAAAATAGCATCTGAACCAAACAATTGAATATAAAAGCAGTGTCTCAGATACAATTCATTAACCTCATTTATTTTAGTTGTTACCCAGTTCAAAATTATATCCTTTTCTATTACACCACAATGACTTCTTTAATTTGCCAGAAGTACAAAAAATGAGCAAAAGGAAGATCAGAAAGTCTTACTGCAGAATTCCAGTTTTCTCACAAAATACAGTTGCAAAATATTGTTCTACTAGAAATTTGTATTAAAGTGTGAGTGGTTTTATGGTTTTTAAATTGATGGCAACTTTGATAGTTCTAGAATGGATAGTGTTTAATAAATTTTAAAGCACTCTCTTTTTTTTTTTCCTTGACTCATTTATTTACAGTTTCTCAAATGAATTCTTTAAACTCAAGCACTTAATCCATGTCAATGCTTTCATTTATGTCATAGTTAAGTAAGTTTAGAAATTAGGAGTGAATAGTGTAGTCTGGCCCTGTCACCTCCTGCCTACAAACACTGGAGCTAAAAAACAGGAGATTGAACTGGTGCAGGTGTCTGCCCAAGGAGCAGGGCTCATGGGACTGCCTTGGCAGCACCTGGGAAGCACAAGAGGGCCTGTGAAGCAGCTGTGTTACCAGTGAGTGAGCACCTCTCCCGGTGGTTTCCCTGCTGTACTATTCCAGGTAGTAAATGAAATCTGTCTCACCTTGTTCTCCGCACTGGCAGCAGGCTCAGCTTGGAAAGGAGCATCTCTTGGCTGCTTTAGGGCTCCAAATTCCACCTTCTGTAAACTCGCACATTGCCAAAGGATTAAAGTAATTTTTGTCATTTTTGGTTTGTAAGAGGAAAGCAAGTATTTGAACCTTATGAATTCTCCAATAAAGTTTAGAAATGCACCATTAGCAGTGGTCTTTTATATATGCACACATCAGAGTTATGTGGAAATCTGACAAAGGCAGATATTCAGCTGTGCCTTCCATGGATCTGCAGTGCTGCAAGACAAGCAGGCAGAATTAACCCCTGTCAGCACCATTCCCAGGACCAAAGCAAGGAGGCCCCAGGCTGTAGTGCCTTGTCTGTGTCTGCAGTTCCCTCAGTTTGCTGCAGGCATGTTCCTTCTTTGCCAAGGATGAAGTCCTCATGACCGTGACTGCAATCATGCAAGCTCTTCTGTCTCCTTTGAAAGATGTCTCTTGCTCCTGCACAGAACTACAGGACCTGTAAGATCACTGCCTGCTGCTACCTTACAGCATCTACACTCTGATCATTCTATTACAGCAAGCTACACCTTGTGACATTGTCGAAGGACAGCAGAGGTGGCAAAACGCTCCAGGTATCTCCAGATTCAAGGACAGTAAAATTCATCTCTCCGGATGCTTTCTGCAGGCCATTTGGCTTCTGGATCTCCTTCACTGTGCTCTTCAAAAGGTGTGCCAGCACCAAATGAATCTCTGATTTTCTGATGCACTAAAAGCACGGCAGATGCACCATCAAGCGCAGTTTTGCCAAGTCTTAATAGTCCTGGATATGCATCATGAGCCCCTCTTGATGCTAATTTCTGGACAGAAAAGATTGCCTTGATTGTTCCATATCAGAAACTGCTCTGTGCTGCAGAGGTATCACACCTGCCTCTCTTCCCATTTTCCAAGACTAGAAACATAAGGGCATTTTTTTCTTGAAAGCCATTTCTGCCAGGTTCTCTTAGATCCATGGCACAGCAGTCTGGTGTTAGTAAATCTGTTGTGGCTGTGGATGTAATGAACCACCAGCAGCTGCTATTTTCCTGTCTGGTGAAAGTCTGCACCAGCCTGGATATCTTTGCTGTATTCAGAGGGGATAGCACATTGAGCTGTGCTATGTAGGATGTGATGATATTTTTCCCGACTCAGTGTTTCCTGGGCAAGGCCAGTGCTTAACACATGCTCATGGGCTGAAAACCCAAAGGCAATGCATGCACACAAGACTGAGCCATGCACACATCTGCTACAGGTAGAAAATCTAAGAAATTAGCATTACATACTCTATTATCTTCCTTTTTCTTGTTTTCAGGTCTGCATACATTAAAAAAAAAAAAAGTCTTTTTTTTTATAGTGTACTCATTTCAGTACAATCTATTTAAATTTTTGACCAAATCTTCAGCTGTAACAGGTGACAATAACACTTTTTCAAGTTTTTAATACAGTTTGACAGGTAAGACTATGAAAGCAGTAGCTCATTATTTTATATTTATGAACCAAGCTGAGATTCTATAATATCCTGTCCTGATGTGATCTATTGTTGTACTCTTATTTCCAGCCACTTTTATCTGACTGCAGCTAGAAATTCAACCCATAGGTACTGATGCGTTGCCTTTGAATACAATCACATATTGTTGCCTGTTCTCTCAGTTTGATTTATTTTGGGTGATAAATGAACATCTTGAGGCAGTCATCAGACTTTAATTTGACTGAACAGATCGTAACTGAAAATCACAATTTTCCTAGAGCACTGTTGAAGAGCAGCCAGTCATTTCACATTACCCATACATTGTTGGCTGTTTATTGGTTCTCTGCAGCATGCACTCATATCCTTTTTGCAGTATTTACAGCACTATTCACATATTTTACTATCAATGTTTTAGAAGGTACTAGCAGCATGAAAAAATCTTTAGTCACAGAGAATGTGATACTGGGAAGAACATAGAAATGCAACACAGTTACCTATACACATCAAAAAATATACTAAGTTGCCTCACATACTATGAAACCTAAAAAAATCTTTTATAGCAGCATATAAAAACTTTTCAACTTTTTTTTTTTCCTTGCTGAAAGCCTCTGAAGAGTCTCAGGTTTGAGAAACACTATACCTTCCCTTGCAAGGCTTTTTAGCACAGATGCCTACAGGTCTCGATCTGCTGTTACGTTGATGTTAAACTGTTGCTGACAAAGGATAAATTTCTGATCTATAAGGCTGGAAATGTTCTATCTCTTTCCTCTCCTCATTGCTGTCTTAGCTTTCCCTTGCCTTTTTTCAGCTTCACATTGAGTTTAAGGACTGGTAAACAAACCCATTCAAGCTTCTATACAACATCAGCCAAAGGATATTGGCCTCTGCTGAGCCCAAAGACTTCCCTCTGGCTGAGTAATAATTTCCAGGAAACATCTGACCTCGCTTTGAAAGCAGCAAAGGAGGGAGACCCTGTGACTTCATTGCCAGTCTGCCTGCATTTTCTTGTAATCTCAGTTTTCCAGTTTATAGACAATGGCATCCAGAAAGGTATCTTTTGTTACTTTTGGTCACTGTTAATTGTTAAGCACATGTAGAATTCTAGTAAAGCTGATACACAAGAAAGGGGCTTTTCTTATTGTAGCCAACACATCAACTAGAACAGCAGCTGATTTCAACAGAATTTATTTACTTTAAAAGAGCAAAATTTTCTGGCTGAGTTCTGATACAACAGCATAAGCATGGTCAGCTTTCATGAGAAAATCTTTCCAAGGGCTTGAATCTCTTGGCTATTTTCATAGGAACCCCACCAGAGTGCTCTTCCCTGCACTGTAAGCCCAGTACCACTGCAGACTCTATACTCTGAGAAACATGGGCTGGGACAGGGCTGTAGGGCTCCACAGGGAGAGGAAGGAGCTTGGGCTGTGTATTTTTGCTGTACCTCTAGTGCTCAGCACAGCAAGACATCTTTTGTGCCATTTGATTCATCTCATGAAGGATTCATGTGAACTTAGCACTCCTGTGTGCCAATCCCTCTGTACCACCACAACTCCAAGTTGGCCTCTGTATTGGAAGTTTAAAACTTACACTGTCCTCACAAAGGTTTTGAAGCCTCAAAACTACATCTTTTGAAATTTGAGCCTTTGTACCTACTTGCTACTGGTTTTACTATGTGAGATAAAAAGCACGACTTTGTTGTAGTCCTCAAAAGTCAAAATCCCTTGCTAGGTCCACCTTACAGTAGCGGATGCTTTCGATAATTTTCTGTTCAACTATTTATGCACCATTTTTTCTGATAAGCATATTTATTTTTGCTACAGAAACAAGGGAAAGACTGGCATTTTCTACCACTTTTGATGGGGAATACGTTTTTATACCAATGTTTGGATTTCTTTAGTTATTGTCTGTGCACCTCATTCAGAAGAAAGTCCTGGAAGAGTTTCACCTTTCAAAATCCAGAAATTTCCTGCTAAAATAATTTAAAACTATACAAAGGATAAAAAAAGCAATTACATGATCTGCTGCCACAAGCAGATAGATCTTCAGGGAAAACCATTTGTTGCCATGTCTTGCTTTGAAACCATCCTGGGGTGCTGTTGAGCAGTATATTTCACTGCTCATGCTTCCTTAAGTCAGGAAACAAGGTAAAAAACATGATAATAACTAGGTACAGACTCTGCGATGAGCCTTTTTAAGGAAGTAATTTTAAAGACACATGTAGAAGAAAATACCTGGTGAATTCATGTTGTAGCATACATCTTTCATGTAGTTTGACCTATAGATCCTATTTATTCAGAGTCTCACTACAATCGCTTTTGCAGTTGTCATATGTTTTATGGAGTGGCTGAAAAGTATATGACATCATTATGAGAAAATCTGTTTGGGAGGTGAAAGGACTTATTTGTAAATAGCTTATAACTTCTTGTGAAAATACTTTTATTTTATTTTGAGCAAAACCTCAAATGGTGGTTCTGTCGCATCAAAGACTGCTGCTGTCAGTCCCTGGTGTTAATTCAGTTGGAGAGAGACTGCTGAGGAAGTTTAGAATATTGCTCCATCTTTCAAAAATGTGTTCAAAACAACATCATGTACTTTTCAGCTGTAACCTCTCCTGCCTCTCTTCCCAGCATCAGGTGAGTGAGACACAGAGGATTGCTGGAAGAACCAGAGCAAACACGCATTAGAGTGTCTGGAAGCACGGCATGCCAAATTACATACTGCGCTGCTCAAAGTCCACTGGAATTCTGAGAAACAGGAAACAACACTAACTTTACCCTGAAAATACCTGTTCTTCAGACATAAACAAAGTTCTACTATCTGCCCAGCTTTCTGTGAGTCATATCTACATAGTACTCTTTAAGGAAAATTTGACTTGACTAAAACACTGTGTCCAGTGAGTATCAAACTAATAATGAATACATGTTCCATGAGCTATTGTAATTCTTATGTAATTCACTGGCAGTGAAACACTCCATCCTATTAACTGAGTATGAGATGGGATGCCAGGCTCAAGCCTGTTCTGTGGGACACACTCAAGACTAAAGTCCTGCCTTGCCAGGAGTGTCAGCCCAGAGCTCAAGGCCTATTTGAATACTCATCCATACTGACAAAGCTCTGCACTTCAGACTGACCTGCACACAAGGTTGTACTTAGGCTGTCAGATTAGGGGACAGTTTTCAACTGGATGCTGGTGATGCTCATCTGGAGAGGGGAGCTCTTGTGGTCCCTCTGCTAGAACTGCCATTTTATGCACTCCAAACCATATATGCCCATCTCTCTGCTTTTTTTATTTACATTCCTTTAAATTAAACCCCGTCAGTATCCTTCAAGTAGGGTAATTTAAGACAGCCAGTCAGTAAAGTCAAGCCCTAATAGAATATTTTCTTGTTTCTGCTGAACCCCATGCAGGAAGAGTAACAAGAATAAATTGGTTCATCCTATTTTATATTTCCAGCCAAGGTATTCAGCTGCCTTGATATGAAATAGCTCAAAATTAAATTTTCTTCATTTAAGATATGCAACAGTGGAGTTGCATTCAAAAGATCTGTGTCAGCAGCTCCTTGTTTCAAGCCTTCATATTAAAAAACATGATGAATGCTATTTTATGCCTGTATGTTCAAGCCAAGCAATTTATGGTGTTTAAAAATTAATACAGATTGAAAAGCCTTTGATAATGCAAAGCTCAGCACTCTGGATTTCCTTTTGCTCCTTTATATGTGCTACCAAAATATTTGCTAACCAGCTGTAACCTTTACCCCAGTTTCACCGGGTACTAAAATAGACTGTTGTGCTGTAGATGTGTTCCTCTGCTTTTAATTTGCTGTTCACGTATACTACAGCATGTAGTAACCAAGAGCCTTTTGTAGGGCAAAGGTAACCCAAAGGAATACAGTGAAAGCAGCAAGAGGAAAACATCGAAAGTTGAATCCTACATGCAAGCAACATCCTCTGACATTTAGGCAAACCTGAGTTCAGATTTCTGAACTGAACATTCATGATCATGAGTCATATCTAAAGCATTTTTTATCTGATTTTTTTTTTCTTTTCTACAAACTCTCTATATTCAGATTTAATGTAGAAGCAAGGAATTCTAATGTGTACAAAGGTAACATGCTTCAGGACCCCTCCAAAACTATGAGGAAAATGAATTATTCTGATTTTGCCTTCTTTAATGCAGCTTAGAACAGTTTAAATCCTCCTGAAAATAGCCAAAACAAGCTAGGATATTTTTCTTAGTATATATTAATAATAATATACAATACAAATGATAATCCAACTAAAATCCTCTTGATCAGGTTAACTGGAAAAAAAGCCTTCAGGGAAAAGGCTTATAAATGTAATTTGCAATATGCAGCACCTTTTGTCTAAGGGTTTTATAAATATTAAAACCCAGAATGCAATACATCATTCTAGTCTTGAGTAAAAGAGTTTTTACCCTCAGAGAGTCAAGGTCACAGTCACAATTTCAGAATTCAGGACTATTCCCTGATTCAACAACCACATCCCGAAAGACCAGTAAGAAAAGGAGCCATTGCAGACTGGACAAGGTTGCCCAAAGGTGGCAATTATAGGCTACATCAGGCTGCAGAATAAATGATCTGCACCCTCCTGATTAGCCTGCAGATTGGGAAGGCATTAAGCATCATTGTATTGCAAATTCCTAATTACATTCTGCCTCATGCAAGCCTCTTTATCTCTGTGGCTGGAAGCCACAGTTTAGGCATTTTTTCTCTATTTTAGGCTTCTTAACGTGTTTTTTCACAGGAAACCAATGGGATATGTCTCAAAAATATATTGTTTTAAGAATGTACACATTCTGGGATTCCTAGCAACACGAAGAATATCAAACCTCGATGGATTATAATGGTTTAACCAAGTTTGTTGCTATTGGATTTAAAGCTGAGAAAGAGCACATCTCTGCTGCTGGAAATACTGGGACAGTTTTGTCCTTAAATTATTTTCTATGGTATGATAATTCTGCCATTTAGATTATCCCTAGGTGCCTGTGTAAGTCTTTTTAAAATACCGTATTGTAGCAACAAAATTTTCTCTTAATGTAGTCCCTCTGTATTTATGTATTCTAACACATACACTCCACCTTAAAACTAAATGCTGAAAAACCACACATCCATATATATAATTTAATTATTCATAAATACAAGTGACATTTAAGAAATTTACCATAAGACTGAAATCAGCAAGTTGCCAGAGGAAAGCAACGTACTTTACAGAAAATGAAAAGAAAACCTCACTCTTCTTCCTCAGCCTTACGCCCACATGTCAAAGAGAATAAAGATGTATTTAAAGCCAAGCTTTCATAAGAAATGTTTTTTTTACATATAAATATGCCAATCTTCTACATTCATACAATATACATGTTCTGAGGAAAAAAATATCTACTATTTGACTGATAGGATAGTATAATTTGCAAAGGTTCAAACAGTTATGTTTAAAACACTGAGATGGACTGCTTCTGTGTACAGCTGGTAGTTTTCTGGTATCTGTTGCATGTCTATCAATGCAGAGTTGTTTTTAGACTTGTTCCAAGAACAAAAGAACAGAATCCATAGGCTAAAAAAACTATACACTTAAGTGTTATCTCCAGTTTCTTCAATTTCTTTAAGAAGTTTTAGAATCCTACTGCAAACCATGAGTCTTGTTTTCATTACTATGTCATGTATTCAAAATATTAATGCATGCATAGAAGTGAAAGAGATGCTGTAAAGGTTATGAAAAAAAAAGTGTATGCCTGTGCATGTCTCATAGTTCTACCTAGCTCATTACTTGATTTTTATTTTATTCATTTGGTGGGGATGGGGATTCTTTGGAAGAATAATGTGCTCGCTGTTTTAATGTGAATGCAAGTAAAAAGGCTAGAAAATTAATTGTTAGGACAAAACTTGCTGACTCAACCACTCAGCAGTGTTTCTTGTTCTTTATCTTGTATCAGCACATAATTTTATTACTCATATATGCTATAAAGGATGAAGATTAAGATTGAGATTAGATTAGATATAGTATTAAACCCAAACTGTGTACTTTTCTAGTTTTTTAGTTTACCTTTAATATTAAGGAAGGGTAAAGTCTCAAATTTCAGTAATATGTGAAATTTATTGAACTGTTATCCTCTACTGAGAAAACTAAGATTGGTTAGAAACACAGTGGGAAAAAAAGCAGAAAAGATGAAAGACAGAATGTCAGGTGAAAGATAAATATGCTTGAACTAAATTCAGCTTTTACCTATGCAGACAGATCTACATGGGGTTAAGGTGTATTAAGATTATGTCACGTTCCACTTTTTCCATACTGCACATTAAGACTGAAATAATTTGCCCTATACTTAATGTCAAATCAGCTGTATCACACAAAAGTATTTCTCATGCTAACATAGGAAATCACATTTTTGAGAAGTGAGGGAGTATGTGAAATTAGAGGGTGTTAACTTTCCTGCACCAAGACCCTCACACATCCTTCCCCTGGAGGCCCTGCTCCTTTATGAACCCACGTGTGCATGGACTCACTCACTAAAAGAACCTCATATCCAAGACCTAGAGCTTCTTCTTGAGAGTCAGGGTGATTAGCCTTACTTCTGTTCAAGGCTCTGCAGCTTCCAGGCCCCTGTAGGCACCAGGCTGTCTCCATGCACAGCCTTGTGCTGGTGCTGTCTCTTCTGTGTTATATTTCATCTGAGCTCCTGTCAGGTCACCCAAGGCACATGGTGGTCTGACTTCCATGCTGACTCAACACACAGAGCTCTGTAATAGGGTCAGGAAAACAGGGAGAAGTATTTTAATTAGTCAGCCTGCTGTTCCTTCATGTTCTTTGCATGCCTCTTGCACAGGCATTTCTTATGGAGCAGTTCATTGCTGCCATGCCTGTCTCCTGAACTTGACCCACATTAAATCCCCCTACAAGCAGCCCTTTAGTACTAAAAAAGGCAGCTCTGGAAGAGTGTGAGCTTGCTGAGGTTGCAACACACAGGCCAGCAGGCTCAATGACCCTGTCCTGCTAACATGATCCATTACACGTGGCTAGCGAATGCCCAGCCTGTGGCCAGGGTAGAGGGAGTACAGAGTATTTGTGTGCTTGTGTTGGAGGATCATAGCTAAAAGTAACCACCACAGGGAAAGGTGGTGGAGATGTACCAGCAAGATTTAAACAAACACTTCAGCTTTCTGTTTGGGACCTTGTAAAGACAGACAACTCATGAGTTTAACTGGACAGACCTCTAATTTCCTTGCAGATTTGGGGAAACAGTATGGCCCTGTCTCCATAAGTAGAGCACTCTCCTAAGAGTGTTCCGTTCTTCTGCAGCACGTGCTTGTTGCAAAGAGAAAGGGAATAAACCTCTTTTTTTCAATCTTGATCGAGCAACAACAGGAAAAGAAGCAGGGTGTTGCACCGCAGCCAAAGATAAACTCTCTAATGGAAAGATCATTGAGTAATGAAGACTGCCCAGGGAGCTATAGTGTCTGCCTCCCTGGGGTTTTTTGTGCAGGACATAACACAGCCATCTGTCAGAGATGATTTATATAGAGCTTATTCTGCTTTGGAGCAGGGCACGGTCTGATCGACCTTTTTGGATCCCTTCCAGACCAGTTTTCTCTTATTCCCCATGCTAAGATTCTTGTGTAGATATGAAGTACACTTTTACATATTGCATTTCTTTTATACTCAGGGGGAAAAACCCTTACCTCTCATAATTTATCTATTTACTGAAACCAATTCCATTTCATTAGGTGTAATTACAATTTAATGAGCATTTCTTCATCCTGTATGTACAGTATTCATACATATATATATATATATATATAAATTCAACTGAAACTCTGTAGCACTGCAACATAGTCACCTTTACCTTTCTCTTTAATATGAAGCTCACAGCTCTGCCAGAGTCTAGAATTAGGACTCTCCCCAGATCTGTCCGAACTGTAAAGGTGAAGGATACAGCTGATAATCCACAGAGATGATTGTTTATGTGTTGTTATTTGAAGCTGGCAATTAAAGCTAGGCTGAAATAAAAGAAAAAGCTGTGGCACAGGCAAACAAGAAAAAAGCAATGCACAAGCAGCTTTCTGTAATGGCTGGCTGATCACTGCCACATGATGGAGTGCAGCATCTCTGGCAAGGACCCTGTTTTTCTCATCCACAACCATGTAAACCCAGTGATTCAATAGGTCATCTTAAATTGTTTGTCCTAACTGCACACTGAGATAGGCAAAGGAAGATTATTTCAAGCCAGTGATGTCTAATGCCGTCAAAGATATCTTGAAAGCAAAAATAAATTCTGTATTAATGCATAGTGCCATAGGCACCATGTCCAATTCATTACCTTCTTCAAAGGGTTTTTTAATGGAAATTATCAGTTTCTATTGACTGATTAATAATCCAGTCTCTGCTTTTCTCTGTAGTTCACAAATTAGTTTGTATTAGACATTTAATACACTCTCCTTTATGCTATGCAGAACATCTTTTGAAAAACCAGTAAGAATCAGATTTTGCATGCCATGCAGGTGCTATTTTGTAAACAGGATATCCTGGAAGATTCTTCTTGTGCCATTAAAATAGTTCTAACATGCTGACAAATTAATTGACAACATTATAAGAGCGTTTTCTGATCAAAATCTCATCACTGCCATGCACATAACTTATCTTTACATACTTTCTATTAAGACACACAGCCAAGTAAGCTATTCTTCACCATAAGCCATTCTCAACTAGATTTTTTAAAGCATGCAGGTGATCTGTGAGCTATTTCATAGAAGAACATGTTAAGAATATTATTTCAACAGTAACTGTGACCCACTAACACTAACTGCTTGTGAAACACCTAGTAGTAGACCTCCCCAGTATTTATATTATTAAAATAGCTGTACGTGTGCATATGTATGCTTAGAATTTAGGAAAGTCTTTTATTATGCTTTTTTTCTTGAAAATCCCAGAAAGAGGGCAGAGTTGGGCTAATTGGTATGTAATGATTCATAGCACTAGCTGAGTTATTAACTTCAGTCCTTACCAAAATACTATTGCTTTACCATTTTCCCCATTATATCATCTGATTGTTGTGAGACCTTTTCATTTTCTTGCCCTTGATATACAGCAGAGCTGCTGAGGTCAGAAACAATCGTCCCCTACCACCTCTCTCCTACTGCAGACCAAGAAAATTAGAGCCAGAGCATGTTCATTACTGTTTGCTCTTGCTCCTTCTCCTGCCCAAGTTTGTGTCAGGTCTGTAGCTCCTCTTCTCAAAGGATCATAATACTCGATGTCAGTGGGAGAAAAGAGAGAGCCTGTTTCATATGCATCACCCGTTAAAGAGGGCATGTCATTTAGGGTGAGCTGGCAAGCAGAGCGAGACCACCAGCTGCATAGCTATAAACATAGAACCAGGTCTAGTTTCTGGGAAAGGTCATAGTGTGCTTTCTAACTAGAGCATGTGGATATACTTTCTGCTTTCCAAAGCAGTCTGCCTCACACTGACCTGTGGACAGAAACCCTGGTCTATGCCAGCCCCAACACCACACTCAGGAATTGTGTGGGAAAGATGACTTGCCCTGAACTGAAGTTATGCCAGGAAGCATGCTAACAAATTTTTGTTTGTTTGAGTAACATGCTGCAATTATCTGATAAATCTTGAGCTAGTTTACTTGTTCTGTGTCATTAACATGAATAGTTAAAGAGTCAGTTTCTGTACAAGGCGCAAATCCTAAAGTCACAAAAAATTACGTGTTCACAGCATGGAAAGAAGGGGTTATATCGCAACTATAGTGACCTTGCTGCTCCATCTTCCCTCATGGAAAGTGCTCCCTCTGCCATTGTAGGATGCCATTGTAGGATGCCATTGTAGGATGTGTACCTAAGGGACACAAACTAGGTTAACAGAGCACAAATTCTTTCAGTCTGCAAGATCTGATATGAGCTGTATCTTCCCATTTACTTGTATGTGTACAAACACAAAGAAGGACACAGGCATACTCTTAGGACCCACCAACCAGGCAATTTACTTAGATGTTGCTGTGAATGAGTGTCTGGTCTTCAAGTACTACAGAACCTTTTCCTAACTGGACATTTTCCAGAATATATGGTGCAGGAATTTCAACAGATACTTTCTGCTTTTATAATGAAATAGTATTGGCTATTTTTATTATTGTAAGTGCTCTTGGGTAATAAGCTGATTAATAAAGTTCTGTAATTGATTTACTGGCTTAAAATAGGGAGTCAATGCATTTCATTAGCAGATTAATTAATGACTTCATGTTATCTACTTACATAAACTTAACAGGAAAGTGCTTTGATCTCTTACTACATCCACATGAACAATCTGAGACTGTGGTTCTTATAAAACCTAAGTTACTGCTCTCTCAAGTACCAGCCCATGTTTATTTAAAAATGTAATGCCACGTAAAGGCTTCTGTGCCTGCCATAGTTTTCTCTCTTGTCCTCACTGTGACCCACACAGAAATTTACCAAACACTGGCATCTGTCTTGCAGGCAGAGGCAGCATCCTGTCCTGTCTCTGGACTGGCAGGGTGATCACCAGCAGATGCACAAAATGTTAGCCCAGGGTTGTTGTTCACTGCCATCATTATTCAGTACAAGTTCCCTGCAATACTGCAGAGTTTGATTTGCTTTCTGTATTTGTACAACTAAGTATAAATTTAAAATAATAATAATCTGTGCACTTTGTATTGTATTACTGATTCTGATTTTATAGTCTTTTCACATGAGAAATTGAAGCTGAAATTCATCAAGAGTCTGCATTTACCATTCTTTGCATAATGCCAGTAATGTTAAGGTTTCTTGCATTTCAACATGTAAGAGAAAGATTGAACTACATTCCTTTCTCATCAAGGAAAAAACTGAACTACATTTCTCTCTCATCTAACCATTTTACCTTTCCAAAGTGTTTTTCAATTTCTACCCAAATTTTTAACAAGCCAAAAATAATTGGGATTAGAAAATTTAAGAAAATAAATAATTTTTTGTTATTTCAATCTGTCTTGTAGTGTGCTCATCAGTTTTAAAATTAAGGTTCTTACACTCCAAAACATAGACTTTCAGCACAAGATGGCAATGCATTTTCACTCTTATTAATATTAATGAAATGTTCATCACCAAATCCCTAATCTTCAAGCTGATAAAAGTTGCACTTATGTTTTTTTGTGCTTCTTTGGTTTTATCAATTTTTTTCAACAGTTACAAACTATATTATAGACACCATCAGAGCTTTGGTAGTTGGCTGATTTTCCTGCTTAGTTCTGAAATGGCAGAGATTACTCACCAGGGTTGCTTGGAAAATATCCATTAAGAAACAGAAGGGGCAGAAAAAAAATCTCAGGTTCCTGAAAGGAACATAGGACAGTTGTCTCATATATGTTGGTTTAAAAAAAAAAAACACAAAAAAACCAAAAAAAACAAACAAAAAAAACCCTAAAAAATCTAAATTACCTTGGAAAGATTAAGGGTGACAAAGAGCAGCTGTTCTTTTTATGATGAACCAGCCTCAACATAAATAAAAAGCCACAAAGAAAAGAAAGTGAGCTTTGGGAAGAAAAAAGCATTGTGATGCAGATATTAAGCTTGATGGCAGGTGTGACCTACAGTGAACTTTATCCTGTTTTGGTGCATCACTTATATGACATTTATAATCACACTAGTATTTTAAGGGCAGTGAGTTGTGATTATATTTAGGATTGAGTTTCTTATTAAAAAAAAAAAGAAAGCTCAATATTAAGCAAAGACAGCATCTAGTACTGACCCCTACATGCTGAAATAGTAGAGCTTTTTACTTTGCTGACTTGAGCAATATGAGGCTGAAATTTAGAAATAACAAACATAACTGTTTAAATGCTTATTTTATTGCACAGCTGTCTATTGCAAAACATTGTTTGGTCGAAAACCAAAGTGCTCATTTTGAGTATGCTTCTGGTGGGAAATTATTAGACTTATTCAAACTCAAAACACAGTGTTTAGTATTGATTCCTCTCTACAGTTCCATCTAGAATCTTAAATTCTATGCCATAGAGGGAAATTTGGAGCTAGCGTCATTACAACTGGCATTATCAAGATTAAGTATTTGGACATAACTTGGGAGAAGAAAGTATTTTAGCATGATGATTTCAGTATTTCCAAATCAAAATTATCTGCAAAAAAGTTTAATCTCCTGAGAGAAACTTAAAATTTTACCATTTAAAATGAAAACACTACAGAATGTGAGAATTAACCCCCAGGGTAAAATCTTGTGTTCCAGCCAGCTTGGCAGCCGCTCACTGTTCCCTGGAGCACGAGTGCCCAGAGCCCTCACCCTCCAGCAAGAAGCCACCAGAGAGGCATGTAGAAATCTCATCAGCCAGCACTGCTACAACACTATTTTAATAACAGGTTTAAGTACAAAAGGAGATCTTATACCTCAGCAACAATGCAGCTTGCTTGAAAATAGAGAATCAAATTTTTTAAATTCTGGAAGGAAAGAGAGAGAGAAAGAAAGAGAGAAGGAGAGAAAGAGAGAAAGAAAGAGAGAGAGAAAGAGAGAGAAAGAGAGAGAAAGAGAGAGAAAGAGAGAGAAAGAGAGAGAGAAAGAAAGAAAGAGAGAAAGAAAAAGAAAGAAAGAAAGAAAGAAAAGAAAGAAAGAAAGAAAGAAAGAAAGAAAGAAAGAAAGAAAGAAAGAAAGAAAGAAAGAAAGAAAGAAAGAAAGAAAGAAAGAAAGAAAGAAAGAAAGAAAGAAAGAAAGAAAGAAAGAAAGAAAGAAAGAAAGAAAGAAAGAAGGAAAGAAGGAAGGAAGGAAAGAAAGAAAGAAAGAAAGAAAGAAAGAAAGAAAGAAAGAAAGAAAGAAAGAAAGAAAGAAAGAAAGAAAGAAAGAAAGAAAAGCCGAAACTATTTCTCCACTTATGTTGAACAGTTAAACTGCTTATGCTACACACACCTTTATAAACAAGGTAAAATAAATCCCATCCTGGGTATTTACAGTCAAGCTCTCTTTGAACACATCTGACATTTGCCGAAAAGCAAAATCTTTTCCATTATTTCAATTCAATATCTATATTGATCGTGTATTATGGGTAATTCATTCTTTTTACACCACTACTCAACTTTCGAACAAGTTAAAAATCACTCCAAATCAGAAAATATAATCCAAGTTTGGGAACAAAGAAACAAAAAATGGATTTAAAGGCATAGATCAATGTATTGACTCCCACTTCCACTACTGAAAACTAAGGGCAATCTTCCACTTTCTCAGCTTTGTGTTCTCTCTGATTTTCAAGTGAAAGAAATGAAATATTGCCTGGTCTCATTTAGATAACATCTGAACCTTCAAGCTGGCAAATTTATTTTCACAGTTTTTGCTTACCCAAATTTTGGCCACCACATTTTAAGAGATATCTTAAGCTATTAGAGAGCATCCAAAGCAGGGCTACAAAGAGGGTAAAGGGTCTGGAGAGGAAGCCATACAAGGAGTGGCTGAGGTCACTTAGCCTGTTCAGCCTGGAGAAGAGGAGACTGAGGAGACCTCTTTGCAGACTACAACTTTTCTCATGAGGGGAAGAGGAGGGACAGACAGTGACAGGACCAGTGACAGAGCTCATGGGAATGGTCAGAAGCTATATCAGAAGTTTATGTTGGATATCAGGCAAAAGTTATTCACCCAGAGCAGGATTTGGCACTGGAACAGGTTTTCCAGGGAAGCAATCACAAAACTTGCCAGAGTTTAAGATTTTGGACAACATTCTTAAGCCCATGGTGTGATTCTTGGGGCAGTCCTGTGCATGGCCAGAGCTGGACTTCAATGATCTTTGTGGGTCCCTCCCAGCTCAGAATATTCTATGATTCTAAGATGTGCTGATAACCTTGGACTCTAGTTCCATATATTTGCTGACATGGGGCATTTAGCAAAAGCTAGCAAACTTCCCTCTGTTTACAAGCTTTTGTGCTTGTCTCAGTTTTGTGTCTCTAGAAAAATACATGGGTTATCAAATTGTCCACAAAAGAGTACATTTTCTTAAGTTTTCTTCTAGGAAAATGCAATGTGTTTTGTTCCTTAAAAAGGGTGTACAAATCTATATATTTTTAAATGTTTGGGGATCATTTTGTTTCGGTGTCCTGGGCTGTAAAAAGTACACTGCTTTAAAAGTATAAAGCAGTGATTTATTGATCAACTCAAGGGAAGGTGGTGACTGGGATTTCACAGGATTCTAGGCTAGACATTGCACATTCTCCACTCCAACAAGAGACTCAAAAGATATTTTGCCAGGGAGGAGAGGATCAGTCAGTGGGGGAGGAGAGTCAGGGAGCTGGAAATGAGGTCCTGAGTGATGCTGAGCTGCTGTCACACAGCAGTTCCATCAATACTGATACTGCTGAATGAATCCTCATCAACTTAGCAACTTCTTCCCTTGAAGATTTTATACACTGTTGGACCAATATTTTTCTCATCAAAATGCTGGGCTCCTCATTAGCCATGTCTCAAAAATTCTTGGAGACTTGGCAGACTTTGTCACAATTTTGTCTCAACTTAGCAACTTTCTCAGCAGTCTGAGTCAAGGCTGTGCACCCAAAACATATCAGAGGTGGGCTGTCAGTTCTTGAAACGTTAACAGCTGAAGGTCTCACACCCAGTTTGTTACAAAGAAGGATGCAGACAGGAGAGGTTATATTAAGGAGAACCACCATCCAAGTACAAATCTAGATGTATCAGTCTTCATGTTTGCTCTAGAAATAGCTAAAAGTGACAACTAGTGATGTGAAAAAAGGCACTGGCCATATTTTTAAACTACTTTTGCTTTTTTATATCAACCAGGATCCTCCCTGAGATTGGTGTTATGATCAGGTATCAACCACATCAGACTCCACAACCATTAGTTAACTTATAAGCCATAAAATTATATGTTTTGATTAAAAAGTTATAGCCATTATCATTTTGCTAATGGCAGTCTTTTAATTTCATTCCTGCAGTAGAATAATGATGAGAAATTTACTGCTTTTGAATACACACAGCAATAGTATGGGCATTTATTTATTGTACTCATTATCATCTAAGAAACCTAATCAAATCCTTCTATATGAGAAAAGTACAAAAGTTTATAACATCATTATTAAACAACTTTGAAACAAACAGGTGTAACGGATATAGGGCATAAACACATCATCACACAACCACACCTGGCCTCATGCCCAGAAAGCTTAGGACAGTGAGTGATACCAGGGTGTCATTGTGGCCAAAACTTGCCATGCTAAAGAAATAACTGCTTTCTCTTGTCAGGGGGGATTTTCATGGAGGATTATGAAAATCAGGATCACTCGCTTTTTTTTGGCACTCAGCTTGCACTGTCCTGTGTATCTATTGTGTTGAGAAACAGCAAGATGCTCAGCCATGGTTAGCACCAGGTTTGTAGGGAACCCTCTACTGTTTTTTTCTGATTGCTTTTTTGGTTGTCTTAGGTAAAAGCCTCCTCTGTTGCTGAAGGGAACTAGACAAATATAAAATAAATAGAATGAACAAGTTCTGAAATGAGTTCTTTGGGAAAAGTGAGACTTGAGCTTCCTTTTGTGGGTGGTTCAAGGCATATTTGGGGCTGCCCTGCACAAAAGATATTCTCAGGAAATGCTGAAAAATTTTAACTTCACATACTATGTATCCATACTTCTGAAACACACCTAGTTATTCACAGTCTCCCAGATGAAAAAAATAGAATTTATTTAGAATGGATGATCAGGGGACCAGAGATGAAGCTTGAAACAATTATCATTTCAAATTGAGAAAGAAAATGTATCACTGAGGATAAGGTTAGAGAATGTAAAGAACCCTGTATGTCCTGTTCTCACTTCTTCTATAATATGATGCTAAACAGATGATGCCTAGAAAATACCTTGCTTTGTTTACAAAACTAAAGGATATGATATTACCTGCTCAGTTTCTGTGGCAGTTTAATTTCAACTGAAGAATCATAAAAATATGTTAATAATGAGAAATTCTGGGAAGAGTGATCTTGCAAAATGCAATTTCCAAACAGTTTAACCCCAGTACTACTCTGTTGATTTCATTATGCCACCCCAGATTTATCTCTGACACAAAGCATAGGATAATTGATGTCTTATATTAAGTGGGATGTTTCATTTTTAATGAAGAGAGGTTGCTTGTTGCTTGAGGATCGTAACTGGATTTATCCTCCAGGGTATTGCACTGAAGTCAGCAGAAAAATAGGGTAAAGGAAGACCATCCTACACCTTTCTAAAGCTTATTTAATTTCTTAAAAGTGAAACTAATAGTAGTTCTATTGCACCACTATTATTTTAATGAATTATATTTTTTTTTCTCATTCACAGGTTGTACATTGCTTGTCTTCTTAAATTGCATATTCTGGTGATATATAAATGTATTCATATAAAAGGTATCACAAAGCACCCTTCTGTGGTAGGTCCTGTAGACTGGGAGGGCTTCACAAAAGCAGCTCATGCAAACATGAAACAATGCCTCAGAGAGCACCAGATAATGAGGGAGATTTAGTGTTCCAATGCTCCTTCCTATTCCTTCTCGTGTGCACCCATCCTGCTATGTTTGTTTCTGTTCATCTCACTCTTGCCATTTCTGGAGAGATGCCACAAGCAGTCACACTTGGTAGGAAGAACCCAGGAAGAACCATCAATAGCATTTTCCTCAGCATATAAACACAATTTAGAGCTTTTTTCCAGGTTAGAAAGGACAATGGACTTGATGCACTACCCTATTTTCACTCTATCTTGTATGCTGATTATCACAGGACCTGGGGCCTGTTTGACCTGGAATGAAAACTCAGGAAAAAAAAATCACAACCAAACAGGAAAAGTTGAGGAGGGGTTGAATTATTTTCAGGGTGTTATAGCTTTATCTATTAACATTTACCTCTTAGTCAGATCTGTGACTCTGTACTTAAATGAGAAGAAAGGGAATTCAGCATCGAAACTACATACTGCCAAGGCCCCAAAACTTTTGAACCTTCTTACAAGACTGCAGGAACAAAAGAACAGTGTACAAACATACCTGTGAGGTTTAAATTACCACAGTGTAACCAGAGTGTATATAGCTACATATTTGTAAAGATTGCTTTGGTACCGTATCTATAAATCCTCACAAATCCATTTCTGCAGGGGCAAAGGCCATTTTTGAAGGAGAATTTTGTGTTATAGAAAATTCATGTTCTGTTGTCATAAAAGTTTCAGGTTCATTCTCAGTTTTGCTGTTTTCCCTTAAATTGAGTTTAGATTGAAAACGAGTGTGTTCTCCAGCTGTGAGAAATGTAACAGCCCTCAGTGGCTGCTTTGCTATACAGTACAACCAAGAACATAATTTGTTCACTGGCTTTAATTTGCAAGTTCCAATTAACAGTCAAAATGCTCAGCTTCTATTAGGAACTCACAAAATCTTGCATTTTTAATGGATTACATAATAAGAGCTTTCTTCAGAATCAAAGTGAGGTAGAGAAAAAATTTATTTCCTGAAAAACTCTTGTGTCTTGACTTCAGATCCCTAGCACAGTTCATGTTACTAAAGCAAAAACTACCTCTGCCAACGATATTTTCGGGGATAAGAACATATAATCAAAATTCCACTGATCAACAAAATTTATTCTGTTGAATAAAAGAAAAAAGAAAAAAACCCTCTAACTTGTGCCTAAATTCAAAACATTATCTGTTTGATGTTAGCCTCTGTTTACCTAGCATCTTACCCTACCCCAGAATTTTCTCCAGAATTTTTTCAGACAGCAATATCCCTTTCCAACTGATAACATTATGAAGCAGATCTGTATCATCTCCTTATTCCAGCAGATGTCAAATTTCCTATAAAGGAAGTTCGAAGGTCTATGTGAGTTTGCTAGAAATGACCACAAACTTGGAGGAGTTATCATTGTGACCAGGTTGTAACACAGAAAATCAGATGTGTTTTTCATTAAAGCAGTCAAGAGAAGATGAAGACGCTTAAATGAATCACCAGGTGGTCATGGCAGTCCTTCCTTGTGTCACAGCACAAGCACTTTAGCTGAGCTCAGAAGAGCTCTTCTGAAATGATTTTCTCTACTTGGCTCACAAGATGAACTGTACTTGCATGTTGTGAAGGTGATCTCTTTAGTTAAAGATAAGGCAGAAAAGTTGCTCCACAAGCAAACATTAAATCTCCTGCTACATATTAAGTCTATGGGATGAAACTAGAAAAACTGCAAAATAAGAAATAAATATTTTTTTTAAAGTTATGGTATTGCTATCATATTAGGTTTATGTATTTATTTTACTATGAGAGGTCATAGGGAATCTAAATAGCCTTAGAGATACTTAAAATGACTGCACAAATACTTAGCAATCTAATTGAGATAGACCAGCTTTGAGCAGGATTTTGAAGTAGATTCAAAAAACTCCAGAGTGCCCCTCAGATCTAAATATCCTGGTTTCAGGGTTATGAGGTGGAGTTTAGTACTAAGGGTGACTGGCAAGAAGGACTGTAAATATGCTCAAGTGATTTTGTAGTTTGAAATAACCCTTGATAAACAAGTGTGAACAGGAGGCTGGTAATCCTCTGGCATGGACTGAGTTCAACAGCATGTGCATCTCTGCTTGTCTGCCTCTGCCCTGGTTTTGCTTCAGGCATAACCCAGTGAGGTAAAAGAAATAAATTTACTACTTATGCTTTAGCCATGGGTTTATGGTTGTCCCAGCTGCTTGCCTGTGCTGACTCATACGGTAAGTATAGTGAAAACTTTAGACGCAGCAAATTATTAGGGTGTAGTAAAGGTCAAGACTGATAGAAGATAGAAATTTGAGAAGCCAAGACAAGACACTGTCAAAGAAAAAATTAGGAGCAGTTTTACATTAAACTTTTTATGAAATTAGCATCTAAATTTTCCTGAACTTATGTCAAGATGAAATGATTAAAAAATTGAAGTCTGTCCTTTCGCACCTTAAACCTAGCAGACCAATTTGTAAAATTTTAGTCAGTCTTTATTCATGTCTATCATTATTATGGATTCAAGATCCGGTTTAGAACAGCAAATAGTATCTTTCTCAGTGATATTTTAATACACACTTAATTACAACCAAATTCAACATACTCAAAGCTGTTAATTGATTTTGTTTTTCTTTCACTTAACCCAATATACTTGATGTCCTATGATTCCACTTTTATCTCACCTACAGTGTGAATATATTTATTTGAAAATCAAGTATTTATTTATTTATATAAAACATAGAAATCAGTAATTATGAGCGGCAGCTGAGAGAGGTGGATTTGTTTAACCTGGAGAAAAGGGGGCTCAGAGGGGAGACCTTATCACACTCTACAGCTGCCTGAAAGGAGGCTGTGGCAAAGCAGGTGTCAGTTCCTGCACAACAAGTGATTGGATAAGGGGAAGCAATCTCAAGTTGTGCCAGGGGAGGTTTAGTTTGGATATTAGGAAAACTTTTTTCACCAAACATGTTGTCAAGCATTGGAACAGACTGCCCAGGGAAGTAATCAGCCCTGAAGGTATTTAAAAGACATGTGGACCTGGGGCTTAGGGACATGGTTTAGTGGCAAACTTGGAGGTTTTAGGTGTACAGTTGGACCTGATCTGAAGGGTCTTTTCAAACATAAATGATTCAATAATTCTGTATAGGTTCATTTGACTGAAAGGTTTTGAACACTTCATTAACATAAACCATGCCAAATATTCCTGGTAATCTCAGAGAAAATAAACAATAATTTTAGCATAACTATTAAAGCATATAATTGACTATTTCTTGGGAGTATCCAACATTTTTATGGCATGGAAATGTAATAGCACCTGTCCTGATGAAACAGAAGTTATTCAAAACAAATCTGATAATAATTTGGTAAGGAAATCTATAGTGTTTCCAACATATTAATATCAAACGATTCTTCCTACAACATTAAAATTAAATGAAGTTAAATTAAGTATGACAACAGGTTAATGAAACTTTGGTGTGCAATTGTGAAATTGCACAAAACATCCAAATAGCCAAAAACGTCTATCCTGAACTCTCATGTTACACAGATGCTCAGCTGAAGTCTAATGTATGCAATAGATTCAGCCTTAATTACTAATTGCACAAATATTCACACAGGGAGGCAAAGCTTCAGATGTAGGTGTAGAATAAGAGACTATAGGTGACCTTGCCCCTGATAAGTCACAGTTGTACTATGTAATTACCAAACAAGAGGAACAGCCTTGTCTTTAATGGGTTGCAGCTGTGACTAATAAAGGTGTGATAAAAAGGGTGGGTTAAGTGGTCAGGGGATTTTGGAGTAAGAGAGCCTGGAAAAAGATGGCTTTGAGGAGGTAGAGGAGCCCTAAGGAAGAAGGAATGATCCAGAGAGACACAAGGAAGAGTGTTGCTGCAGTAAATGACTGCTATGAGGTCAATCTGGATCTGATGGAGCCAGAGCCTGCAGTTATAGCTGAGCTGGGTGAAAGCTGTGCTCAGAGTCTGCAAACCAATACTTGCAGTCATAGTCCAGCAGGAAATAGCCAGCAGTCAGAGTCTGCAGTTGGACCCTACAGCAGGAGCTTGCTGTAGGAGAGTCAGGATGGCAGAGCTGTAACAAAGAATAAACTGGGGCCCTTTTCATGTTGTTGGATGATAGTCTTTGTCTTTGCTCACTTCTACCCCTAATGAGAGGTCTGCTGCAATGCTTCAGACACCCAGGAAAAAAAATGAGGGAAAGGAAAATATCACCTATTTCCATGATGAAAATAATAGGTAATGCACTGGGTTTTTTATGCCGTTATTGACTATTTTCCAGTTGAAAAGGTTTTTCTTCGTTTTGCAGTCCCTATGATATTTTTTCTGAGGTCCTTTTTTTTGTAAAATTTGCCTTTGTAAAAATCTTAAAAACCAAACCTATTCATGATATCCAGTCACAATGCATATTTAAATTAGGAGTTTGTGTACTCCCTTTCTGCTGGAATGTGACAGCTCTTGCTGCAATTCAGGTCCATCTCATCTCTGCAACAGATGTGGTTTATGTAAGTTACAAGTCCAGAATGTAGTTAAGTACAAAAAGATGTAGAAGTGTTTATGGATCTAATGGAAACACCATATTACTGAAAGAAGAGACTTACTTTACTGGAAAAATTGTGGGCTTATTGAGTATGAAATGGGGCTTCCATGCTTTTGTTTTCTGCCTTTTCCATATTATTCATCTCCCTCAGTGTGTGTCTGCCTATTAACACAGCACAGAATCTATAATGTTACCAACCTTAACTACAAAGGCATTGACGGAGTGTTTAACAACACAGGTGAAGGTGATGTCTTGTATTTGGAAAAAAGAAATTGCTGGAATTACAATGGGCAACTTCTTTACAAGAGTTTCCAAGACATAGCAGTTACACAAAGATTATAGGAAAGGGAGCTCTGGTTCAAGGGAAATGGTTATCTGAACAAGAAAATAAAGCTAGGAACAGGCCTTCTGCAGCCACATGTACAGGTACATTTGTGCTCAGCCTACCGGGTTACTGCTGATCAAATTCTCACTGAAAGTTTTAGAAACTGAACGAATTGAAGGTCCAGTCTGGTGGTATTGCAACAGACAGTACAAAAGCAAACTTTCAAAGGAAGTTTCCAAAGAGGTCTCTAATCCAAATAGAATTAATGTGCTTCCTTCCATGCAAGAACAGAAGCTATTACAGAGACCTGTATCCTGATAATAGAACAGTAGCAAAAGTGAAAGAAGGCTCTAAAACACTGAACTCACTTTTTTTAAGAAAAAAGAGCATACCTTTTAAATCTGCCTCCCCCCCACCCCCCATATCTGCAATATCAAAATGTTGTTTTTCAGTTTAACTCTTGGAAGATTTTTTTTTTTTTTTTTTTTTTTTTTTTTTTTTTTTTTTTTTGGGCAAAAAGTCTCAAACAACCATGACTGCAGCTTGGGGCAAGGAGACCCACAGACTATAAGGCTGGATTTTCCTCACATTCAATGGCACAAAGTTAGGGAGGGAACAATAACTAAAGCGACTGGCTTTTCCTCTCTCTTAACAGCTTTAATGGACAGACAGAAAATGTTTTTCTCACACACCAGCTCAAAGTGCTGCTTTGTGACACATAGATGTTAATTGTTGCTTTGATTGGATAAGTATATACAGCATCTGTTTTTGAAATTTACTTATTGCCTGATTTTTTTTCTTTTTTACTCTGAATATTTCCTGAGAAAGCTTTACTTCAACGCTTACTTACTTCTATTTTGTCGTAATTTTGTGAAGCACTAAAACTTCACTAAACAAACCAAGCCTTTCTTGCATATCAACCAAAAATTAATAAAAACATGCCAAAGGCAACTGCTTTTTAACTTCCATCCAGTTTCTCATTACCATTCCCCTTCTCATTTCTTCCTTCATTTGGATGCTTGGATCAGAGAGAGACTTGCTCCAAGGCTTACTTCATAGGTAACAGGCACTTGTTCATTTTAATGACTGTCACTTTCTCAACATGAATACAAGAAAGGTTTTACTCTTTAATTCAAATAATGGTCAAAGCACTATGAAAATAAGTTACATGTAAAGTATTTCATGCTGGGCATGTAATGGACTTGAGAACAGCAATTGTTTCCAGTCCTGCTCACAATTTCTTCTGGCTGTCTGTTGGAAGATGTGATAGGGAGCATACGGTCATCTAGAGAAAAGGTGCAGATGAAAATGCAGAAACACTAGGCCTGGATAAGGCTAAACCCAATGCTTTTTGACATTTCTCATAAAACTGGAACTTCTTGGCCCTGTGGCAAAATCAATGCCTCAGTGAAATCAACATCCATGTCAGTTCTACTTTGAGTAGTTTCTCCAGCTTTTTAAGGCTCTGGGGACTTACCAGCTTTCATAGTCTTTGCTCTGTGACAGACCCTCCTGGCTCAGTTATCAAGACCCAGAGCTTCTGTTTTGCCTCATCAGATAGCATCTCGTCAAAGATCAAATTTAGACTAACATTACATTCAAAGTGCATCTACTGCCCTCTCAGTGTTTTCAGTGTATATTTGTCTTAGCCTGTACTTGCATTTGCATTAGGAGATAAAACTAAGCCTTTTTTCCCTTAATTCTAACATTCACCACAGCATAAGATCGGTAGTGTCATAAAATGCTAGCTTAACATCAGCAAACACATGTAAAATGCCACTGAATATTCTTGTGCTGCTATTATGGGATATTGTTATGCTAGCAATGACCTTTCACGGATTAGTATCAAATTAGTGTGGTGTTCTGGGAGCTGAATCACCGCTTGAGATTTGGAACCTAATAGCAAAATGATGGAAGTCAAATAATCCTGAGCTTCCGTCCTGGATTAACTGCAAAAAGCCAAATGTGCTCCCTGTTTTCATCAAAGAAAATGCTGTAGTTAGGACTGACAGTCTCACTCGCCACAGCTACAGTCAGGGAGCTAGCCAGTTCTTTGGGAAGTAGGAAGGAGTTCGGTGTTTCTTTTCTACAAAGCTGGATTTTGACATATCCCTTGGCCCAGTCTTCCAGGATGAGATTTTCCTAGTGCTTCCACCATCAAAGTGCCAGTGACCCATGCCAGGTTCTCACTGTCCAAGCCAAACCTCTCATTTGAACAGCAAGTCCCCAGCCGATCCTCAGCAGAGCCCCTAGGGCTTAGCTTGCTAGCAACCCACCATCAATAAAGAAAAAACACAACCAAAGGTTCACAGCTGTCCTAAAGATTCTCCTCAACATTGGTTTTTCCCCCACTTCATTTTTTCTTTGCCTTGATAGCTACCAGATTTTAAACTCTCCCTCACAAGATAGTCAGCAAGTAATATTTGAAAAAATTCACAGGGGAAAAAAACACCAAAACAAATATAATTCTTTGATGAAGAGTTGACCTGTGGATATATTAAAAATGAGAGCAAAGTAAGTGAAATAGCTGTCTGTATTTTGCACAGATTTTAACCAAACCAGGTTAGCAAGCAAGGTTTTGACAGCATCTAAAAGAAGAGACATATTTGAGGCACCAGGGTCACACCACCAAACCTTGCCAAATTATGGTCATAAAAATGTAGCTTTGCATGCAAAGTAGGGAAGACAATCACCTAAGCAGGAATGTTGCAGCTTTATTAGGAGAAAATCACTTTTTATCACCCATTCCACACCACCAAATTTCACTGTAAACAACTCTGAAAAGCAAGTTTAATTTCATTACTAGTTTCATTTCATGTTCATTAAAAGTTCAGGTACAAAGATGATCAAGAAATTTAATGCATTACCTTGTCTTTTTAATACCATTACAGTTATTTCTCTCAGTTTCACCTCGAGTTCTACAGGTTTATACGTTCTATTTTTCCTTGTCAAAGTATTTCCAAAGGGCTATATCCAGACAGCAGAGAAGAGACATAAAGCATGAAGTAAATCACAGGTTATTTTAATCTGATCTCTCTGATGGCTAAAATATTATCTCTACAGAAATGACAATTTTTGATGTTACAGAATCATCCCTTTATTCAAACTGTGTTACACTGTTTATTTTCAGTGCGTTTAGGAGGTTTGTACTCTCTGTATCTGGATAAAACTCTCAAGCTGCTTGTATATTTTGCAAGAATCACTGCTGGAAAACCCTGCAACTGGCATGTTTTGCAGGTTATTTATTGAAATTTCTCTGTCAACCCTTCTAAATAGACTTGATTAACCTGGCAGACATAATAGATAAAATTAGCAAGAATGTGTGAAGAGTATGGGACTTCCCAAGCCTAAACCAGGGAGAGCTTTTAGAGCTGATCTGGCAGCTGTTCTGAATGAGTGGTTTGGTCACTAAGAGAAACACGTTGAAAGATCTTGGCAAAATCAAGGTTTAATATGAATTTGTGAAAATACAACTTCACAGAGTTTGATGGCAAGGTTTTACTCTATTACATACTACAAGGGTAAAGCATATAAAGGAAGATCAAGTCAGAAGCAGTTTGGAATGATTTACATGGAAGCCAGGAAAGTAAAATGTAGTAAAGGTGCAAAGGATATGGATGTAGATAAGGGTGAAAAAGGGCTTAGCAGTACTTAATCTTGGAGTACTTTAACATTCACAAAGTGATTCAATGGGGTTTGCTTCAATTACAGTAATGATTTAACTATCAATTTGAGATAGTAACATTCCCACACACAAAAAGGTAAATTGATATATACACCTACTTCGCACCTATGTGTGTAAAAGTACGTTATCAAAAATTACCCCTGGGTTCAGTGAATTACTTGCATCAAATCCCGTTGTTTTTCCCAACAGGTAAGGGTTGCAACCTTAAGGAGTGTGAAGAAATGGGAGGGGATGGATACAAGTTCAGATCTTATTTTCAGCAATGGTTCTTCAAGTCTTATAAGCTTGAGAATTTGTGAGCTCTGAGAGGCATCCCACTCAGAAAGAGGTGCTGGCATAGCCTATTGCAGTCCAGCAGAGTTCAAAGAGCTCTCTCAGGATTCCTGTTTATAAGGCCACAAGAGGATTGACTTGGATCATCAGTAAGTTTCCATCCTGACCCTAACCCCAGTCAGGAATGGCTAGGCTATTTTCCCAAAGTGCAGTAACAATGGTACTGTCTCACCAGGGCTAGAATTCACAATAGTGCTGTTCCACCACCAGGATAAAATTCAGGTAAATGGTTTACCAAGGCTATAGAGAGCTGCTTATCCTTTGTTTCACACCTTGTTTCTGATCATTCCCACCTCTACCCTGCAAGATCTCCTGCTGTGATCAGGGATTGAGGGCCTCACAGCTCACCTGGTAAGGTCCAGGAATGCTTCACTGCTCAGTTTGGTCAAGGCTTAGCAGGAGCTTCTGAGATCAGACCCAAGGAGATCCCCATCCACAGGTGTGGAATATGGTCATTGCTTGCTGAAGAAGCTTGGAGAGAAAGACACATGCAGTGAGCAGACGTGTGCATGCCCAGAGGTTGTCAGGATGTACAGCTGGAAATGTGGTTCCTCGCGCTGCCTTCTAGCCTATCCTCTTAATATTTCTTGCCTGGAGCTTAATTTCTTCTTTTTTTCTTCCTGATTTTAATTTTTCCTTCTTTTCTGGTCTTGATCCTTTGTTTACTAGGTTTCTACTCTTTCTCGAAGCAGAAAAATAGTACCCTGCAATCTCTCTCAGCCTTTCTTTTCAGCAATTCTCATCTTCCTTACAGACACAGTAGAAAAGATCTTGGCCTCTGCTTATTCAATTGTAGATCATGTTTTGTATTCTAGATCATACTTTTTCTACGAAAAATATTTTTCAAGTCATTCAGTAATGTAGAAATGTGAGCATTTTAAACCTGGAAGGACACACAAAACAAATATATGAGCTCTGAAATTCTCAATCACTGCTTGCATTTTAATATTGCATGATCTGCAGTATCATGCACGGTATTTTTCAAAGTTGTGTGTAAAGAAGATGACCTTTTCACTTCTCAGGGAAAAACCCTAAATAATTAATTATGTCTGGTACTAACATCAATAAACATAGTCATAATTTCTTGAGCTTTCTGACAGCAGTGGGGGAAAACATCACGTTTGGGTCTCACGAACTTTGCTGAAGCTGGCCTTCTTTGGATTTACAGTGCTCTCTTGTGGCCAGCTCAGGCCTCTGCAAGATAATAATTTGCTACCCTAAGATCTCCAGGTTTTTTGGCCAGTACAGTCATTCTCAAGCTGTCACAAAATAATACAAATGCCAAAATCTGTCAAAACAGATGTTTTATAGAAGTGTTTTCTCTCTCTTTTTTTTTCTCCCCCACTGGCAAAATTACCTAAGTTGTTCATTCATCAAAAACAGCCTCCAAATACTTAACAGCCTGAAAGCCATGTAGAGAAAAGAAAAAGATTACTCCTGAAATGGAAAGAATAATTTTAATATGACATTCTCTTTAACCAATATTAATTTTTATCATGGATTTTTTAAGGCTAACATTCACAGATTTTCACAGTATTATAGCATGGTTTGAGTTGGTTTTTCAAAGTCCAGTTGGGCCTTGAACACTTTGAGGGTTGGGGCATCCACAATGTCTCTGAGAAACCTGTTTCAGTGCCTCACCATCCTCTCAGTAAAGAATTTCTTCCTTGTATCTAGTCTAAACCTACCTTCTTTTAGTTTAAAGCCATTGTCCCGCATCCTTGTATAGAGTCCTTTTCCGCCTTTCTTGTAGCTCCTTCAGCTGCTGGAAGGCTGCTCTAAGGTCTCCCTGGAATCTTCTCTTCTTCTTTCTGAATAATCCCAAGTCTCTCAGACAGGTTTCATAGGACAACTGCTCCTGCCCTCCGATCATTTTCATAGCTCTGAGTTCCCTCAGGACCCACAGATGTGTCTCATCAGGTCCCATGGACTTGTGCACCTTCCAGCTCCTTACACGGTCTCAAACCTGATCTCCTACAATGGAATTTAATACATTCTCCCAGTTTCTGCCTTTACCTTTTGTGATTTGGGCAGTGTGGCTGGTGCACTTGCTGGTAAAGACTGAGGCAAAAAGTCTTGGAGTACCTCAGCCTTCTCCATGTGCCAGGGCACCAAATCTCCTATTTGCTTTTGGAGAGGGACCACAGTTTTCTGAGTCTTCCTTTTTTCACTAACATAGCTATAAAAGCTTTTCCTATTGCACTCAACATCCCTGGCCAGATTCAGCTCTATCAGGGTTTTAGCTTTCCTAACCTGATCCCTGGCTGCTAGGACAATTCCTTCACATTCCACCCAGGCTACCTGTCCTTGCTTCTATCCCCTATTGGCTTCCTTTTTTGTCTGAGTTTGCTCTAGAACTCCTTTTTCATCTACACAGGACTCCTGACATTTTGCCTGACCTCTTCTTCATTGGGAAGCATATTCCTGAGCTTTGAAATGATCCTTGAATATCATCCAGCTTTCTTGGGTTCTTCTTCCATCCAGGGCCTTACCCCATGGTACTCTAACAGGCAGATTCCTAAAGAGGCTGAAGTATGCTTTCCTGAAGTCCAGGTTATATCACCTGGTCTATCACTTTTCAGATATATCACTGTCTCCTTGAGAACTGCAGGCCCACTATTAAAAAACCCCAAAACCTAGAACTGAGGAAAATCATTCATCCTGCCAATATGTGCTCAGCCCAGCCCCACCTCCATGCTCCTGCATTTCAAATGTGCACTGAGCAAGGTTTCCAGACCAGCAGGTGGGATACAAGAGTGCACGTGAGGCAGGCCCCGCAGGGCTGAAGGCAGATTGGCACCACTGAACCACGTTCTGGTGACACTCATGTTCTTTGCATGATATTCCTGGGGAGTTTAGTGATCTCACTAAGGAAGTGATCTCACAGAAGGGAACCAGGAACAAAGAACCAAGAACAAAGGAGGGTCCAGGTTTATATACTGAATGGTGGAAGGTGGAGCATCAGATCTGAGGGCCAATGGGTTGAGGGAATAGGGGTGGTACAGAGGCAGGACTAAGGGGTAACAGCCAACTGGGATTAGGGGTGGAGTGACAAGGAGCAGGGAGCACTAGGGAAGTCAGGAGCAGGGAACATTCTAGAACTGGGGTGGAGAAAAGGGATTATATAAACAGGATACGTTAACCTATGACCACAAAGAATTGTGGGAGAACATTTTTCTAATCTTATAAAGGAGTGTTTCTTCCCAAGGCATCTGGGCCACAGCATCCCCCACCAACTCTTGGGATGCAACAGTGCTCCCCATTGAAGCTGGTTGATTAACACTCTCATTAATCTTAGGTGCAGAGGAAGGTGGGCAATAAACTGCCGCTGTGCTTAAGAACACACCCTAGTCAAATGAATGGGTGGGAAATGCCTTCTCTGCTCCTCTGCAATGGGGCAATGCATTTAGGAAGAAAATGCTAAAGCCTGCAGAAGGGTGGTGTCTCACCTGGTCTTCACTTCTGCACACCACGTGTGTAGAAATTTTCCACATGTACATAATACTAGCCTCAAGTTCTCAAAACCTTTCAAATTTGTTGGCTCACAAGCATTCACAGGGTGGAGACAAAATATTGTTGGTGATGTTCAAATATTCATTTGAATGGTGAAATAATTTAAGTATAGAGTCACAACTTAAAAAGAAACTCTCAATTAGGCTATAATAATTCAACATCATACATAAGCTAGGAAAAAATATACACAGAGAAGTAATGAAGGAAACAAGAGGAGAGAAAAACTGAATAGTTATTACTAATTAGCGTATCTTACTGATTTGGTCATTTTGCTTTTACAAAAAGTCTAATTTTTTTTTTTTCACTGGTTTTATTAGTGCTGTAAAGATAACTGCTCAAAGGAATCATAAAATGCAATATATCAAGTGCAATATTTAAGCCTGTTTCATACCTAGCTTTCAAAGGGAAAATTCAAGGACAAATTTTTTCTGTTCCTGATGTTGTTCTCTTCATGCTAAATTTGGATTGTCCTCCAAATATTTCAGAGTTTGTATATAACCTTGATATTCTTCCTTTCTCTTACTGTATAGGTGATTTTAGCACAACTGTTGAAAAGTTGGTGAATAATTACCTTGGAAAATACAAAAACAGAAAACTAACACCTAAGAAGATTTTCATTTTTACAGACACTAGGCAAATTACTAAATATAAAATAGAGGATAAGACTTAAAATTCTTCCTTGAGATTATTATGTCTTTGGAGTACCAAACTCCTCCTTTTAAAGAGCAGACTTGTTTCAAAGACACTTTAACCTTCTATCAGTTTGCATAATAAAAAAACATGCTACAGAGTGTTAAGTGAAGAACATAAAACTATTTTGTTTAATGGTTTATTGGTTAACATTTTATAGCATCATTAAAATATTTCTTGCTATGTTGCATGCTAAATATGTTCACATGTACTAGATAACTTTAAACATCTTGAAATCTGAAGATGGTATTGTTAGTTCATTACAGAGAACTTTGCTCATAAACACCAAAAAGTGGATGGATGAAGCAGTTGGTTTTTTTCTCCTAATCTCCTTATTTTTCAAGCTTCTGGCAAGCCATAATTCATTTTTATCCCAAAGACACAAGAATTACTCAAACACTTTTTATGTATATATATCATAATGTAGTTTGCATATCCTATAATTTTTGCTTATAGTATACACAATTAAATTTGACTGACAGAACAAGTTGTAATGTGCTTAGTTTCTAAAATTTAAAGAGACAAAAAGTCAGCCAGTTGGATGAGAATGGCTTTCTTAGTACCTTCACTGAAACCATGCAGTTTGATCTCTCAAAAACACATCCAGAAATCTACTGTCAAGAGAAATGTTATAAAATTTCCAACCATGGAAATGCTATAGTTGGAACTCACTACTTATTTGACGCAAACAGAAGAATCAAAGAAAGTAGTAATAAAAAACAGCATTCACCATTTCTGCTTTCCATGATGCTGATTGTTTTTCCCTGGAAGCATGATATTTGTAAACTATTTCCATGTCTGTGCCATTCATATGCCAATTCATGGAACAGAGCAGTGAATTAATTAACATTATGAGGTATTTTTATGATAAGCCTCACCAAAATTTGTTTTACTGTATAAGCATGTTGGAATGTCAATATTACATCAGATGAGCCACAGAAAAGGCTCTTCTGTGAATGTTTATGCTCGGGTCTTTCAATACAGTGCTGTGTTATGTAGTCTTTTGGTGTGGGTGTGAGCAGCTGCTCCTGTCACATGCTGAAGCAGATGTGAGCTTTAATACAGTGAATCATCCTTTTGCCTCTGGCTTTGCAGAAGGCCTGTTCAGGTTTCTTTTTGACATAGCTGACTTTAAAAATGCACCCATAATTCTTGTAGCTCCTCTTGCCTTTATTCTTTGGTGTTTGTTTTAGCTCATTGTTAAAAACAAAATTGGTGGATAGCTTTCAAGGAATATTTTATGAAATACAGGGACATATCAACACTGGTATTAATATGAGATAGCAGTAAGGTGGCTCCTTAGCATTTCAAACAAGAAAAATTCAGAAACATGCGGTTTGGCTCTTTGAGCTAGAAGACCAATAAAATATATGGAGTATTTAGCTTTAGCTTTGTGGTGGGTTTTTTTGGTTGTTGGTTGGTTGGTTGGTTGGTTGGTTGGTTGGTTGGTTGGTTGGTTGGTTGGTTAATTTTTGGATTTTATTTTTTTTTTGCTTTGGTCTTGCTTTTTAGTACTATGTTTTGTTTTGTTTTGTTTTGTTTTTGGGGAGGGGGTCTGTTCATTTGGTTTTTGCTTTTATTTTGGGTTGTTTGTTTTTTGTTTTTTTTAAAGCAAGGCAACCAGAAGAAATACATTAAATTGCAATACAAGAAATCCTGAGATATCAGAGCCTGAGGGCTGAGTACACTGCTTTGCTGATAGAACAGTGCATAGCTGTGATGCCATTACACATATCCTGAAGACTTCATTGGAAAAGCTCTATAAAATATTACAAAATTCATACAATCCTCCAATGAACAAGGAAGGAAAATCTTAAGATCCACATTATGTGACCCCAAGATGTGCTTTAAGCCAATTTCACTTGCCCTTTAGTAAGACCCTCTCTAGAGCTCCTGGCAGAAAGCATGAATGGGAACAGCCAGCAAGTGCTTCTTTACTTCCACTATTACCAGAGAATGGGAGCCTCAAGAAAAAAATTGCATCTATGCTCAAAAGCACTAGTGAGCAAGACCTCTTCCTGTGATTTGTACATACTTCTATCTAGTGGAAGAGGATCACTCTTAAAAAAGAAAAAACTTTTGAGAGTTATATGGCGTCTCCTCAGTCTTATCCAGAGGAGTACTGACAGACCTCATTAAAGGTTGGCAATAAACTAAATTTTGTGTATCACAATGGAAGTTTAGAACAAAATTTGGAGGAGTACAAAATAATAGCTAAGAAAGTATGTTGAATTTTAAATTACAGTTTCTGGTAACTTAAGGTAGAGAAGCTACAGTTTCACTACACTACAACTATGGCATACCTATGTACATTATACAACTTTTATCCTTCAGAATATTGGATAATGTTGCAGCAATAATATAAACCAATGAATATTTCTATTTTCTTGTGTTGATCTTTTATATTAGTAGGATTTACACCTGTTTTATACTCAAATCAGAAAGTCACACAAGTGGATATTGAACAAATCTAAGTTTAGGTCATCTCTGCATTGTAAACAATGGCAGAATTTTATGAGTGAATTATGGATTTAAATCCTATAGATATTATTGAGTATCTTAAAAAGCCTTTTTTTTCACTATTCTTTTACTGATTTAATAACAGCATTTGTTTTAAATTTTATACATAAATATGCAATTCACTGATAAAGTGATAGATTTGTCTCTCTTATTGAAAGGAAGCTTAAAATGTAAAACCTTGATCTCAATAAACAGTAATTCAAGGTGGCCAATGGGACAGACACATATGAAAATACTACTCTTAAAAATTTGCACGTTTGTTATGGATTTCTTCTATGTTTCTCTCTAGAATGAGTGGCTTCCAACAGAAAGTAACTTATCTATAGTGACCACATGGAAATTATGTGAATGAAAAAGCAAAATGCATCACTTCTGTATAACAATGCTAATGGATGAAGTACTTTATGAGTCATAAGTCTCTTCAGACATATCTGTACTAAAAGTACAAACTGTACTAAAGATTAACTGATTTTCCAAAGTTTAGGCAGAAGTTGCTGTATATCAGAATCACAAGATAGTCATATGCTGACAGATACAGTAATATCTTGCTTTCATAACATTAAATGCAGGATGCCAAACAGGGGAAAGATCAGTTGCAACAATGTACTCTTTGTTTCACGGTCTTACTGCTTATGAGATATCATTTTCAGAAAAAAAAAAAAAATTCTTCTATAGTTTGTTTCTTCTTAGACATAACAGAGGGACGCACATGAGTCTTTGTTGGAACTTTTAGGGAGCAATTTTGGTTTTCTCTGAGCTTAGAATAAATAAATCCAAAAAAACTGCCAGTCACAGATGGCAGCAGCTATGTTTTACAGAATTCTTCCAGTACACCCCTCTGCTATAGCAGCTTAGATACAGTCTCCTTCCCCTCTTTTTATTACACTCCTAGGTTTAAAAAAGGGTGGATTTCCCAAGTGTGATGAGTTATCACAGTCCCACAGACAATTACGTGATATGGAATTCATCCATCCCTGAGTACTCTGGGACTGCAAAGTTCATTTCATGTAATGTAAAAACTGTGAAGCACAATTTCTCTGAAGTCAAGCTATTAACAATGTGATATGCATTCCTTTTTTTTCCCCTGGAAAATTTCACATATAAGGGCTGGTAAGAAAGGTCTTATTGCCAAAATCAGATATAAACATAAGCTTATCACAGCTTAGCTATACTCATGGAAGGGAAACTTCTAATTTCTGCCTAATTTCTTTACCTTTGTCGTTCTCTCTCTTTCTGAAGACACAAATTAGAAGATAATCTTTCTGGACAGTTATTTCAACATTCCTTCCTTTTTAAGTTTTTTTCAGTAATGCATACTAATGGATTTTTTTAACATTGTAATTTGAATGATTCCCTTTAATGTCATGGGATATAAGCCTCTTTGAATATCTCTACCTACTCCTTCCTTTTCATTTACAATTTGTCATTGCTCCCTTTTACATCCTTCTACATTGCTACATTTTCAATCATTATCTCCACCTCTCCCCGTCCTTTTAATGGTTTGTCTACTTTTTTCATTTGACATTGTGTCCCCTATCTTATTATGCTCTCTTTTCCTTTAATTTCATTTGTAGCCTCTCCAGTGTGATTTTACTCACCTCATTCATTTGTATTGTTGTGTTCTGTGTCATCCTATCTTTTTCAGAGTCTGTTTTCACTTCCCTTCGGATTTTCATTTATTTCAGTTTCATTGTCTAACTTTTTCGGTTTTGCCATTAAGGTACAGTAGTTTCACGAATACAAGCCGCACGGATTATAAGCCGCACCCCCGGTGCCTCGACAATGTTGCTGTCTTTGTCAATAGATAAGCCGCACCCCGAATATTAGCCGCACTTTCGTTCGTCGCGAGAATCCGTGCGCAGCTTTCACAAATTGGCCAATTAGTAACAGGATCGCGGCATAGCGGGCTTTACTGGCTCGGGGCGGGGCCAGGCAGGCTCGGCCCGCTAATGGTTGCTGACGGGGCCGGCCGGGTGGTGCTGCAGCCGCCGCCGGGCTCACTGGCCCCCCTCTCCCGTCAGCACCGCCCCGCCGCTGCGTTAACATAGTCGCCCTGCCGGCGGCCCAGGCACTGCCGCCGCTGGCAGGCACGCCGGCCGCGTCGCCGCTGCGTTGTTTACGTAGTCGCCCTGCCGGCGGCCCAGGCACTGCCGCCGCTGGCAGGCACGCCGGCCGCGTCGCCGCTGCGTTGTTTACGTAGTCGCCCTGCCGGCGGCCCAGGCACTGCCGCCGCTGGCAGGCACGCCGGCCGCGTCGCCGCTGCGTTGTTTACGTAGTCGCCCTGCCGGCGGCCCAGGCACTGCCGCCGCTGGCAGGCACGCCGGCCGCGTCGCCGCTGCGTTGTTTACGTAGTCGCCCTGCCGGCGGCCCAGGCACTGCCGCCGCTGGCAGGCACGCCGGCCGCGTCGCCGCTGCGTTGTTTACGTAGTCGCCCTGCCGGCGGCCCAGGCACTGCCGCCGCTGGCAGGCACGCCGGCCGCGTCGCCGCTGCGTTGTTTACGTAGTCGCCCTGCCGGCGGCCCAGGCACTGCCGCCGCTGGCAGGCACGCCGGCCGCGTCGCCGCTGCGTTGTTTACGTAGTCGCCCTGCCGGCGGCCCAGGCACTGCCGCCGCTGGCAGGCACGCCGGCCGCGTCGCCGCTGCGTTGTTTACGTAGTCGCCCTGCCGGCGGCCCAGGCACTGCCGCCGCCGGCAGGCACGCCGGCCGCGTCGCCGCTGCGTTGTTTACGTAGTCGCCCTGCCGGCGGCCCAGGCACTGCCGCCGCCGGCAGGCACGCCGGCCGCGTCGCCGCTGCGTTGTTTACGTAGTCGCCCTGCCGGCGGCCCAGGCACTGCCGCCGCCGGCAGGCACGCCGGCCGCGTCGCCGCTGCGTTGTTTACGTAGTCGCCCTGCCGGCGGCCCAGGCACTGCCGCCGCCGGCAGGCACGCCGGCCGCGTCGCCGCTGCGTTGTTTACGTAGTCGCCCTGCCGGCGGCCCAGGCACTGCCGCCGCTGGCAGGCACGCCGGCCGCGTCGCCGCTGCGTTGTTTACGTAGTCGCCCTGCCGGCGGCCCAGGCACTGCCGCCGCCGGCAGGCACGCCGGCCGCGTCGCCGCTGCGTTGTTTACGTAGTCGCCCTGCCGGCGGCCCAGGCACTGCCGCCGCTGGCAGGCACGCCGGCCGCGTCGCCGCTGCGTTAACGTAGTCGCCCTGCCGGCGGGCCAGCCGCTGCCGCCGCCGCCAGGCTCGCCGGCCGCCCCCTCCCATCTGCACCGCCGCCGCGTTTCCTCGCCCTGACCGGCACTGCAGGCCCCCGCACCGCCGGGCTCCCCCACGCTGCTGGCCCCGATTCTGCTGGGCTTCCCCTGCTGCCAGGCAGCCCCACCCGCCGGCCTTCCTGCTTCTGCCATGCTCCCCTGCACTGCTAGCCCCAGTTCTCCCGGGCTCCCCCGCCCTGCTGGCCCGGGCTCTGCCTCCCCCCCTGCCCCGCCCTGCTGGCTCAGGCTCTGCCGCCCGCCCCCCACACTGCTGGCCCCGCCTCTGCCAGGCTTTCCCACCTCAGCCGGGGCCGGCCGGGCTCCAGCTTGGCTTGGGGCTGCCGCGGGCTCTCACTTCCATGTTGGCAGCTTTTAGAATTTTGTTAATAGATTAGCCGCCCCGGAATATTAGCCCCACTTCCGGGTTTCCACCAAAATTTTGGTCAAATTGGTGCGGCTTGTATTCGTGAAATTACTGTAATCTTTTCCTTGGATTTTAAGACAAAATATCAACACTTTCCTGTAAATTTCAAACCTAATACAATCTACAGCATACCATTGAAATTTCTGGGGTTAGTAGTAGTCTTAGCAAAAGGTACACTTTATGGGATTGGAAAAAAACAAGTCACTACTTTTTAACGAAAAAGAGATGGGTAACATATGTTTGTATGTGCAAAGAGAGTTTGTTACATAGCTGTTCATTTGACATTATGATAAAGCCATTTTCCCTTCACAAACTGTATATTAGCATCCTTAAATTAAAAAAAACAGCCCTTGAGAAGGAAGTTAAGCATAGGGATTTCTGCTGGCTTAGAGATGCTTCATCCTTCTCCTTGCATCTTGCTTGTCTTCTCTTGGTCTACATCATTTCTGCCCAGATCAGTGCAAAGCTGTAGGTGTTACATCCTAATTACCATTAAACTGTTTCCTCTTTTCAGATATTGTTGACGTGGCAAGATTATAGAAAGGATTTTTGAGATGTATGTAAAGCCTTTTCTTTTGGCATAGTGGTGTTATTCTTTCTCACTCTTTAATGACATGACAAGTAATAGATGATAGAATACATATGCTGCATACCAATTTAGATGAAAGCCTTCCTCATGAAGCCTTGAAACACAATCATGGATGAAGAATAAGAATCCACATAACACAAATATTTTTAAGGCAGACTATAAGGCGCACCCTTTTGAGTAAATTTTTCCTCCGAACCCGGAAGTGCAACTTATAGTCCGGTGCGCCTTATATAATGGACAAACTCGCGAAATTTGCCGAACCGGAAGTGTGAGCCGCAATGGGGGGGCGGTGCCGCGGGAGCGCCAAGTCGCAAGGGGAGGCGGGAGTGGGCAGCCACGGCCAGCAGGAGCCATGCGGGGAGGGAGGGAGCTGCCGCCAGCCCCGGACCAGGTGTGGGTGGAACAAGAAACCAGGCGGCGCCAACCTGGGCGTGGGGGTGAGGCGAACAAGAAACCAGGCAGTGCCGGCCCTGGCCCGGGCGCGGGGGAAACAAGAACCTGGGCGGCCCCAGCCCGGGCGTGGGGGGAACGAGAAGTGCAAGCCCACAACAGCCCCAAGCAGAGTCCGCCCAGTGGCAGCATCGGAAGCAGCAGCGGCGCGGCCCAGGTGGCCACGGGAAAGCAGGGGCGGTGCGGCCCCTGCGACTGCTGCAAAGCAGCGGTGGCACGGCCATTGGGAAGTGGGGAGAAGCGACGGCGGCGGCACAGCCCCTGCGGCCGCAGCAAAGCAGCAATGAGCGGCGCAGCCGTGGGGAAGTGGGGAGAAGTGGCACGGCCACCGCCACGGAAAAGTGGCGAGAAGCGGTGGCGCCACCGCTGGCCGTGGGGAAGCGGCGACAAGCGGCGCAGCCACAGGGAAGCAGCGAGAAGCGCTGCCACCGCCGGCCGGGTCGGAACCAGGACGCAGCGCGGCCATGCGGTGGGAGCCGTGAGCCGTGCCAGCTGGCACCTGGGGCGGGCGGGAGTGCCGGGGCCCACTGCACGGGGAGGGCGCCTGAGACTGCGTTTAAAGGCTACACCGATATTTGAAAAATGTTTGCAAATTGAACACCTGCCAGTAATTCATTACTTTGTTGCGCGCTGCGCGGCTCCTCGCTGCAAAAAAAAAAGTGCGCCCTATAGTCCGGTGTGCCTTATATGATCTACAAAGTTGCGAAATTTGCCAACTCCTGGGGGGTGTGCCTTATAGTCTGGTGCGCTTTATGGTCATGAAATTACTGTAACAGTTCCAAAGATGATTCAAGAAAAAAAAAAACAAGAACAAAAAACCCAAACCAAACCAAACCAAAACAAAAAAAAAAAAAGGAGTGAATTATCTAACTGTAAAAGAAGTAAAAGGTGTTTATCCTTCATATCTCCATCCGCACCTTCCCCATACAATCTTCTTTGGCTTTAATCTGTCTGACAGTGTTGTCCCCAGTGTGTCTACACCACAGATTAAAAGTGACAGAAATAATGTAATTTGGCCAGGCCATGCATGGCTGGAGGTACTTTCCTCATCTTCGCTGAAGGAGTGGCTTTCAGGAGGAAATCCCAAACTCAGTATCATGAACTATTGGTTGAGAGAGTCCTCTTAATTCAAGGTCAGTTCTCTCTGATCACCCAGTCATATGTGTACTCATGAACACCTCTGAGAGGCAATTTGCCACAACATATTTGCGTTTCAGCAAAGTGGATGGTTGCTGGATGTTGCTGTTTCTGATTATGTTTGGTGATCATTTCTGCAAAACATCTGTAATTTATTACCAGAGGTGGATGTGATTCGGTTCAGTGATTGGTTCAGTATTGCCTAGCAGACCATATTTTCATATCTTGACTACAACATAGTGTTTATTAAGCAAGTCTGTATAATCTTTTCTTCTTCTGTACCCATGTTTTGCTTGCAGAGAGGACATCTAGGAAGTGTAGTGACTTCTTTATTCCTCCTTTATTCTGTGACTCTATGAGATTAGCAAAGAAACTAAAGTTCTATTACAAGGAGATCACTTTTAAAGATGTATCTTGATTCCATTAAAACTGTTTTAACTAAACTCATTTCAGTATGTGCTAAAATTGCCAATATCTGATTCTTTAGTAAAGTACTGATTCTAGCCCCAGTATTTGCATTTAGAGAGGACTTAAGGATCATAAATTTGCATCTGATCCTGTGAATACTGATGACTCACCCAAGTTACTTCATTTCTGGAAACTATGCAATCTTTCACTGAAAGGAGGATGACGGGCTGCTTTCTCTCCTTCCCTGCCATGATTCTGTCTTTGTAGACTCATTAATAATCTTAAAACTAATTCTCATCTATATGCAGCTAACAAATGCACCTACATCAAAGTTGTGCTTTAGAGCAGGACTGCTGATGAGCTCTGAGGAAAGTAGTATTCAGATGAGAATGTCGAATGTAACACCATATACTGTATTTTCTGTAGGGCCCTGACGATGACTACATTTTCAAAGCCAACATTGACCTATCAGACAGATTCTTCTTTTCTTTTAAAAGTAATATTTTAAATAATCAAAAAGAGTCTATCATTGTGACAGACACAAAAGGGCTGAAGTGATAAAGGAAATGCATTTGCTAATCAAAGAGAAAGACCAAAACCTAAGTTTCAGATGACAAAAGGCAATGACTTGTCACATGTCATTCACCAAGAAAGTCCCTTTGATAATACAAGGATAATGAATTATCCCGTTCACTATACCTAGTGATTTTTTATGGGTTTACTTCAGGTTTCAAAATTAGAAAAAACTAAACGACCCTCATACTAAAGAATTTCTTCCAAATAACTAATCCTAAACCTACCCTACTTCACCTTAAGGCCATTCTCCCCTGCCCTATCACCTTCTGAAATGTTCCACTCCAGCTCTCTCCCAGGCCCCCTTTAGGCACTGGACAGCTGCTGTAAGGTCTTCCCAGTCTTCTCTCCAGGCTGAACAGCCCTAACTCTCTCAGCTTGTCTTCATAGGAGATCTGTCCCAGGCCTCTTCAAGGCTTGGACTTGCTTATCCTCTGGACTTGCTCCAGAAGATCAGCATCTTTCCTGCGCTCAGGGCCTCAGAGCTGGACACAGGCCTCCAGGTGGTCTCACAAAAGCAAAGTAGAAGGGCAGGAATGCCTGCCTTGTCCTGCTAGTCACATTTCTTTTGATGCAGCCCAGGACAGAGCTGGCTTTCAGGTCTGTATGCACATGTCAGCAGAACATGTCCAGCCTCACATCCAACAACACCCCGCAGTCCTTCTCCTCTGGGCTGCTCTAAATCAATCCATTCTCACCCAGCCTATATTTGTGCTTGGGATTGCCCTGACCCAGATGCAGGACCTAACACTTGGCTTTTTTGAACTTCATGGGGTTTGCACAGGCCCAACTCTCAAGCCTGTCAATGTCCTTCTGGATGGCATCCCTTCCCTCCAGATTCATTACAAGCCAAGAAGCAATAGTGCATAATATCAGTGTCCTGATTCTAGATGGGATAGAGTTAATATTACGCTTATTATCTGGTACAAGGCTGTGTTTTGGGTTTAATATGAGAATCATGTTGCTTTAGCTGTTGCTAAGGAGTGCTTACCCTAAGCCAAGGACTTTTTAGTTCCCCGTGTTCTTCCCAAGAAATTCTATGGTGCATCACTTGTGTCTCTTGTGTTTTATTCCTCTCTTTCTTATTTTCAATTTTTTTATTAGTTTTCTATTTCACTTCATTTCAAGTAAAGTGAGTAAGCAGCTGTGTGGGACTCAGTTGCTGGCTGGGGTTAAACCACAGCGATCCAAAAAGGCAGCCTGACTCCTCATGCCCCCTCCTCCGCCTCTCCCTCCCCCTCTCCCTGTGGGACAGGGAGGAGAATCAGAAAATGGTAAACGTGTGGGTTGAGATAAGAACAGTTCGATACAATTGCTCACCACTGACTAAGTAACACCCCTGCTGTCCACAAGTAGAGATGAGCCACTCACAGCCAGCCCCCTCCCAGTTCATACCGTGAGTATAACATTCTATAGCACAGAATATCCCTTTGGTTCAGGGCAGCTGTTCTGGCCCTGCTCCCTCCTGACTTCTTGTGCACCTGCTCACTGGCAGAGCATGAGAAAACGAGAAACTGAGAAGTCCTTGGCTTAGGGTAAACACTACTTAGCAACAGCTAAAACATCAGTGTGTTATCAACATTATTCTCATCCTGATTCCAAGCTACAGCACTGTACCAGTTGCTAAGAAGAAATTAACTCTGTCCCAGCTGAAACCAGGACAATGAGAATATGGAATATATTTGTCACACATAGAAGGACAGAGCAAGAAAATTTCAAGTTATTACAATTCATTACTCCAGCCCAGACTCCTAGTCCCTAGTGTAGGAGTTGGCTCTGTAGTAGAAAAGCTAGGAAGATGCAGTGGTGTGTGTTAATATACTATAGTTAAATTTTCTTTCCCTGCTAAAATGCCTTTTAATGTGATTCAATGAACTGGAACAGCTCTTTCCTCTGATGAATGCCCTAGTTTACTTCTGATCCAGTAGGCTCCTATATATACAGGCTATAACTACAAGTCTTGCAAGCTATATCCACATCTGCTTTCTCAGCAGGAGAGGATAAATTCTGTTCTTCTTCTGCTCTCCACAAATGATTGACAAGGAATTTCTGCAAGGAGAACACCAGAAGTCACGTTCTTCAGTTGCTTCTTTCCTAACCCCTCCACACACATATCCCAAAGTGGGGTTTTGTACAGGGAAGGTGTGATCAAGAGAGCAAAATGTAATAAGACAAAGAGTGAAAGTATTTTTTAGCTGAATCATGCCCTTAAACATTCAACCTACACATTAATCATTGAGTGACATCAAGTATTCACTTCAAAATTGGATCTGACTAGTGCACTTAATTTACCTACTGCACCAAACAGCTGTTCAGCTTCTGTTGAATTTGAAAGCAAATGTAATTAGTGCATGTTCACCGATGCTTCCTCATTACACTGCCAGCCCATATCATTGGAACAGTTAATTACTGCGGAGACAAAGGCTTGACTTACTTGATATAGTACATGATTATTCATCATTGATTCATTTTTTTCTTCTTCACTGCTAATTTTGTTAACATCCCTGACAGTGCTTAAGAGCAAATCCCCTTGATCGTTTGTGCTATTATGTCTTCTCAAATCCTACTCAAATTCTCCAGGTAGCTTAATTCTCTAGATTTTATTGAGACATGAGGTATCACATCACTTGACAACTGGAGAAATAATTTTATTACATCAATCATAGAAAAATGTGCTATTCAGTCACTGTCCATTGCAGCAGTCTGCACTTGGGGACTTTCCCAAGAGCATGAAGACCAAAGGCCTGCTGATGGAACCACCTTCTTTCAAGGATGGCTTTAAAATAATGCTGAAGAAAAGAAAGATGATTCCATATTCCATAGTTACTCTTGTTTTTAGTAGACCTGCTCCACTCCTACACAGGTGGGGGTTTTTTTTCTGTTTTTGCTTGTGGTTTTTTTCAATGGCATCAGTACTCCACTCCATTACTAAAATGGAGTTAGCTGACTTTCCATCCCTGCCTACCAGATGTCACAGGCTCCTCTCAGATGCAACCCCTTTTTCTCAAAAGCAAGATGTGTCTGCATGAAATGTGAGGACTCTACATTTGCTGGTGACCTCTAGGCTGGTGAAGGACAAGTTGCTCAATACAGCTGCCAGTCCTGGGTATTTCTGCAGTGCACGTGAAGATCAGCTTGGCTGTGCTGGCATAGTAATACACCATATTTGGCCAGATTTGGTAATTTACTGCACACATTTGATATTATTGCCAGACATATGCAAAATAGCCCTAAGCTGTCCTGCTGCATCCCTCTCCCATCACATTGCAGATCTACTTGGCTACTCTGGCAAAAGAAGGTCACCTATATATTTAAGGCAGGTTTTAGTAATTTGCACCACACTGCACATTCATCATCTTTTCATATGAAAAATTTTTAATCACTTACAGAAGAACAAAAGGTAAAGAACCAAGGAAATCTGTGAAAAAAGGTGTATAACTGTTTAGGATAGAGAAGCTATGGAAAGCTCTTAATAATGATGCTGAATGAAATAGGAATTTTTCTGGAAGTGAAGTGTTCACTCAGGAACACCTGAGGAGTCTGAAGGAAATGAAATACTGCTCCTAAAGTAATTCAAGTGGCAAAAGACCTGTCCACAGCATTATGATGAGACTTAGAGGTCAGTAAAGTAGAATTGAAAGGGCTTCTCTGGCACCTGAAAGAGACTTCACATTTTTCAAAGGCTTTGCATGATTTGAGAGATCAATAGACTGACATTTATTTGATTTGCTCATTCTTTCTTTTCATGGGTATGCTTCTTTTTTTTTTATCTGATTCTACCAAATGAAACTTTCTTATCATGCATTTCACAAAGAATCCCAACAAAATTGCTGCAAGAGCAGTCCACAAACAATAAACTGTACAGCAATATCTGATCTGCACATCAAACTCATATGGTAGCTGGGAGATGCATAGAAGAGCAGATATTTGCTTTTACATGCTATACTACTCAGTCTGACTTTTAGTGGGCTTTAAAGCTGTCTCAGTATTAGTTCATGTTATTAGGATTTTGTTTCAGTTTTGATTTTTTTCTTTTTTAAGATGCCTTAGGCCACAAGATTATTTTTAGGTAACTTCATTTCATTCCATAAGAAAAAATGATCAAGTGAGTAAAATCACCCTGTGGAATGTAGGTAATTTGGCAGTCACTGCTGATGGGGGCACAGATCAAGTCAAATTTAAGATCAAGTTGCCTCCTCAAGAATTAACCTCTACAAACAGTTCAAGTCACTAAAAAAGCGTAAACCTCACTTCAAATCAATCTATTCTGCATGGGGATAAATAAACTGTGAATTAGGCAATTTCAAAACAGGTAATTGCATGAAATGAGCAATTTCTAGCAGCCGGTATAGCCAGTATTATTACACACATAAATATTGACTCACGTATTAAGAGTAATTTACGAGAAAACAAAACTGCAATAAAGGAAAGAAAAAGTGAAAAGCTCTTAGAGGCCCTGAAGGCCTCTCTTTTCCTATATTTTGTGTTTATCAATGCTCTAAACTGAATTTTGCAATGCACATTTTCTTTGTTGATCTATAAAATTTCAGCAAAGCACTTCATAGTTACTTCAAGTCATGAATTATACAATAGCACGTGACAGGAGCAATTCATTCATATCTCAGGAGGCAGAGGAACTAAAACCCCAGCTTTAGCTTGAGAGGGGAGTTATTTGTTTGGTTTGGTTTGATTTGGTTTTTTTTTCATCCAGCGTGCAATCTCTTAAAATGATACCTCAGAGACACAAGAAAGATGTTAACCTGTTGGAACAAGTCCAGGGGAGGAGCACAGAAATCATTCATAGTGCAGTTCATACTTACTCTGCCAAAGGATAGGAACATGTGCACAGAAGGTGCAGGAGCAGAACGGAGGCAGGGAGAAGCACATCATAACACAGCACCACCTCTTGCTGCTGGGGGCGGGAGGGAATTGACACAACCTTGAAGGAATTTCAGGCTGCACTTTCAAGCTACATCTCTCTCCTCCTCCCTCTATTCCCTCCTCATCCACATCTGAATTTTCTTCCAGACTTCATTTCACTCTTGGCTCGTTAATGTTGTCTGTACTTTAAAGCAGTAGTCCTGAGAACTTTGTAGCAGATAGGGGAATGTCATAAGCCCCATTTTAGAAATGAGAAACACCAGCTGATGCACAAACAGCAGAAATCTGCTGCAGAAGAGGGACCAGATTGATCAAACATGAAACTTTTCTGAAGATTAAGTGAATCAAGCCTTAACTATAGAGCTACCTTTCATCTTGAAAACCTGCTGTTTAGACTCCTGTTCTATCATGAGTGAAAAAGATGTAAGGTAATCTTTAAAGTTTTGAGGATGTGACTCTTCCAAGGTTCAAACACTCTCCACTTTAAATACAAGCTATCACATGTAGAGTGTTCCCACAAAATGCTTGCTTTCTTTTGTGAAGTATATCAGCCACAGAATGCTTGCTAGTTGTGATTTTGCAACAGGCCACCTCCTCTTGCAAGTCTTTGTCACTTCCACTTCAAAAGATGTAAGCTGGTCCTACTGGTTACTTGTTCTTCTTCCTGGTGATGCTTATAACACGGAACTCATAATTTTCCTCTTACCACCTGCCTCTATCACATCTGCCATGAAGAGCAGAGAGCTATCTGGGATCAATAATAGTTGTTCCCCAGATGTCATGAATATCTGTGTCTTCTTTAAGTCATTTACCAAGTATCTAGAGGTTTCTCAGCAGCTGTGAGGATAAGAGACTATGAGTAATGGGTAAGAGGCTAGGATGCAAACTGATACAAAACAAGCTGAAATAGATGCTTCATTATAGTAGATGAAGCTGCAACAAAGTTTTAAAGTACAGGGGTAGCAGTGGAAAAATCTGTAACCTGAATTTTAGAAATTCACTGGCTGATTTAGAAGTTTTGATAATATGTCTAAGAAAATTAAAGCATAATTTGAGTAGAACACATCAATCGATCTTTTTTCTTCCTTTGTTGTTTTTGGTTTTTTTAAGATATGTGTCAGGACATAATACACAGTACAATTAATATAACTTGCTAGGAAGAAAAAAAGTTATAAATAAATGTGTATATGAGACACTAGAGATAAATTTGTCCTGTTTAATATACCCACATTCAACATCGTGGCAAATATTTCCTTCAATGTAGAATCAGCCAGATTTTAGGAATATGACTTTATATGAATTAGCAGATGAAACAGAGGCTAGGCACAGACTGCAAATGTCTAAACTGCTTCATTTTTAGCATTTTCCTAGCATGGCTTTGGGCAGTAAGCATTAGCATCCTCTCAGCTAAGGTCTAGACATCCTTCAGCATCTTATAAGACTGTTTTTAACAGACAGTTTAGCTGTAGCCACCCTACTTTAGGCCAGTTTACACACAAAGACATGAATCAGCTGCAAGCCTAAGCCTCAAGGCAGTCCCTAACCTCTTCCATGTAGAAACATTTATATCGGTATCTGTATATACTCAATTCATCTGTGGAATGTGGTTTCTCAGTGTTCTTATCTATCTTATTCATAAACCCTAGTGGCAGTGGTAAGTCCAGGAAAGATCTGCCACTCTGCCTTTTACAGCAATGAAGCTAAAAGATACAATTCACTAGGAACTAAAATTTGAACAAGAATTGGAGGAAAAAGGCACTACCCATAACACAGAGACTCCACAAGTCAAAATGCAAATACTCAGCAGCCTCTGTAGGGAAGGCTGCTGAGATGCTGATGAGACCACACCACCAGGTCATAGCTCTGGGGAAGAATGAGCAGTATTAAACAGAACAGGACTGCAGAGAAACACTGGTTTCATATCCCCAAAAAGGAAAAAATATCTTTTTTCAATATCTTTCAATCACAAAATTGAAATTGTTGCAATTTTCATGCAGTATTAGAGGCATAAAAAAGATCTCTCCAGAGACAGTCATTCATTGTGCACTTCATATCACCTTGCAGATGGAATACTGATGAAGCACTAATCCAGCATGTTTCTAAACAGGAAGAACAGGAAAAGTACATAAGCACTGACCTATTGCAGAAGAAATATTCAGGACCATGGAAAAGTATGGTAGAGAGACATATCATCAGAAATTCAGCTGAAAATTCTTCCATACCAACACAGCTTTAATTGAACTTTGAGATCAATGATGTATCCAGTTCTAGGCAATGTGCAGAGACAGCTGCAGCTCACTCCCACCACAAGCAAGAGGAAGCAAAACATGAGGGGGAAAAAGTGTGGCCAAGTGCTAGTAATATGCTATAAAACACTTTTGAAGCCAGCTGTTAACACAGAAATTAAACAAACTAACAAGCAAGGCTACTACTGCTTGAAATGTACAATAGCTGATTCAAAGGCAGTATCATTGCCACAAAACATTATTAAAGCAAACCAGCAGTTAAGCTGTAATGCTGTGTCTTACTGTCCACACCATGAAAGGAAAAGATAACAGTCCTTAGGTGCCCTCTCTAGCAGCCTAACAGAGATGTACTGTAAGGAGATAAACTCCTCCAGCATGTCCTGTAGTCAGATGAAGGCTCTCACAAGAGCTAGTAAGGAACTCAAACGACAGATATCCCTCAGGTCTGGTGCAGCTGCTGAGGAAGGAAGTGGGGAGAGCAGAAAGCCCAGACACCCTCAAACTCATGGAAACCAGAGTTGGCAGCTGCGTTTTTTCATTTTTGCAGTCTTTAGCATTTTTTGTGATGGTGGAAAGCCCTCAAAAATGTCTTGGATATTTGGGAAACCTCCCATCAGGGAACACAGCCTGCAAAGAAGTCCCTGTGTGGTAATCCTGAAGATATACTGCTTGATTTGTCTGGAACTTAAAAAGTCTCTGGTTGCAATGTCAAAAATAGGTCTGGCACACTGAATCACCCAGTCCCTTGCAATCTGCACTACGTCTTTTGCCAGGTAGTGCTGAAGGGAAAAAAAAAAAAGGCTCCAGACATCAGCCTGCCCTCAAAGCTGTTCCAGCGATAACAGATAAAGACAAAACAGGACTTTCAGACATCAGGCCTGCAGCTGGCAATGATTATTGTCTAAGAAGATAGCAGGGGATACCACAGGATGTCTTTATCGAGCTTTACAGAGCCAGGAGCAGAGTACTAGTCTAAACGCAAAGAAGCTGCTTCTCAGGAGGAAAAAGATCAGCACTGTCAGAAATCTCTGGGGGCCTGGGAACTCCCACATGGTCCTTGAGAAAGATAAAGTTTTTAAAGTCAATGTAAGAAGTTACAACAATAGCCAAGTGCAGCATCTGCCTACAATCCAGTGTATAAGCAATAGATGAAGTTAGAGAGGGAATGAAGAATAGGCAATACAGGTGGTGAACCAGCATTGTAGGACTACTGCTGTTTTAAACAGCAGGGATTGCAGAAGGCGCTTAGGCCTCAGGATGAAGCAGAAGAGTGATATTACAGCAAATCTAGCAGCTCTCATCTTCTGTTGACACAGCAAAATGATGATTTTATATTGGAACAGAAATACTAACTATGCTGCAGAGGACAGCCCCAAAAATCACACCACCTGCCTGAGGGCATTGTCTAAACACTTCTTGAACTCTGTCAGGCTTAATACTGTAAGCACTTCTCTGGGGAGTCTGTTGCAGTGCTCAGCCACCTTCTGGGTGAAGAATCTTTTCCTGAGATCCAACATAATCCTCCTCTGATACAACTTCAGGCCGTTCCCTTGAGTCCTGTCATTGGTCACACAGAACAGAGATCAGTGCCTGCCACTCTGCTTCTCTTTGTGAGGATGTTGTAATGTGACATGTACAATACATGACAAATAAGCAAGTAGAAAGTGCTCTGTGCACACCTTGGAACAGGCTTCCAGTGCCTAAAGGGAGACTGCAAGAGAGATATCTAGAGGGTTTTATGGTGATAGGACAAGGGGGAAAATGGCCTCAAACTAAAAGAGGGTAGGTTTAGATTAGATATTAGGAAGTAATTTTTAATATAAACTAGAAAAGGTTGCCTAAAGGGGTTGTGGATACCCCTTCCCCGGAAGTATTCAAGAGCGGGCTGGATGGGGATCTGAGCAGCCTGGTCTGGTGAAATGTATTCATGACGGGGGGTTTGGAACTATTTTAAGATCCCTTCCAACACAAACTATTCTATGATCTCCGTTGGGTGCTCACACACACACACAGAGACATGCATTTTCGGGAGCAGGAAATCTCATATGATGCCTTCCTGTCTCACTCGCTGTGGCAGTGAGCATCAACGATGAGAAGGTACCCAAGTCACAGACCGCCGTAGAAAAAAATTGAGGACGCGATTTAGCCGTGTGGCTCCGCTGCTGGCATCCCGTCCCTCTCTTCGCAGAGCCCCCATCGGCGATGAGGGCGGTGATCCATCCCCAATTCCCGGGCTGGCCACACGGTGGGGCGGCCGGCCCGGCGCTGGCTCCCGGAGCATCCGTGTCCCGGCAGCGGCCGTGCCCGGCAGGTGGCTCCTTCCGACCGCCAATAACGCCGGGCCGGCCGGACCCCCAGGGCAGCGCTCCCAAACCTTTTGTTCCTCGCATGAATAATGCGGGCACCTTCTGGAAGGTCGGCATTGCTTTCCACAGCGAAATGGCTCGGGCTGGGATGTAACACACTTTTGCGTAAGGAATACTTCTTACAGCACTAAACATAAACAGGGTTGTATTCGTTGGAGCAGAATCGCATCTCAGTTCTGCTTGAGTAAATCTGAAATAGGTCAGCTGCAGCCAGTGGAGATATTACAGATGGGAGTGACAGGGGAATTTGGCCCATTGTTAAAATATCTTCATGTAGAAACAATGTAGGAAAATTGAACTATGACCAGGTTCCTTCATTATGGGCTAATTTGACTCTAAAATGACCCCTCTCAAGTCAGTGAAGCTACACAGGTGTGAAGGAGAGTGCACGCAGAAGCCAGGAGTGTTTGAACCGTCTGATCCAAAAGGAACCATTTTGCATCTACTAATAAATGCAAGTCTATATTTAAGGAAAATTATTTTCATATAGATATATATAAAATAGACTTATATCTATATATATATGTTTATCTATATACAGACAGGCTTAGATCTTTAAGAGACACACTTCAAAGGGCCTTGACTTACTGGAAAGTTCAGACTGAATCAGACTTTTGCTGTTCAATACCATCTCTTAAATATGCCTAAACTCCGGCAAAGTCACTGATTTTAGAAAAAAAAATGTGCTGGTGCAAAACATTCAAAATGTGGAGACATTTTACTTGACTGGGGAAAATCTTCCAAAGTCTTCCAGTCTTGACATGACTTCTTAACAGTCCTCCATTAAATTTGCTGCCATTTCTACTGGTAGTTCAGGTCAGTATTTGAATGAAGACCAAAATGTGAAAGAAAAGGTATCCTTAGAATTTGTTTAAAAATTTATTAAGGCATAAATGTTGGGTGATGGAAGAGAATACCTTTGCTTAATTGTTTTCCCTCTATGTTAATTTTGGGTTTACTTCTCTCTGACATCCAATCTAATCACATTTGAAGTGCTTCTCGGTTTCTAGTGCTACTAAAGTTTTCCAGCTTCTGAAAGTCACACCATGTCTTTACTTTCCAAGATACATCTTCTGGCACTAAGGGGGAAATATGAAAGCATAGGATAACACTGAAGCTGAGTTGATTTCTTCCACATTCAACTGACTATTGAAAACCCATCTTTCTTTTTCCCATATTAACCATTTCACACTTTCCTTTGAAATGTAGGAGGCTTATGAATTACAAGAGCTATGCTGTAGGTGTGAGTTACTTGAGCTTCTACCTCTTCCAGGATGAAGTCGTCACCTGCATCAATAAACCTCCAGAGCTATTTTTGGTAAGCTCCACTGGGCTCAGTGCCTCCTGGGGGTTCTTCCAAACCTCCTGCGCTGCCTTCCGTGGATTCTGTGGCAGTCAAAATGATTAAGAGTACTGCCTGAGAAATATGGGAACAGTGATCCAACATAACTCATTTAATATTCTGAAACTATTTTTCTTGATTCTGCTGTGGTTTATCCAGATATTTAACGTTTTTTTATCCACACTCTTGCAAGTATTGATGCTTGTTAGGGACACTAATGCTGTCAGGAGAAGAACTAAGCTATTGATGCCTTAGCTTGGGCTCTTATTCCCTTTTTGATAATAAACATAAATCTGGCACCCTCCAATTCCAGAAAACCAAGTAACAAAGTTAGTGTCCCTCTCAGAAAGCGTGGAAAGGAAAGGGATTTGATGCAGCTGTGAGAAATGGGGAGACTAAAATGAAGCTCAGAGTTTGTTATCTGTGCACAGGAACAAGTGGCCTGATGATTAAAAAAAAAAAAAAAAAAAAAAAAAAAAAAAAAAGCCATTTCTGCTGTAGGGGGGTTGAAGCTCTGGTCCTAATCATTAAGTTGCTGCAAAGCACATGCCAAGGTTTCAGGCAGCAGAATTGCTTGGATCATTTCCTATGCACGTTGCAGAGTGGCAATTAGCAGCACAGTGGCATTAACAAGACAGCTTTACGTGAGCTTTCAAAGTAAAAACATAAAGAATCCCTAAAAGACCGACTACTTGTAAAATGTGAGAGGGAAGCTGTAGGCCTGATTTTTCGGAGGTGGGTGCAAGGCTTTGCCTGCAGGCAGCACGACCATCAATCAGAGCCACCCGCTACCCTCCACACCTCCCTGGCTCCTCCAAGGAGGGGAAACCTCCTGTTTTCTGCACTCGACCTTTGTGTTGCCTTTCCTGCATGGGAATGGATGCCACACGTCTCCAAGTGCCCTCTCATCCACATTTGCCGTAAACACCCAGAACACCTGTTTGCTCTGACTCACCCACTCCCCACACAGACTCTCCCTTTTTTTGACAGCAGACCTCACTCAGGTAGTATGTGCTGCTAATATCCTTTCAGGACCATGTAATAACATGCCTTCTATCCAATTCCTAACATCCTTCAATCAGCTCAGCCAGTGGGCTAACTGCTTACGCTCCTGTGATTTATATAAGTGCAATTAATTTAAACTGCATCACTCCGGTGCTATGCTGGTGAAAATGCCCCGAGAGGGAGAACCTCACTGGTGAATCAGACCCTTTACTTTTAACAAACACACAAAAGAACAGATCCCGAGCCAGTGAAAATCTGCATGGCTCCATTCATTTCAACACACAAACTTAAACCAGCTCAAAGTCTGAATCACAGCTCATGTAACAGACTATTTAGATACAGACTAATGCCTCACATCCTGAAATGCAATGCTTTCCCAGAGCTGGCAGGGGACAGGGATTTGTCAAATGGAACAGAGCTGAGAGGGAAGCAGGACCACAAATGAAACCTTTTAAAAATGCTTTGTGGATTTCTTCATTTCTGTGGAGATGAGGAAAGTAACGGATTGTGTCTCTGCAAGCACTGCTTTGTCTTCTGGAAAAACCACCTCTGTTCCTTTTGCCCCAGCTGCAAAGCAAGTACCTGCAAAGTCCCTTTCTTTGCCACTTTCACTTTCCTCCAATAGCCTGGATATGTTCCCTGCCACTTGGAAATTCATAGGGCATCCTTCACTAACAGACACCAGAGTTAGATGCTGAACAGATGAATCTTTCTAACCAGTTTTGAAAATGGCTAACTTTTCCTGCACTTGTTTTGGTATTCCCCAAGATTAAGAAGTCATGCAGCTTGACAAAGCACTTTGCTCTTGCATGTCTTAACAGACCCATTGGGGTTTTTTTTCTTTTTTTTTCTTTTTTTTTTTTTTTTTTTTTTTGGTATTCCTTCACATCTATTCCAACACCTGCTGCAAAAACGTGTCAGGGTGGTCTCTGTAAAACACCCTCCACGCCTCCTCCCAAAAGGAGAGAGAGCTCCAGCATCACACCAGCACGGCATGCCGGTATGTGCCCAGGCAGGTGTAGGTAATACACAACGAGAGGGGGAAGGGGTGGGGAGGGCAGACCAAGAGTCAATCAGAATGTAATTTGTGCTAGATATTTACCAGCGTTCAGCTGTCCATATTTCCAAAATGCAAATATTTTAAAATTAAAAACCCTATCTGCGACTAAATATCTCCTCTAAATCAACCTAGATAACCAGAACACTCTGTGGCCCATTTAAGAGACTTTAATCTTAAATTAAATACATAACATAGATTAAACCTTCATAGGAAATCAAGAGGTCCTAAAATATACTAATGGAGAAGGACATTTAAGAGACATTTAAATTACCCAGTCTATAATTTTGGGGGGGTTGCCTATCTATGCATCTTTTAACTGCTTTGGATAATTAGGAAAATTTCCTTGGCAGTGTCCTAAGATAGGCAAGAGTGACATAACTACTCCCAAGGAAAGAAAGATCAAGGTTTTGCATTCTGCAGATTTTTAAAGTGAAAAAGAAAATATTCTTCATACGAGCAGTCTGAAGCAGCATGCATATTATATAAAGACTATCACTCTGCTCTGAAATACAATCCTCCCAAGGTTTCTCTCTCTCCTTGAACTCACTTGCAGTATCTGTCTGGTGCTTCTGCCTGAAAGGGTGCAGGTTAGGGAGGCAGGCTGCTCGTCTCCAGCCTTTCCTAAGCGCAGCTATTCAAAGGCAGCTCCCAAATGGAGCAGGCACTCATTCAGTTCAAAGCCTTCCATTAGGACTGCCGGCCAACTTGTTATCTTGTAGTGTTGTGTGTGTCTCTGTGTCTGTGTGTCTGTGTGTGTGCGTTTGCCCTTCTGCTCTTAGTGAACAGTTTGTCCCATTGTAATTCTCATATCAAACATCTGGAAAGCAGACTCGTTTAAAAGAAAAACAAAAAGAGACAGAAGAATAAAGAAGAAGAAAAGGAAAATAAAAGGGGAAGGAAAAATAAAGGGAGGGGGAAAGGGGGGAAAGGGGGGAAAGGTGGGAGGAAGAAGAAAAAGAAGTTTCATTGCTATGACTTATCCAGGTCTCTGTCAGAAAGAATATATATATATATATATATATATATATATATATATATATATATATTTCAGCTGAATCAGTAAACTGACCTTTATTTTCAAGAATTTTGAGCAATACATTTATGTAGACTGCAGTTCTACAGAGCCACATCCCCCCACCTCGGCGCAGGGCAACGCGCTCTGCTAGAGCTCTCTTCCCCCGTTCACAGCTGTCTCCAGCGGGAGGAGCTGAAACCTGAACCAAACCCTCCGACCGGGATTGGATCCCACAGCCAGCAGCCCCAGAGCCCTCCCAGAAAAACAGCCTCTTTGGAAAAGTGCTTGAGAACATCCCGAAGCGATTGGAGGAGCGGAAAACCCTTCCCCCCTGCACCTGACTCGTGGGTATTTACGGCACTTTTCAAGGCGGCTCGGCAGTGCCCCTGCCCAGGCGGGAGTGGATGGGCTGCGCGGCGCCGAAGGGAGCGGCAGCGGCACCGATGCGCCCGCAGTGACACCGCGTGTGCTGCGCTGCGCCCCCGGCACCACCGCAAGGACACACACTGCCAGCAGCACGCACCCTGCCTCCAAAATGCCACGCTCCTTCCTGGTCAAGAAGCATTTCAATTCATCCAAGAAGCCGAATTACAGCGAGCTGGACACTCACACAGGTAACAAAATGAAATCTCGGTGCCACCGCGTCGCTCCTAAAGCTGCGGTCGTGGCGTGGCGGTGCTGAGGAGGGGTGGGATTGCTCTGCGGGCTGCAGGGGACGGGTTAGTTCATTGCTTGCTCTGTTTTCCCCTGCTTACAAGGAGGGAGTTTTGAGAAATATGTCAGTGCTGACCAGAATGAATCATGAAAGTTTGCTCATCCACTTGAACTCAAGTTACTCAGAGAGGATTTGGAGTTTTCCTGTTCTGTATCTGTTGGTGGAGGAATTGAAACCTGAATTCAAATCTTTCAGGAAGTTTCACTGCTTCATTGTGTCAGGCTGCACAGATTTAGAAGCAGCGTGCCGCCTTGAAGGGACTCTCCAGCTGCAATTTGCCTGTTCAAGGGCACTGTCTCTACCCATCACAATATATGTATGAAACTGTATTTCCTGAATCCCTCTTATATTCAGATTACCCTACGGAGTGTTTCATTTATGCAGCTTTTAATCCTTAAGGTGTTAATTCTGCTGCTTTTTGAAATACTTTTTAGTTTTCTTACCTTAAAATATTCTTCTTTCTCCAGTGATTATATCCCCATACCTGTACGAAAGCTATCCAGTCCCTATCATACCACAGCCAGAGATCCTGAGCTCAGTAGCTTACAATCCTATTACTGTGTGGACTACAACTGGGCTGCTGCCGTCTCCATTACCCAGTGACCTCTCTCCGCTTTCTGGATACCCCTCATCTTTGGGAAGAGTCAGCCCACCTCCACCTTCTGACACCTCCTCCAAAGATCACAGCGGTTCAGAAAGCCCCATTAGCGATGAAGAAGAGAGAATCCAATCAAAGCTTTCAGACCCTCATGCAATCGAAGCTGAGAAGTTCCAGTGCAGTTTGTGCAACAAGACCTATTCGACTTTCTCTGGGTTGGCCAAACACAAGCAGCTGCACTGCGATGCCCAGTCTAGGAAGTCGTTCAGCTGCAAGTACTGTGACAAGGAGTATGTCAGCCTGGGAGCGCTAAAGATGCACATCAGGACCCACACGCTACCTTGTGTCTGCAAGATCTGCGGCAAGGCTTTCTCTAGACCCTGGCTACTTCAAGGACACATTAGAACTCACACTGGTAAGGGCAAGCGTTACATTTGCAGTTTCTTGTTGCTATAACATCGGGATGTCTTTTTGCTATTTCTCTCCACAGGTGGAAAAGCCAGCAGCGTTTCTTAGCTAACCTTGAAATGTGTCTGCAGAATTTCCAATGAACCATTAAAAGGCTAAATTGTCCCTCTTGCAGGGAGAGAGGGAAGGTGGGATAGGGGGGGAGTTTAGCATGGTCTCATAACTGCTAGCCAGATACTGGCATAAATCAGCACTGCTTCCTTGGTAATTTTAGGATGGTTTAGCCCATTTCCACTAGCTGAAGCTTCTGCTTTAAGGATGTTATGTTAACTTTTAGGGTTTGGAAATTGCTAACTTTGAGAAGGCTCCAACTGCCTCTGAAATCAGGCAGCAAAAAACCAGGCGATGCATGAGGGGCTGCTTTCTGACTCCTTAAGCAGCTGGCAAGTGTTGCATGTACTGCCTCAGGTCCTTAAGAATTAGAAACCCATCATCAGCAAAGTGGTTGGGTTTTTTCTATTGAGGTAAAAATGGGTTTTGAGTATAACACTGGGTTCAATGTAATGTCTGTACAGCTGTTCGCTGCTTTTCAAAGCTCTTGTTCCTCAGTAATTCACACAGCACTAAGGAGAAAATGTTCTATGAAAATATTTGGGAATGTTGGAAGGAGCCCAGTCTAAAAGTGCTGCATGCACCTGTAGATGCAGAAGGTGTCAGCAGCTTGTTTTCAGAGACTGCACTTCACAACATAGTCTCAATAGACTGGGGCTCTGCAAAAGAGCCAGCAGTGCTGAAAGCTGCTCTATCTGTGGCCTGATTAACTTTTCATGAGATTTTTTTTTTTTTTTTGCTTATAACAAGTCATTTCTATTTGTTCTATTTTTTTTCTTAGGATAAAAGCAGGAATTACCTGTCCCAAACATGCTGGTTTTGGGTTTTTTGTTTTTTTGGGTTTTTTTAATATTTATCCTATTTTCTCTTGATGTTTGTTTTGTAGGAGAGAAGCCATTTTCCTGTCCTCACTGCAACAGGGCTTTTGCAGACAGATCCAATCTGAGGGCTCATCTGCAGACCCACTCAGATGTGAAGAAATACCAGTGCAAAAATTGCTCCAAAACTTTCTCCAGAATGTCTCTTCTGCACAAACATGAGGAATCTGGCTGCTGTGTAGCACACTGAGTCATGCTGTCAATGTTTACCTGGACTCAATGCATTTCTCCACTTCTGTTCCAAATGATAAGTGGAAATCCAAAGGCGTTTTCTCATCTACTTTTCAGCCAAAAAAAATAATAAAAAACCAAACCAAAAAACAAAGATACCAAACCAAAACACCACCAAACAAGCGAACAAATAAACTAGTGGAAGAATTTAGAATGTCAGTAGAAATGAGCTTTAAGTAGTCTATTTTGCCATACATTTGCATTTTTAAGTGTGAATTCTGAAATAGGGGGAAAGACGCCATGCATGACATTTCAAGTAGATCTAAAGGAAGAAGCATTATCAGCTTTCTTTATAGATGAAGCCAAATGTAGGTCATCTTTTCTTGCTTAGAAAAGGCTTCAAAGTTAACAATACATTCCTGCCAAGCCATTTCAACCAAAGAAACAGTATTTTAGGTGGAAATTTTAATGAAAAAACTACCCAAGTGAATTTTGCTAGACACCATTTATCTCAGGTGCCTTAAAAAGTATTCCAAGTTTACCTTAGTAAATGTTTAATATTATTCATTTCTGGTTTTTTTTATTTTATTTTATTAGGAGCCAAGGCCTTCATTAATGACCTGAAATGCTTTAAAACTGCATAACTAAAAGAGGGAAAAAAGTGTAAGAGAATGTACAAACAAAACATAGCCACAAATTAACTGCATATGCCTTAAAAAAATAAATAAATAAAAAAAGATAATACTGTAGCTTCAAACATTCCTGGTGCATGCTTGACCATCCTTTAGTATGGAATAGTTCATCTAAACTTCATTTTTGTTTTAAAAAACGGGAATAAGTGCAAGAGAGGGGATCCATGGGAGTTTTACAATTATTTTTTTTTAAATGCACAAAGGAAATGCAATATTTTCAGCATTACCCCTCCAAGTGCCTTTTTTTATTGATGATTTTGTAAAGTATGTGGACATAATGTAAATATTTTTATTTTTATATGATTGAATGTGTTATGAATGAAAGCAAATTGTTGCCCATAGCAGCATCTATAGATAACTTGAAGAAAGTGTGAAGTGAAATTGATGTTGTTTTCTAGCCACTTTTTTACAATAAACATTTTTAAGTAAGATTTCTGTTGTTTGTTCTAATTAAACAATTGTGTGCACGCTTTGGAACATAGAAAAATGTAAAAGTCTCTCTGTGACCAAATGAAGATAAAAGTGAATTTCAGATGTGAAGACTAACTCCACAAGTTCAAAACATTAGAAAGGAATATATACATTGTATTTTAAAAGATTTTAAACCATGCACTTCATTTTTCTAATGAGTGCTTTAAAACACTTGCTTTTCTCTTACTTAAAACACTATGAAAACATTGTGAAATATATTTTATCAACAACATTTAAGAGCAATGCATTTTTCTTGCATGTTAACAGAAGAAAGGATGCTGTTAGAGAGGCCTCATGGTACTTCCCCTGAGACTTTCACATTAAGGAACATGGGCCTGATCCAAAGTTCATTAAAGTCAGTGGAGTTCAGCAATGTTTGCATGATGGTCTTTTAAAGTAGTAGTCAAGTCACAGTATAATATACTTTATATGGCAATTTCAAGATGGTTAAAGATATTTTATTAAAATGTATTGCATATCAGAACTGTCAAGTTAATACATTACTACTTGCTATCATCTAATATATCACAGGACAGAAATTATTCCATAATAAAAAGTAGAAATCTTTCCTCAGGTGATTTGACTAAGTACTCAAAGATCTGAACTACATGAAGGTATTACAACTTAAAAAAATCATGTCTCCTCATTACTGACTGGTGTGAAAGAACACCATTTTCAACTTTTAGCAAAGTACAAAGCTAGAGAACAGAAAAGCACCAGCTGGCATCCAGTCTGAAGACCCCTGTGTCTACACTGGGGTACCAACTGGAACAAGTAATAGCAAAAATAAAATTCCAACCATTTACCAATTTACTGATGTGTAAACACAAGATGAATGTTTCTTAAAAAAAAAAAAAAATCCCCCAAAAAACAAAAAAAAAGTCTATTTCAGCAAAATAATGCAATAAATCATACATGCCTTCTGTCTCCTCCAGCCCAGTTCTGGAGGAGGGCTTCAGCAGGACTGCACTGGAATAGTGCAGGCAATAGGCAGAAGTTCTGCACCTTTCTCCACAGAAAGTATGATACTGAGAAATGAAGCTTAAATGAAGCTTTCACATTCTCCAAGCATTATAACAATGATTGCCTAGGAGCTGCTAGCTTTGTTTTTCAGGAAATAGCTAGAGAGTTCAAGAATGATAGGGTTAGTGGGAATTTGTGAGGTAACATTTCAAAATGAACACATGAAGGCATCAAATACCCTTGAAAAGTTTCATGTGGTTTCTCTATTGATTTGCACTTCCATGTCATTGCTTTGAAGTTTGTAGGCTCCAGCAGCTCTTTGTGCAGCTCCTTCTTCCCAGGGCAAAACTTACTGGGGTATGAGTAAAGCTCTGGCAGTCAACAACTATTTGTACTGTTCTTAGGTTTGCTTTCCTGTGCTGTGCCACAAAGATGTTTCCATTGTTTTAATTCACACTTTAAATTCTCTACACCCATAGTAAATTAAATAGTATAAGAGCTTGACTTCTTGAGTAAGTGGAAATGCTACTGCTGTCCTCAAGGGAAATCAGATGAAAACTTCATCAAAATACAGTATGCTAAACCAAACACAAGTGGAACTGGTCTGATTTGGAGATGACAATTAAGATATGCTACTTTGCATGCCTGTAACACCTGTACTCATAAAACACAAAGATGGGAAAGGCTAGAAGCTCTTTTGGCTCATCTTTATAATTGAAACAGAGCACTCTATCACAGATCCCAGCTCTCTGTCCAGTAGCACCATAAACTTCCCAAGCAGCTAAATTTCTCTGCTTTTCCTGTGTGACTGCTTTCTATTCCCTGTCAAGACTTCTCCAAAAACATATTCCATTAATAGTTTTACCTCATTACCTTAGAAATGCCCTTCTGCACCTGCACAAGCTATTTATCAATGTAAATTGAGTTCTGTTCTGAGCTTCTGGTTGATGACTCCTATGACTTTCTCAACACACAATGGAGAAGCTTCCTCCAAGGTAAATCTGCCCATTGAATCCCTTTAGCCATTGCAACATTTTTCACAACACAGCTCTTATTCTGTATCCAAATAATCTCTTAAACTTTTAAAATCTTTCTTAGGAAAACATGGTACCTTTACTCTGAATATCTTCACTGCTTCTTTTCTGAAATCTGTCACTTTTTTCCTTTTTTTTTTTTTTTTTTTTTTACAGAATGTGGTCCAGGTCCTTCCTTTAGGATGCTCTGTCCACCTACTTTCAATGATGTTCTTTCAGTGTTCAGAAGAGAGCGAAACCACCTGAGCACTTGTGAAGTTACAAGTTAAATATATTAATTTCTCAAGGCTGAAGGCAATAATTGATTCACTTTTGCTTCCATGTCTTTCTTCCCTTCTGTTTGGGCATGCTTTTCATTTCAGAGGCTGCAGAATGAAGGGAGATGTGCATGAATTCTTTTAGGCTCAAAGCACTGCAATTATCCTACCATATAGTACAGAGTTAGGAAAAGCATGTTACACACTCACCAAAGGGTTAAAGAAGTACCTCTCAGATTAAGGCACCATGAAATCTTTATTCTGTATTTTGCTCTATTATTCAGATTATTCTAGTTCCTGCTGTCATTAAGTAAACTCAGGGCCTATTACTCTAAGCCCCATAAAATCATATAAAAATGTAACATCATAAAGATCCCATAATTTCAATTAAAAAGAAAGCAATGGGAAACCTGTTAATTTAATTCGGATGTCTTGTGCTACAGCTGATTTCCCCTGCCACAAAATAAATCAATGTTTAATTTGAAAACATATTTTTATTTTTAATAAGACATTTTCAGTTACGAGTGTTATTGCTTCAGAAATAATGGGTTTTACTAGCTGTCCCCAGTGTTTGGTTTTGTCTCTTTAAAGCAGGTGTTCTAAAAGTTAGATTATATGAATTATAACTGGTTCACAGAAACATGAGTGGAAGGCGAGAAGTGCATTCTAACCTGCATATATTGTATCAAATGATAGCTGCAAGAAGTAAGAACAGATCGTCCAAGTGAATCACAAATGATTGAGGTGAGAAATCACCTCTGCGTATTGACTAGTCCAACACCTGCCCAAAGCAGGGTCAGGAAAGCAGTTCACCCAGGATTATGTTCAGGTGGGGTTTTGATATCTCAAAGAATGGAGACTCCATGACCTCTCCAGGCAACCTGTGCCAGTGTTCAGTCACACTTACAGTACCTAAGGGGTTTTTCTTGCATTTAAATGGAATTTTCTGTACTTCAGATGGTGTGCACTGCCTTATCCTGTCACTGGGCAGCATTAAAAGTCTGACTGTATTCTTCACTCCCTCACATCAGGAATTTGTACACATAACTAAGATCTTCTTGAGCTTTTTCTCCAATATGAGAGATGCTCCAATCTCTTAATTCCCTCTGTGATCCTTCACTGGACTCTGGAATTCTCACATCACCCTTGTACTGGTGAGCTCAGAAGTGGACCTAGTGCTGCAGATGGGCTGCACCAGTACTGAATAGAGGTGGAAAGAGCATTCAGTTCCTCATGGGAGGCTGACAGGATGCATAAAATTTTTGGGAACAGCCAAAGCAGTAGAAAAGAAACAAAAAGGATGCTTGCATTCTCTGTTGCTTCTTCCCAAAAATTTTCATGCATTCTAAATACACACAAAGTCCTCAGGAACCTTGAAGTTTGTTGAGGGTGGGACTGTGGGACTGTGTTTTCCAGGGATAGAAAGAAATTCCCTGTCCCATTGCAGGCTGCAGCATAAGGATGCCTCAGCCAAACCACACTAGAGATTTAAAAAAAAAAAAAAAATTAACAAGTGCATAATGGTGCTGTTTTTACATGTCTGGCAGAGTTCATTCACCTTGTTCCTCTTCACTTACCTTTTCAATACTTCAAGAATGCCATCCAAACCAATGGTTTTTTTCTTCTTGTGATGCAGTCACCATTATGGGTCCAAAAACATAAGTAAGTGCTCACTCATGGCCCTCCTTCTTCTGTTTTTCTGCAAGACAAAAGTCATGCAACAGCTGGTTTCTGTTACATCTGTCACCTCTATCCCTTTTACCTGGGTATTGAATATTCCCATCTTTTGTTTGTGCACCTCTTTGTTCTACTGTCCAGTGCATACACTGCAAGTAGCTGCAAAGATGAAGGTCACAGGCAGCCCTGGTTAAGAAGGAATAAAAGACCTTTTATATCTTTCAGTTATACAATCATATTTTTAATTTTTTTTTTTTTTTTTTGGTCAAAAGAAGACATGGAAAACAGGAATCACATGAATACCAACTCAAATTCACATGTTTCCAATATTTTTAGTAGCCCTCACTCTGTGAACTTGAAAGGGTAACTGAGGTACATGCAGATATTCACTTTTTCTTTTTTCCACACAACTAGACATAGAGCTACAAAGTCAAACACACAAATCCTTTCACTTCAGCCCTGGCTTGGGGGATCTGTTTCAGAAAATCCCTCAGAGAGGTTCCTCATTTTGTTGATAGAGCACCCCTCAATTAAAAAAGTGGATTTAAATGCAAACACAAGGGTGCCGTCTAGCAGGACAAGGAAGGGTGTCCTTCATGCTGTTTGTCCATCCACTCGGAAGAGGAATGATTGACAATGCCACACATTCTGGATCATAATAGTTTCCTAGAAGTTTATCTTTATTTTACTTATCCTATAAAGCAGAGCATTTTGCCTAACCAAAGGAGACTACAGAAAGCCAGTCTTCACTTTGCAAAGCCTCTACATTCTCCTTACCTCTCATGTTTTAGCGTGTTCCATTACTGCTTTCTCTGCCTTGCTTAGGAATCATCTCCTTCCCAGATGGGTTTAATAGGGAGTCAGAGACAGGGGATCATGGATCATTTAATGCTAGAGAGATGTGAGCATTGCTGTGCCTTCTACACTGCCCTAGACATGGGTATGAGCAGCAAATGTTCCATGCTGGGCCATCAAATGGCAGCAGCCCCCACCATCACCTCTCCACACCTTTCCAAAGGCATGACCTGGGAATGCAGGAGCTTGGTCTCACAGATCCCTCTCAGAGAAGTGCCAACATCTCACTGAGCCCAGTGGGCTTCCAGTACAAGCTCTGAACATCTGAGTACCATCAGACATCTGCTAAGTCGCTAATAAGAAGCAGTTAAAGTATAAAGTTGCACTGCAATTAGCTCAGATTTTGCACATGTCCCTAAACCAAAGAAAATTCCTTTGAATGTAACCTGCCCTCTCATGTGGGCTGGCAGATCATCCACAGCTGACAATGAATAAAGAGTTAGAAGAATGAAAAGTGACAGTTATTAAGTAACTTCAGTAAAAATTGAATGAAAAACAATCAGCAAATCAAAGTAATAATATTATGCTTAAAAGAGTAATAAAAATCCCCCATCTCAGTTAAAGTTTCATTGTATTTGGCATTAAGTCATTAATTTTTACATTTTCAAGCATTATAAAAGATATTTTGCAAGACAGTTCACCAAGATTTATAGCAAAGTATTCACTATTCATCTGTAATACATGAAACCAGGCCAGGTTGCTATGTCCTAAGGAAATTGAAAAAAGAATCTCGTGACTCGTGATGGACATTTCATGGTGTTTGTAAAGCAGCTTGCATTTCAGCCCAGATCCTAACCAGTTCTGACTGGACAAAGCAAACACTCAAAAACAGTCAGGATTTTTTGACATCTCCCACTTAATGACAGAAAAATCATTTTTAATTTGGAAAATGGCTTTCTGCTCCTAGGTAGTTTCAAGAAATTGCTCCACCCCTCTTCTCTGTCCCCACATTTCCGACCATTGGCAGGAAAATAATAGTTGCAATTGTTGATAATTTCATTTCCCAGGGGCCTTTTCTCAGAGGTTTGAAAGTCATGGCTGTAGTTTGGTGGTCACTGCAGATGACTGAGAGCTGCTCTTGAATATTTGAACCCAAATGTTTTGTTCGTCCACAGACAAATATGCTGGCTTGTCACACTGGCAAGACATCAGGGGTTCAGGGAACAAGGATAAGATAAAAAAGGTCCCAGAGACTGTTGAAATGTCAGCCTCCAGTAAATAGCAGGACATGGTAGTTAGTAGACATTTACAAGCAGAAAATATCAATCACAAATAATCTTCCAGGATAGTCTTCTGTAGCAGGAAAAACTCAAAAATTCGGCACTGCTTAGCTTTGAGAAGAAATTTTGACTCTAGTTAAGACTGATCTCAAAAATCAGGTATGTCTCATCATTGCTCTTATTGCCACAAAATATAGTCAGAACTAAGGCCATAATAGATTTATTTTAATTACATATGTAGAAACTACTAATAACAGGAACATCCAAAGACATGGTAAACTATATATATTTTTTATATATATATAAACAAGTAAAATTAAATACGCAGAATTAAAGTTGGGGAAATATTTTAAGAAACAGCCCAGCCACAATACTGGTTAGTTTTTATGTTAGCCTAAAACTTTCGACAACAACAACAAAAACAAAAACCAATCCATTGTTTTTCAGCCTTTAAAAGCAGGTATCTCAGATATCTGATTATTTTCCAGTTAAAAAAAAAAAAAAAAAATCCCTGAAGGGGAAACTGAGTTATTTTGACAATCATGGTAGAAAGCTCCTACAGTTCTTACGGTTCTTATGTCTTTGTGTGCCATTCTGGTGGAAGCAATTCTATGCACAGGGCGTCTTGGGATTGTCCCATACAGTGGTTTTCTCACCTTGAACACTGCATTTGCCCTTGTCAAAAGGTTCTGAATCTACATGGACGTTTGCTGACAGAAATGGAACAATCCTTTGCCACAGTGTGATCCCATGTACTGCATCACATGTATTTGTTTTGGTATATGGTTCTAAGAAGAGAGCATAGCCGGAAGTCAGCAAGCCTAGTTATCTTGTTCTTCCTAAAACACTGTCCTACTTAGAGCTCTATGGATCCTTTCTTCTAGTAAACTACTTTTTTCTTCCTCTATACTTGCCCAGGCTGAAGAATGATCAGAATTATCTGTGATGCATTCTTACCTTTTCCTGCACTGCTACAGTTTCTATGTCACACTGTGCTCACTAGAATGAGGTTGCAATTCTGAGCTTCTTTGGTAAGTTTATAGCCTTTTTAACATCTTTCTCCTTGGTCTTTATTACATACTCGTGGAAAGAATGCACAATATGGACTTATTCTTTAGGCCAAGTACAAGGGATTTTTGAAAGTATAATTCCTCACCATTTTTCAGATAACGTGCAGACATTATATTAAATCTAAGTATGTTTGATAAACTTTTTCTGTTCATCTTAGTGTTCTGTTTTCAGCTGGGAGATAATTAATGTCCTTCTTAGTAGTTGTTCAAGTGCTCTGTTTTGGATCTATTATGAGAATGATGTTGATAACACACTGTTGTTGTTGTTAAGTAGTGCTTACACTAAATCAAGGACTTTTCAGCCTCCCATGTCTGCCAGCAAGCAGCTGCATAAAAAGACAGGAGGGAGCACAGCCAGGACAACTTACCTGAACTGGCCAAAGGGATATTCCCTACCACAGAACAGCATACCCAGCAGGGCATAAATGGGGGGCAATGGCTGGGAAGTGCCACTCCTAGCTCAGGAACTGCCTGGACATTGGTGAACAGGTGGTGAGTAATTTTATCATGAGTCACTTATTACTCTTGGGTTTATTCCTCTCTCTATATTTCTGTCTTTACTTTTCACCATGTTTTTAACTCTCTTTTAATTATCAAACTGTCCTTAACCCACCAAGACCACCACCTTTTTCTGATTCTCTTCCCCATCCCAGCTGGCATGTAGGGAAATGAGAAAATGCCTGGTGTGGTACTTAGTTGCTGACTGGGGTTAGATCACAGCACTTTGGTTAATGCCTTTCCACCTTGTTTATATCTCCCTGTTGGAAATGAAAAGTAAAAATTTCACAAGAGATCTCTGGAAGACAACCTGAAATTATAGCTCTTCTCTTTGCGCTACATTTGTGAAGGGAACTGTTGCATGCAGAATGCTTGCCGCTTTGGCACTGAGAAGTGTCATAGTTCTTAAAGAAAATAAATGCCTGCTTTCTTCTCAGGTCACTAATGGAGAAGAAGGATCTGTTCTGCAGCATTTGTAAAAACACAAACATGTTGCCATCATATGAGTGATTTTTGTCCCCCCCTTTAAACAGGAAACAGCTTTTAGGACTTCCAGTCCAGATAATCTTCTCTTACTCACATTGCTTTGTTTCTAAACATAAGAGTTTTTGACTGAGAAAGATCTTAGAATCTGACATTGTACTATTTTTAGGAGCCCAAAATTAAAATTGCAGCATATATTACCTGCACAGATGAACACTCTAGTACAGTAACCATGCAGTCCCTCATTTTGAAAGAAGGAAGACATATTTTGAAAGGGTGCCATATAAAACCAAACCATGCATTTGTATTGCTCCTTCACTGACAGGTTATCACCAAGTAAAACTCTCCAGGAGCTGGACTCTCTCCTCCCTTGAGCCAGAGCCACTCTTTTGAATGACTTGTCCTTTAGCCTTATTCTCATGCTCTTTAAATCTCTGGAAGTGGTGCCTAACACATTGCCAGGAGCCATCATGCTCTGATCTGATGCAGCTGGGAAAAAAAGTAGGCCAGTATTTCAGTGAAGTATCCAAAAACAATCCTTTCCAGGAGATTTTGCTGATGTAACTGTGCAACAAACTCCACCGGCATATACACAGCTCATAATGACAAAGTGTCCAGCAGTGCTTCTCCTGGTTGCCTAAGCACAAGAGCAACTTGCAAGCTAATATCACACCACTAGACTTTTGCTTTTGTCAGTGCAGATGTGTTGGAGGGAAAAAAAGAGAGAGAAGAAAACATAAAATCAGTGCTACAGTCTAGGAAAAAGTTCCTGGCACAGACCTGATCTGACTCCAAGGACAGTACAGCTTATACATCTTGCTCAGGATTTGGCCTAAAGTATAGCCCAGACATTAATCTTAATTGGTAGGATTTTGATTTGGTTTGTGATGAGAATTAGGGTCAGAAAATGTTTATTTAGTGACAGAAGAAGAGCTGGAAACAGATCATCTCATGGTGATACTATGGCAAATATATGAGAGTTAATCCTTTTGCTTTCATTGTATTTTTTCTTTGCCTGGTTTTAGTGAGGATGAATAATGTCCATGTCTTGTAACACCTCGGTAATAGTTCAGCAGGATTGCTGTGACCTTTCCTGGCTGGACCAGTACTGATTAGCTGCAGATTTCCATGTATGATCAGGTGACAAGCCAGGCTTGCAGAGTCTGAACTGTTGCAGTTGCTGTTGAGGAATAACAATTTCTGCTGCTCTTTGAAGGCAAAACTAATAAGTTGGTGGAAATTTAGAACTGAAGTGCATTTCTTTAATTACTCCTTCTGATTTAGATTTTGCATGTCACTACATATGCATGGACTATGCTGAGCTAGGAATGCTGCATTTTGGTTTTAGCTTTTGAACCTCCCAGAAACTTACGTCAAAAATGAATCTCTCAAGGTAATCTAAAATGTAGACTTCTTAACTGATGTGAATGGCAGCCTTCCTGTTTTAAATTACAAGTTGTAAAAAGAAAGCTACATTGTCAATCAGACAGCAAATGGTCCTGCACTGGCCTTTCTTGAAAAACAAGCAATGGGTAATAAATTACTTTATGGTAGGATTGAATTAAAAACAAAAAATCCTTATCAGTTTAATATGTTTTCTGGTCCACCTAGACTCATCTGTTTTAATGTGTTCCAGCTATGTCACATTTCCCAATTTTTAAATTTAAACTAGTCCTTTTAAATGTGCATGTGTATGCTTACATACAAATGTGAGTACATATATACAGACATATACATGGAAATATTTTCTGCACATAAGCAGAGATAGAATTAAAGTTACATTGTAAATGATACTTTATTTTTGAGCAGTATTAATAATATGAGGCACATTCCCATTCTCTCTATTCTAAAATCTTACTTTTCATTTTAAAAAAACCTACAAAGCTTCTCTTGTTCCTATAGTTACCCAGAAACTAAACAGACAAAAAACAGACTTTTGACATCAAGTGTAACCTGTAGACTTGTAGTCACCTTCAAGCAGCTGAAAAACAGACTGCAATGGCAGACAATTCTCAAAGAGAAATATTGGCACTACTTCATTCAGAAAGGCTTCGATGGGGACAGTCCCCAAGGACATGACGAATTACCAGAGGAACCTGTTCTCTGGCTGACCAAAGCACAGAATGAAAGCACGGGAGGACGCCATAGTGAAAATCTTCACCATTTAATGTGACATTTTATCTTAGTGGTGCTGGCAACAGCCTACTGGATTACATTTGTAAAAACAGAAGACTTTCACTGGGACTAGCATCTCCTTGGAAGATTTCTGAGATTCTCAACACTGAAAAAATAATGTTGTTCCCACCTTTCCTTTCCATTCAGTTCCTGCTTCTGAGCTGCATAAAATGCATGGGTCAATGAGCCAGCCTGTAGACTGGCTTCCAGAGCCAATATGCTGTCAGATAGTTCCCATATTAGTCCAGAAATCTTCCTTATGCTTATGAAATACAGTCATTTTTTGTTCTTTACTCAGATTGTCCCTGACTCTTTAATGGCAGCACATGACTACATTGTTCCTGTGTAGATTTACCACGCACCTGCATTATCCTATGTCTGGCTGAAATCAAGTTGAGGACATAGCTGAGGTTTTGGGGTTGGATTTCTCCTATATGTTCAGAAAACCCCATCAGAGCAAAATAAAGAGCCAGGTATCTTCCTGTGCACATTAATGTATCACGTGTGCTCAGGAAATCTGATGCATTCAGGAAACACTGGTCTTACCAGGTGTGAGCAATACAACTGTGCAGAGCACTCACAGCATCACATCAGACCTTTTCCCAATCTGCACTGAAGCAAGAATTCACATGAAATGACAAAGTTTCACATTTTCTAAACACTCTGAAACCTTCTGGAAAATCAAGATCAATATAAAAATCCTACTTCTACATAGATGCTCTGAAAAAGGGGAGTCTGAGCCATGCAGCACTGCAGTCCACATTTTAAGAGAGATTAGTGTGAGATATAAGATTCTTCTTGCACATGCAAAAGATAATCATCACAAATTCAATCCTCCTTCATGCACACCTCAGCCCAGGAGCTGTGAATTATAACCTCTCACCCCATACGGCACACAATCAGTATTCTGCTGCCAAGTGCAGTGCTAGTTTTATGCTGGAGTTTTCAAAGCACCAGGTTCCAGTGAATAGGCACAGTCTTCTCTTTTCTGGTTCCCCACTAAGTAGTGCCTGCAGAACATGCCAGAGAAATGCTGGAAAGGTCAGGGGTAACAGCGAGCAGGAAAGAAAATTCTCATGGCTCTATCCACAGAACAGGATGGATGCATTTCCCTGTTACCCCACAGTCCCAGTCTCTAGGTGCACATTTGTGTGTCAGGGCAAAACATCAGTGAGCAATCTCATTCTCCTACAGAGGAAATCTTGAGCATATAAACAAGGTGCATTTCGGTAGGTTTCCTCTCCTACAGTGGGGGACAACAAACACTGTAATGTGGGGATTGGCTTCAGAGTCTAGTTGAAATAATTGTGTCTCAAATTTCATTAATATTATATCTACTTTTTATAGACCAAAGGTCAAAAATGTTTCTCTCAAGAAAGCATTTTCCAAAGCACTGTGAAAATGATGTGGTTTGCAATATGTTACATGTGTTTCAGAGAGAGGACAGTAGGAGATCTGCATCTGTCCCTGTGGCTTGTTCTTCAGGCTGCTCCATTCCACAGGTAGCTGTCATTCTGCAAATTTTATGTGGGAAACTCACAGGATAGCAGACCTGAAGACAATTGCAGGCAGTGACTTAACAGCAAAAGCTTTCCACCTCTCTACTGCCATTTTTAAAAGGGCTTCAGGAGCTTTCAGGAAGAAAAACACACTTAAATGCTGGTCTACCTAAAATCTAGCCATGTGCATGCTGACCTGAATAGCAAATCTGGAAGGCGCCAACAAGGAGGTCATGCTCTAAATTCAAATTTAAACCCTCCTATCAGGCATAATGCACGTCTAAATCCATCTCCCTGGACTGTGCCTGGATCGATACATAGGAGTCAGAGTCCAACCTGCTCTTTTTCCTTTTTGCCCCTGGTTACCTTGCAGAAGTGGTTGGACCACTTCAAGGGGAAAAAATTATTCAATTCGGCCAAATGAGTGATGTCTAATCCAGGAAGTTCCCAGGACTAACCAGATACATATGCTCACAGCAGGGCATGAATCGATGCAAGAGGATGGCTTCTTTCTAGACACCTGTGAACATTGTCTTATGCCTCCTTACCTTTTAATGCAGGCGGCTGCAAAGATATAATTTGAATGAAACACTGTCAGTGGAACAGGTTGCTCAGAAAGGCTGTGGAGTGTTCATCCTTGGAGACATTAAAACCTTACTGGATAGAGTCCTGGGAAACCTCCTCTAGCTGACCATGCTTGAACATGGGGCTTCAATGAAACAATCTCCAGATATGCCTTCCAACACCAAGAATTCTGCAATTCCATGGTTAAAACATAAGTAATAAAATAGAAAGTTGGGGGGGGGCAGAATTATACTTCTATGTGAACAAAAAAGTCCTAGAGAAAAATTAAATTTCTTTGAATCAGATTTATGAAATGTATTTATTGTTCCAGCCACGGAACTTTAAATTCAGTTATAGTCTTAATTCAAGTTACTGAACTCTTCTAAATTCTAGCCTTGTTTTCAGTCTATTGAGGTACAACAGAGTTGATGGATGTGTGTGGCAGCAGTGTGACTGGATGTGAAATCATGTGCTTTCCTCTCACATGAAGAGGCATTTCAGCAATGACTAATCATGTATTTTCTCCTTTGCCAGCTATTCACAGAGGTTTTAATTTGCAAGGCAAGATTTCTTATTCTTTTTATTGTCATGGGAGTGAAGTCCCTTATAAGTGACATTTACTGAGGGGACTGGGTGCAGATTTGTCTGAGATGTGTAGGAGATGGGCTGATTCCATATGTTATCAACCTGACTTCAAGAAGTCTCAGAAATAAGTCTTCCAAGTGAAATTTATTGAAGTCCTGAATTGTTTTCCCCTGAAGCATTTAGTTCAGTAGATCTTTATCAATCTATACCTGTACATACATGAAAATCCATACACAAGGACACATGTTTACAACAAATTGCTGAGACTCTCCACATCTGAGGTTGTTTCTGCATATTCATGAATACACCTAAGGGCTGAAATATCTTTTCTGTGTGACAGAATTTGCCCTAATAATTTGTACAGTATATCATTCAAAAAAAAAAGAAAAAAAAAAACCACACTTTTGTACAAACATTTATTTTATGGTTCCCTGAAATGTTCTTGGTGTTTTTAATTACAACAGATGTTATTTTATTTTGGTGAAGAAAATGATAAAATCTTACAGAATCTTTCAGGAGAAGTGTATGAGAAGATTGGAAATCTCACAAACTACTGCATTTTTTTCTTTCTATTGCTCATTGACATGTTTCTTATCATCGCATCCTCGAGGTCTCAGAAAAAATCATAATATTGGGCAAAATTACTAAATAATCATTGGAAATAGACAGCAAGTTGGATGTTGAAATACAGGTTCCTATCATTAATTTATTATTTATTTCTGATTATGATTTATTTATGATAAAAACCTTTACAAGAGATGAATTAAGTTTCTTATCCTGATTTGGATAAATTAGGCAAATTCACCACACATCTTTTCTTTTAACTGGGTACACGATCTATTAAAGCCTGTTTCAGTAGACCAGCAAGACATCCCTGTTCCTTCTTATATTGATTTACAAATTTGCTGCATGTATCAGTTATTCCTTCAGGTCTTTTGTCTCATAAAGAGAGCTTCTTCAACCAAAGTGGAAAATATTTGCCATCAAAATGAACTTGAGTATTTACCAGTAATGATACCTTATTTTTCCCAGGGCATCCAAAGCACAACAAGCTCTATACCATCAGTGACAATCATCTCTAAAACACAATATTTTTACCATACACACTTAATAAAACAGTGTATTAATTAAACCAAATAAATTATACTGTTCGTAGCAATATCACTTGTTCCACTAGTGTAAACAATGAAATTCCTATTTGGCATTTTATTAATGGCAGTGGAAAGAGAAACTATATATTTCCTCTAGTTACCCTTCTCTCAGACCTCTTTCTTCAGGCCAAATTGTTCTTTGTCTAACATCTTCTTCTAACATTCTTGGTTTGGAATCCAAGGTTGTAAAATAGGCAGGAGCAAAATCTGCAAGATGAAGCAGTGTTTTAGATGCAGCTCAGAGTAGGACTACTTCTGAACTGAATAGACTCATTGCCTCTGCCTGTGTCATGCAGGGGTTAATTGACAGCTCTTTAGGCAGGAGAAGCGAATGTGTAGTTCAAGCAGTTAAACACAACTGGTTCTGATCTTTCTCTGAGGTTCTGTTTCACATTCTCAACTTTCAAATAAAAAGATTCCAGGTTGTTAAATAGATCATTATTAAGATGTCAAAGTTATTCTCTTAATATTTTTTAATGAAGTCTCATTTGCCCTTTGTTCATTAGACATCTGTAACAAGGGCTGAACACTCTCAGTGACCAGAACTTAGAAAGCAAGTATGTGTTCAACTTTCTGCCACTGTTTGAATCACTGCAGTGTAAAATGCACCTGATTGACAAGGGTTTGAGTTGAGCTTTCCTTCACTTTTGATGCCCAAACACATGACTTTCTACAGCCACAGTTTGAGGAGTTTCCATTGTGAGACTTTTCCAGTGTTTGTGTCACATAAAGTGGTGCTAGAGGAATAGAGAGGATTAGAAAAACTTCCTGCTTTGGCTTCCTCCTTTCACTAGGAAATCTCTTTTAGAAAAAAAAAAAGCAATCCACCAGCATTTTACAGATCAAAATGCATTTTGATCTGAAAAAAGTTAGTTGCAGGATTTCTCATAATCAAAGTATTCTCATAACCTCCTATTGTGGAAGAAGGAAAAATTACTCCTAATAATAATATTATTAAAAAATAAAACCCTGATTATATACATTTTATATCATTCCACATCATCCCAATGTTCTCTGCAAATTCAAATAGCTTGACATTTATATTAAGCTTAAAATGTCATTGATCCAGTTCTGCAGAGCAAGACATCAGAGCCCCACTGATAATTTCTGTCTCTCAAGAGCAGGCTCTGGATAAATTAGCACCACTATTAATCATAATAATACATCTATGTCTTGGTTCTGAGATTCTTGAGATGTTTTCCAGAAACTGCAAACTGGCATGATGTTAGCCAAAAAAACATTAAAGCATGGATCTTAATTCTCCAGTGAATCCTTCAGAAACTGAATAGCTCTCACAGCATAATATTTCTGACAGGAAATATACACTTGAGATGTTTTAAGCCTGAAATGTCACATACACAACAGAGCCTAAGCCTGAGAAGCCTCCCCTGTTTCTGAGATCATAACAGCAGTATTATCATTAAGAGGATAAAATGCCACTTCCTTGCTTCCCATATCCCAATCCAAATGAAATGTGAGTCACTTAATGAATTTCATCTAAGCCTAATGGAACAATTTCAGCCTGTCCTGGACAACTCTCCTGCCCAATTCCCTTGCACACATTATTTCTGCTCTCTTGGTTTTCATATCCGCCTCTGCCCAATCACTTGTGGCAGGTTCTACTGGTAAAGCAAATGCTTTGCTGCTGTTTTTCCCCTTAGAATTACAGACCACTGAAGAAGTAGCCTGAAACATTTCCACTGGAGAAAAATGTGATGAAATTGTTAAAGGTTCAGCAGCCTTGAAACACAAGTAGACTATTGGCATGAGGATTATTCCCAGACATGATCTTTCCTTTGGAACCAGGTATCGAAGTTTGCAATGTTTGTTCTCTTCATGCCTCCTCGGCATAGCCTGTCTCTCTGGCTGACTTTCTTCCTTTCTTTATCTGAAGCTGGCATTTTTTCCACTCTCAATAATTAAGCTGTCTCGATGCTAGAGACATGCCTATTTTATCACATGTATGTCTCGTACACAGTTGAAAAAGGAGAACTCCAAGGGAGAAGGCGGCTGGCGTCTCTGCTGTTGAAACGGTTTCAATCTGGCCTGAATACTTTGCCTGCAGTGCTGCAACCCACAAGGGGGTCTTAACCTCTGAAACCTGCTGACTCAAGAGTAATTGGCCAGCATGATGCCACTGTGACCATCAAGTGGAACAAATAAAATTACCCACCATTTCAGTGCCATGATTGTCCTCTCCCACTGCGTGATTCCATGAATCCCCCCGAGGACTGACCTGCTTATAATAAACAAATTGTTTTCTGGGCTCCTTTTCCATTGCCTGTAGGGGAGTAACAAGAAGACAGAGCCAAGCTGTGTTAACTATATTTAATGGTCTTTTTTCTTTTCCTTAAATTGCATCAGATGGTGAAGATGACTAGATGTACTATGATCTTTTAAAACTGTATCCTCAAGAAGCAAACAATTAGAGAACAGCATCTCTACAAGGAAAATCAAGTTTACACTGTGATATAAAGTTGTAAATTTCAAGAATTCAAGAGGATTACACGTATCCAGGTTGGATGACTTAATTCCTCTTCCTGAGAACGACAGCTTAAAAGCAGGGATTCTCTTACTCTATACACAATTTTGTAATTTGTTTGCATGAGAGCAAGCTGTTTACACTATGCTACATAAAGGTTGTTGCCAAAAGTTACTATCTCCTATAACAGTGTAAAACCAGAATATCTCTCATGATGGCAGTGAGTTTAATCAGATACACACCAGCGTAACCGAGAGCTAAATTTGGTTTTACACCCCTGTCTAAAAGAAGCTCACTAAGGATCAGAGGGGGAGTGTTAGGGGGAGGGTAGGATAGTGGGGAAGGAGGTAGTTCTTGTTCTCTTGGTTTTCCTTCTTTATGACCATGTAACAGCATCCCCAATATATGGATTCATGCAGAGGAGATAATATGGCCTGCTAAACACATCAGCAGCACAAGTAGTGTGAAACTTTATTTTAGTGTTTTCAGTAAGTGCCTGAGCTGATAATGGCCCTAATGTGGCCACAATTGACTGCAGAAGTGAAGATTTAGTCCCAGTCCCATAAAGTTTTGTACTAACACTGTGTGAAATTGCAGTTATTTTGAGTTTTCAGCCGTCCATTGAACAAGAGCAGAACTTGGAACATGAAGACATATGTGAACTGCTTCTTTAGCAGAAGCAGGCAAGCAGATAGAGAGGCCCAATGACTTTTGCAGAATCAAATCTTGATACAGAATAAACTGAGACTGAGAAGTACAGTGAGCTACCCTGCCGTGACTAACAATAACCATCTTAAAAACTGTTGATGTATTTCTGAAAACACAGTTTGCTGTTTGTTGCCAGCTATTTCATTTAGACCCAATTTACTTAAATTAAGTGCCTAAATGTAGGCAGACTATTAAGCACATTGTTAAAACAAGGTCTTGAAAAACCAAGAAAACACTAATACTTTCTCTTCCCTGCAGTTTTTTTAATTGCTATTTGTGATCACTTTATATCACTGCTAAATCCATTTCACTTCACTCACTAAGGTATTTTGAGGGGTATTTTACACAGTTTCATTTTTCTTTCTGAGTTTTGAAACCAATGCAGTAAGTGTATTTTAAAAAATAGAAAGAGTACTTATCTGGTTCTTTTCATCCAAAGTAATCTCCAAGTCTGAACAGACCATTTAATCTCGAACAGTTCTTGTAAATTGCAAGGAGTCTGATCCCTGTTTCAAATTTAGCATGCATCCTCCCGCTCATTTTATTTCCCAGCAGATAAGGAGAAGATCAAGTCTGCAATGCTTATATCATACAGAAGTCTTCTCCTTATCTACATACAGTTTATTTCTCCCTAGCTCCCCTTTTGCTGCTGCAAACCTTTGTATGTCAAGCAAGGGAGAGAATAAAACCAGAGAATCTTGTATTTGGGACCCTAAAACTGCCCAAGATGGGAATGACATACCAGTTGTGCTTTTCACCAATCTGCTTCTCTCATTTATATTCTGTTACATTACTCTTCCTGGCTGTTTCAAATCCTACTTTCAAGTGGTTTATAGTCACATTTATGAAGCACATTTGTCTACATCTCTGCTGTAAGGAAATAACAAGCATTAGCTGGTGAATCTACTTGTCTCATACATGAAGCATCATTCTCAATCAGACTGTGTAACAGATAGATAAAACATGTGATACAAGAATTCCTTTCTATAAATAAACCCATGGAAAAATAGTCCTCATCACTGTGCAGTATTTGATTCACAGTGAGAGCTCTTTGGGATTGGAGGAATGCATCACCTCATGGAAAGGATTTGAGACCTCAGGGCTAATATGCACCTGAGTATCACAATCAAAATTGTTCAGCACCCAGACATGTGTAACTTATCATGTTATGGTGCAATCATAAGCTTAAGCCCCCATATGTGAAAAATTTTCCAAGTATTTTCATAGCCAGTCAGCAGCTCATGCATTTGCCATATCACACACACAATATGTAGATCATAGGCTACCCACAGAGGTCTTTTATCATTCACAGAGCTCTTTGGCTCTCTACTCCAGAGGGTTTGGAGGTCTGTCACCTGTCACACAACCTTCTGATTGCACAGCATACAAATGCATACACAAACATATTGAATACTAATGTACTAATAGCTCCTCCCTAAAGTTAGGGGAAACTGGAAGCTGATCATGAAATCAGGGCAATGAAGATTCATTTCCTCTGCTCAGAGGTCTTTGGTGGTGGCCCTGTTTGTGGAATGGTATCTAGTCAAGTATCCTTGAATAGGGGGCATTTTTCCTTTTTTTCCTATAGTTTTCTATTGAAATTAGTTGTATTAGGTCAGTCTTTCAAAGATCTTTGCTGATTCCCAGACCATTTGGACAGACTTAAGCAAGCTGCCCAGCAAGGAGCTGCTTGAACACCAGCAGCAGAAGGGTGCTGGCTCCTGACACACCGAGCTCCCTGAGCAGGCTGCCAGAAACTGTCAGCTTGGGCACAGATAGGTATGTTGAAATCTGGAAGAGAAGACATCTGCACAGTTGGTTTTAATGCCTTAGGAACTATGGAAGGCTACAGACTTTACTAGGAAAGAGAGAAAACAGATACAAACATGAGGAACAATCTCTGGCATATAGCTCTGCCTCTCTGTGAAATGAAATCCCCAAATACTCTGGCAAGATGATAGATCATTATACCATAATGACAAGCATTAGTTGCAGGTCTCGGTTTTTCAAAGGAACTAAGTTTAAAAATAGACTTTGGAAACCTTAAGGCCTGGAACCTTGTGCAGATATTAAAATTTGTCTGCAGCTCCTCGCCTTACTCCTACATTTTTCCATCTGCAAACAACTGCTGCAAACCACTGCGTAAGACAGACCTGCACTTTATAGCTCTCAGTGAAGCAATATGTCACCTCTATTTATACTACTGTGATCTTATGAAAGAAGGAAATCCTGTTAGTAGTAATCTCAGATTCCTTCAGTTATCATAAATTAAGACTGCTCACTTCTGTCTTGCAGCATGAAATTTTTACTGTAGTGTACATACTTGTTATATTTGTCCATGCTTTTTAAAATTTTTGTTGTATTTTCAGTAAAATCCTAATGGCAATTTACCATAGTAATTCTCTAAATGTTAGTTAGCATCTACTGAAACTCACAAAAGCCTTGATTAACTCTTGATGATAAACATATCCTTGATGTAAATATTGGCTTAAATCATAGGAAATGTAGCTTTGTGTCTGTAATCATCAAATGACATCTGGAATCTCTGATTGTCTTTTTGTCACCTTGCTACAACAGTCTGTGAATTTGGTAAATGTAAACTTTCTGAGTATCCCCTTCTGTAAGACAATTATGTATACTCTACCTACAGTTTCTAAAGAGGAATATGCAGCCTGCAGTCACAAAGACAAGCAGAGTTTATTGCAGTTCCAGGTAGAGCATATTAGGAGCCCACAATTAATATCCTACAGCAAGGACAAGATTCTAATGACATTTTACCTTACAAAATGTGGCAGAATATTTTCTGGTTTTCATCATTTTCTGTATCTCATATTGCACTCCTGTTTTCTTTCTTAAGGTCACTGGTGTTTGTTATATTTTTGTAAGACAGCCAAAGCAGTAGTAATAACAAATACATTAATTCTTTCTTATTTGACTAGTCCAGATTCTCAGAGATTTTGTTTTTCAAACACAATTAAGTCACCTTTATTAAAAATAGAACAGGTTTATACTTTCTATGAGGATACCATGAATCAGATTCTAGGAGTGATGTTGCGTAATTATAGGGATTTCTTTTACAGATGTTATGGTGTGAAAATACTATGTGGTTTCAGAAACTGAAGGCAAACAAAAGGCCTTTCTGTATTTTGATCCACTCTGAATAGTCCTTGTAACTCTGCAGCAAACTTAGGGCCAACAGCAAAAGACTGAGGGTCATGATGATTAATGTGACAAGAAAATGAAGAGGTCAACTAAAGGCATTGCCATCATCCATAGTCTTTGTCACAACAGGTGATTTGTGGGGTTAAATCCACTGCAGAGGAAAGCAAAATATAAGTATTGAAAATTCTATGCCAGTACAACCTTAGGAGAGAGGGAAAAGGATTTTGATGCCAAAATGTCATGCGGGTTTGATGCTGTGTGAGGACCACAAGCCATGCAAACACCTGAAATCTGCTGTTAGTGCATCCATTCACCTGTCTCTAGCCATGGCCAGCAACGAAATGCTTCAAAGGAATGAAAATAAATAAACAATGTAGAGGCCAAGATATACATCAAGGGAGAAAAGGAAATGGGACAGTGTAAATATGGTATAAAATAATCATACAACAAACAGAAACCCCACATCCCCTTGGGAACACCAGTAGATCACCCACTTATAAACCTGCATTTTAAAATCCTGAATTTACTTTTCTCTAAACATGAAAAACTCTTCTTTTATAGCAATGTTGCAGTCTTTTCTGTTCACTACCTGTTTGAAAGGTCATTCCAGGATATTGGCCCCAAAATATTTAGAAACATCTGAAATCCAGTCCCCAAGCCCTGGCTGAGCACTGGGCAGCAATGTAGATTTACAGCTAGAATAAAGCCTGTAGGTAATTCATACTCTTTGTCCAGCATGATAAAAATAGAAGATGTAGGTAAGTTAAGAGTTTACAATCCTTCCCATGGCCTTTGTCTCCTTTGCAGCATTCATCCACAGAACTGCTCTGAGTCCATGGGAAAGGTGCTGACAGGGGAACACAAAAGCCTTGATGGAAGTGGTTACAGCCCTTTGGACCTGGATGGATTTCAGCTCCTGTCTTGGGTAGGTTCAGAAAATAGCTGAGACATTACTTAGTTCAGCTGCTGTGCACTCTGGGGAGATATGTAGGGGAGACTGTTTCACATCTTCCACTCAATGCAGTTGTGAAGTCACACAAGCTGATAGGCACGAGAGTTATGTCATTGTGGTGAAGGTCAGCCTTAGTTCCATCTTGCAGCTATGCATTTTTTCTTGGAGGATCCTCATATATTTGGGTCTTTGTTTGGCTTTTTGGAGTAAATTTTTGTATTTTAGGGGGAGGGGAGTTTGGTTGGTTGGTTGGTTGGTTTGTTGTTTTGGGTTTGTTGTTTTTACCCAGTGTTTTATCTTTGACTGTAAATACTTCAATGTAAAACTAATGGTACTGTAAGAGAGTTTAATTTATCACAGGGCTTTGGTGATATAGCATTTTGTGACTAATAACACTTAAGTGAAACACTGATAGTACAGCTGCTGTGATTGCAAGCCTGGCATAATAGAAGTGCTATCATTTTTAAAATTAGTATTGCAGAAATAATGGTAGAATTGAGGGGCAGTTAAAGGGACAGCCTCATCACACTTTCATCACAAGGAGATTCTTAAAGTATTTTTATAGAATTATAGAATCATAGAATCATGAAATGGTTTGTGTTGGAAGGGGTTTTAAAGATCATGTGTTTTGAACCCTCCTATCACTGACAGGGACGTCTCCCACTAAACCAGGATGCTCAAAGCACCACCCAACTTGTCCTTGAACACTGCCGGAAATGGGGTGTCCACAACTTCTCCAGACAACCTGACCCAGTGCCTCACCACCCTTACAATAAAGAATTTCTTCTGTGTACTTAATCTAAATTTCCCATCTTTCACTTTGAAACCATCACTCCTTGCCCTGCCACTACAGTTCAAATTACTAAAAAACCAAAGTATTTAATGAAAATAACTGCATAAAAATTGTGTAGACATTGCAAAATATTAAGTGGAAAACAAACATTCTGTCTCTATATACAGGGTGAAACTAAGTATTTTCTTCATGCTGTAATTTTTTAACAAGACCAGGAGAAAATCAGTTTGACTGGAGGCTATGTTTTGGGTTTTTGGGGACTCCAGTCTAGAACTTGCAATATATTATCCCAGAAAACATCAGGTAGGCAACCTAAACAAAGATTAAATATGAATTGAACTAATTTCTGACAGCTAGTGAGTGGTGCTGCTTTTCCTTAAGACTACTGAGGAATTGGGAGCTACAAATTAATAATCCCCAATAATGGAGTACAAATCTTGCTGGGCATATAAAGAGATGGGCCCAGTTACTGGGATTTTTAAAACATCATTTTATACTTGAAAAAAAGAGATTCTGAAAAAGACAAAGGGAGGTGGTGAGAAGTATAACAAGTTACTCATCTGTGGCACCTGCACATCTTGCTAATTAATCTGTTGTGGTTTGCATGTTTGGGATTGTTCAGAATGGTTAATTTACCACTATGAAATCCCATATTTTCAGTCAGCTGTACAGGGGGCCTCTCAAAATTCAAACCCAGTGATGACCTTTTGCCTAATAAATGAGGTCTAACAAACACAACGATTTTAAAGGCTCAGTCTGCTTATTTAAGTGCTATAAAATATGCTTTACAGAATATAAAGTGTCTTTAGTAACTGAAATTAAAGCTTCTCTAGATTTTGATCCATTCCTTCTGGTGCACTTGTTTCCACAGATACACGCTTTCCTCTACAAGAATTACAGCCTAATTTCTTTCACATACTCCAGGCAATAAAGGAATAAATTAAAATAAAGCCTGATACTGCAATGCAATGAGAACCTGCCGGGAGTGAATATGGCATCCACGACCGTTGTTTCATACAGCTGTGTACTTCATATATGGGCAAGATGGATGGAGGCAGTGTCACTGGAGGCAATTCTCACCTTTTGTCAGAGAAGGTGAAAAGAGACCATTTACATCATTTTCACAAGGATGATTTGGAAAATGCTTTGCCATAAGCTGGAAGGACCTTCAAAGCCTTGCTTTCAAGCACTGATGTTCCTTACTGTGAAGGATATCTCACAATTCACTAATAGCAATATTCTTAGTTGGTCATTTCCAGATGCTTGACTGTGGTGGAAGTCTCAGGGCAGATGTGCATTTGAGATTAATTTATTCCTTTTTGTTGCTTTAGAGGACACAGTGGTAACATATTACCTCAGTACAATAAAATAGCACAGATATGGGAAAGTCATCTAGTCCCTCTTGCTGACAGTGCAGGCTTGCCCTCTGCAGTGTGCTCCCTAGTGCTTTGTCCAGTCTATTTTTAAATGGCCTAAGTGATGAGAATTTCTGCAGAGGAGAGTTCACAGGCAAGCCTCTTTTCTCTAACAAAGCTTTGGATAGATAAAGAATAATAATAGTAGTTCTATTTATTAAGCTTTCTCTCTTTCACCCAGAAAAGTCCTTAGGGTGCTAAGCAGACACCTCAAAACTATTTATTGTCCTAACCAAGCTCAGCAAAGTTTTGAAGAGATCAGTAAAGAAAAAACAACACTAAAGCAAAAGAGCTTTTTCAGGCATCCCACTCAGGAACAAAGGGGACTATAGTAAGGATTGTTGCAGAAAACCCTCTCAGCAGAACCCCGAACTGTTCAGGCTCTATGGCCAAATTCATGGAGGTTTGACAGTGCTTAGCAGAAGATTCAAGGCTCTTGAGGCTTCTCAGTATCTCACAAATCTAGACCTGCACTGAGGTCAACTTAAAGACCACATTTTTGAGCAAGGCTACCAAGTAAAAAGAAAAGCAATAAAGAGTTGTCATTTTGCTTTCCTCATTTGCATTAAATTCATGAAGTCAGTGGTACAATTTTAATTATATTGAAAATCTTCCATTTGTATTCTGCTAAATCCTGATTTACTAGTAGCTGCAGTCATTTGCCTTGTAATATTAAATGTGAGGAATGGAACCAAAAGCTTCACTACCATCAAATTCAAACAAATGTCTTCAGGAAAAAGCATTAACCAAAAGCTAAGTCAAGTGCCTGTCTTTTCCATCCATGTTTATCAATGCTAAAACCCTACTGGTTGCTACTTGCACCAGAAGACTATTGCAACTTCTGTAAAGGAAAAAAAAGGTTATATTTCTTTTTGACAGAACCATTAAGGAACTCTGTAATGTTTCAATCTGTGGTCACTGCTCTGTTTTGCTTGGCTCACTAAACCCTCAGCCTCAGCTGGCATTTCCTAAATTAACAGCACATTCACTCCCCACATTAAGACAGTCAGACAAATGGTTCAGCCTAAACTAAGCAGTTTGACACTCATGTGCTTCTGCAAAGCTGAACAGCATCTCATGACGCTTACATGATTAGATGATATCATAATCATATGATAAAAAGCCATTAGGCCAGGACCAAAATCTAAAACATAGGTCATTATGTTAGACGCAAAAAAGCATACCCATTTAACAGGAAAAAAAAATAAAAGAAACAAAAAAGAGTTCTGACACCAGGGAACATCTGGCTAATATTTACATCTCCTGTTTAATTTGGATGCTTCAGTTTAGTTTTCAAGATGGCAGTGTATAGAAACAAATTAAGCCAATCACTCTATCCGCCGTTTAGAAAACCAAGATTTGTTTATAGTTTCTCATATTAATACCTCATCCACTTGGCCAAAATGCCTCATGAAAAATATACCTCAAACACACAATTCCCCTTTAGTAACAAAGCCGTAATTCAGCATAATTCTTTGTTGATGGGATGAAAAAGGGAGTCATGTAAACTTGGGGTATTGAGATGAACAGATAAAGTTGAGCCATAGGAAATGAAACAGTCTTCAGTGTTGTAGGGTTAAACTGAAGTCCAACAAGAAAGTCAACAGAATTAGCATTTTGAGCTCCGTCCGACTTTGCTGTAAACCAATGCGGTTTTGTCACTGACACCAGTCAGAGTACCATCATCGACATGTTCAGTGTTGAAAGAACATGAGCTGGATACAAGCTTGCTGGATGAGCCCTGTGCCTGGGAATCTGCAAGTTTAATTCTGCGATGCGTTTGATAAAACGCTTATTTCCAAGAGCAGTTAAAAACAAGAAGCAATTCAGCAATGCATATGTAGAATTTCATAAAATATTATCTCAGAGGAAAACTGGCCAAGTGACAATATTCTTATGTCATAGGTAATTAGGTAAGCTTCAGAACATTCAAGTTAATAAAAGGAGATACTGAGTTCAAAATACTAGAGAGAATCCAAGGCCTGAAGTCAAAACTTTTTGTTACAAACCCAGGACAGGCACAGAAATTATTTCATCAGGCTTCCCTTTTTTTGGATATAGAAGAGATCCACCAGGCCAAAATCTGCGCAAGTATTTTTGGAGTCTGGAGAATATAGATAATAATATTAGCAAGAGTGACCTACAGTATCCAACCCCCCAGTCTAGATAAACAGTCTCAATGGTTTGAGCTGTTTCTGGTTTGCTCTTTCTAGAGGCAGAAGAAAAGCCCAAGCAAGCTTGCTGAATGTTCCTCGTATCTGTTTAGACTGCCATGACAAAAACACAGCATAGACACTCAAAAATCAGTGCTGAATTACCCAGCATTATTCTAGCAAGCAATTCACCCACAACTGCAAGGAGCTTAGGGCTGGAAGCAAACCCAGCTGCTGCTCAGGGTGCCAGCAACATAACCCTGATGTCAGATTTGTGTTGCCCATCAGGGCCATGGCCCGAGCTCGCAGAACAGAAAGCTGAGCAGAGCCCTGTCCTGTGTGTCTGGAGTGTGTCTGTGTGTCTGTTGCTGCCTGGCTCACTGGAGGTGGTGGCAGAGGCAGAGCAGGGATGGCAGGATCAACATCAGAAAAAGCAGCAAGAACAGCAGACTGGCACAGCAATGTGCTGGAGGAAGAAAGGGGTTTGTTACCCCAGGGACCACTTCCAAAGGCCACTGTGGTTGAGATGGTATCACATTTGTCTCTCTTCATCTTCTGCTATCCCAGAAGACACTACTCTTCAGAGCACTTCCCATGTCCTCCTGGCACACCTCTGTGTGTGCAGCATGCACATTCAATCTGTGCTATAAAAACACTTCTTGCAACATAGCCCTCAGCCATTTCCAATACTTTGAACTGCAAAACCAAGACTGACATGGCAATTATGTCTTGGAGTCACAGAGATATCCCATGGCCCAGAGGAAACTCTCTGAGTTGCAGGGGTGCAAAGTCCAGCTACTCATACTGGTAATTAAACATCCCTGGGACTGGCCTCTGGCTCTGAGGCCAACTGGCAAAGAAGAGCACCCCCATCCCACTAGAAGAGGGGAGCTGTGCCCAGCTGGCCTACTGGGAATGGTCTCAGGACCATGATGACCTCTGGACCATCTCTGGCAAATGTCTGTCAGTTCTGGTGGGCACTGCTCAGAGACAGGGACCAGCCTCATAATGTAGCAGCACTGCCAATCCACCTATTTTTAATCCAAACATCTCATTTTCTAGTAAAGCTGTAGTTCACCAGACCCTCCTGCCCTGAGGGCAGCTGACCCTGAGCAGGCTGGGGGCCAAAGGACGATCCATGGCCATATTTTGTTTTTAGAGGGATAAATATAGCCACAAGGGCTATATCCTGTATGGGTATGGGCATGTGGTGCCTTAAGCCCTGCTCTTCCAAGGAGGCAGAGACATGTGCCTCCTAGCAGTACTGACAGGAAATCTGTTTCTTTATTCATAAAAAGTGACAGATCTGATTTATTTGAATAGGAAGTCACCTGGGTGCCAGCTCAGTCACTTTGGTGAGCATGAGCTGCATGTTACCCTTCTAAAGGTGATGGAATGGCACAGCCAGGTGCAGCAGGCAGTGGGCATGGGAGGTGGTAGGGAGGGAGAACTGCTGTGCTCAGATTCATGATGATTCTCTGCAGCTCTGCAGGGAAAAAATTTCTCATGTAGCAGTGACTGTGGGCACTAGAAATATTTCTTGCTCAGTGAGCCATGAAACAGAGATACAAGAGCAGGTAAACATGTTCTCTTACACTCAGTCAGACCTGACATTTCTTATACATTGATTTATACTTTCTACAGAGCCAATACAGGACAGAAGCAGCTGGAAAGAGTGTGCCATAGTTGTGAGGAACCATTCCTCCCAACCCAACCCTCAAATGTAACCCTTTTATGAGGTAAAAATATATTTTACATTTCCTAGAGCATCTGGTTTAGCAATGCTTTGCTGATTTGCTGTTTGATATCCTCCTTTGTTAAGGTATTTAACATGCCTTTGCAAATTTGAGTGGCCAAAAGTTTGTCTTCCATATTAAAATCTATTTCATTCTTTTCCTTCATTTTTTTCCTCCTCTGTCTTAGTGGATAACAAAAATGGAGTGACAGAAATAGGAAATTCAGGTCTATCCCTTCCAAATTACTCAGTCTGTGCTTCCAAAAATGCTCGGGGAAAATGAATGGGAACTTGCAGGCAGGATACAAAGCTTTCAGAGTGTTGCAGAAGGGATGCAGTCATTTAAAAGGCCAGCTTAGAAAACAGTGCGTTTCTTCCTTTGACATCCTCCCAAAAATGTCTGCATCAGCCAGCTTGCTTAAAGTGGCAAAAGTCATTAGAGATAAACACAGTGGATTGTTTATTTTGGAAAGGGACTGGGGCATAACTCCTCTGAAGTGAAGCACAGGGCGGTTCTTTCTTTACCTGCTGCGGGATCCAGCAGAGAGGCAAGGTGCTGCATGCTTTGTGCTCAATGACTAACAAGACCTTTGTCTAGGCTTGAACTCTCCTGGCTGTTTTCAGTTCCTGACATACCTCGGATCCCCCCTGCCGCCCGCCGAGCCCACGCTGGTGCACTCCGCTGGTGAGCCTCTGCATACAGAACGCCACTGGGATCCACGGGGAAGACAAAGCCCCTCAGAAAAGAAAGCAGCCTCGGGCCACTCTAATTACAAGTCCCTGCACTGCTTGAAGGTACTCAGCTGACATGCCTGAACTGTGCAAAGACCTTCAAGTGAACTATTATACAAAGCTCAATGTATCACATGGTTGCGAAGCAGCTGCTAAGTCTCACTGTAAATGAGGCACAGAGATGATAAGTCACATACTCTCATATACAATGTGCTTAAGGAAACCCCCACTCTACAGATTTTACTGCCTTAGGCTAGGATGAAACTTGGGAGGTGAAGGGGAGGGAGTGGGATGTGGGAAAGAGTTTTATGTGAAGACGTCCTAGTCTACATTAAGGATGTGTTTACTCCTAGTAGCTTTGGCAAGTTAATCATAACATGCATTTAAGTTCTTTCAATAACATCCCCCAGAGTGGATTTTTTTTTAAATGTCACTTCCCTATTTAAACCAGCATAAAACTGTATATCCAGATAAATCTTCCACAGGAGACACAGAAAGCAATAGCTGCTAACATTTGGGTTCTCCTTTGCTCACTTTGCCTGGATACATACAAGCCCAAAATGTATGTTCCCTGTAAAGGACATGCATCTGATTGCACAGATATGAAACACTATAAGAGCAACACGATTAAGAACTAAAATCTCACAAAACAGAGAAGCCAGATTATATAACCAGCAGCAAAATATACATTTCCTGTGATCATCTTAAAAATTACAGAATACTGTAGTGAAGGCTGTATGGTTGCAGAGTAGTGCCTTTAACACACTCTGGAAGGGGTTTCCCACAACCCAGCAACATCCTGGGACTGAAGTCATTTCTGAAATCCCAGATCAATGCAAATGCAGGACTGGGAGGGACCTGGATAAGCCATGCAGCTTGTTGTGCTGAGATGGGTGCTGCAGTCAGAGACAGTGTGATGTTGGAATGGGAACTCAAATGCCTCGGAGCTACTATTTCAGGCTCTCTACACTGTCAGTAGGTGGCTCATCTTTTCAAGATTTTCCATCCATACATAACAAAAAGTAAATATATGCCTGCCAAAGTAAAAAAAAAAACAAAAAAAACCAAAAAAAAACACAAACAAAAAGACCTCACATTCTGCATATCGCGAAAATATTGCAAACCAATAATGCAAAAGCAAGTTTAATTCTCTTTTGAAAATGTTTGGGAAAAAAATAATAATGAAGCTTATCTAACTGGCATGTGTGTGTTTCTGGACAAGCATACCCACACTAGTCTTCCACATGGTCTTCAATTAATCTTCAAGCAGCAGTTTTGAAGCAAAATTTTCCCCATGTAAAGATGAGTGTATAAAAGTTATTTTTCAATCAAAAAGTGACAGCGCCTTACCAAATATATATGGTTCCTTAGATTATGTTTAAAAACCCTTTGAAGCAATGCAAGAAAACTCATAAAGAGATGACAGAATGAAAGTATAGCAAGGAGCAGGTGATCAGAGGTTACAGGAGCAGACTGCAAGAACTAGACAGCCCTAATTGCTCTTGCAAATCTCAGTGCTCTCTATGGATTTATTAGAGAAGAAAGATCCAGAAGACTAAAAGCAAACCTGGGAGCATAAGAAATGACAGCAGGGGATTCACACTCAAGCCATTATGAAGGAAAAGACTTCATCATTAAAACTGAAGCCAGAGCTCTGTCTCCTTTTCCTTTACAGAAGGTCTCAAACCATACTTGGCTTTCTTGGCACTATCTGATTAATCAACCATTTGCTTAGGTGATTTGATCCTGCTCTCATTCAAGGCAGATGCGTCTCCCTTCAACTTCAAAGAGAGCATGACACCTTCATGAACTGTGTTTCAATCTGGCTAACAGAGGACTGCACTTAAAACATTTTCTAATAGAGATACTACAGAAAGCAGAATTAGGTCCAAACTATGTTAAAAATTCACTTTTAGCAAATAAAAAAAAATGGTTACAACATCCCAGATTTGGACAAACAGGTTTAAAACTAGCACAGATGGCCCAATGTGCCTTTTATCCCTTATCACAGACATTTATATTACATGTCAAAATACTGCAGAATACGGTGATAGTCGATGTTGGAACTCTCTGTCTGGGTCATGCAGATTCATCACCAGCTGAAACAAAGTGTATTTTTTCCTGGAGTGGGTCACTGTTCTCCTCAATCATCTCCCGCTTTTGTTGTGTTTATTTTCAGCACAGAGTTTAATCTTAAAGATGCCATTTAACAAAGAATTTTTCCTGATACTAGCAACATATGGAAGCAGCTGTTTGTGGTTCTTGTTCATAAAATGAGTTACATCTTCCTTTAAACAAGACAGATTTTTATTTTGCTGTTAAACCTGCATTTGAATCAGAACAAAATGATAATAAACATGTCTAGAAAGGTCTCCAGCTCAAAAAAAGTTACTGTCCATGAACTTTGCCACCCTTTGCTTCTTATTTCCTAGCACAGGACATTTGTCTGATTTGGAGAATAGCTGTAACATGCAAAACATGAACTACACTTTGGCACTCATTTCTTAATTATTGCTATTATTATCATTTAAAAAAATCTTGTGGTTGAAAATATCCTAAAAAAGGTTAGTGTCTGATACGTTACACATTGCCTTAGTACATAAGAGAAAAAATAAAACAGATAATAGTCTGTACAGCGTGTTCAAAACATAGACTATATCTATATCACTAAATAAATCAAGGCCAGAGAGTGAACTTGATCACTGAGCTGCCTGTGCCAACTACCACTTTTCAGTAATAATGCCCAGACATGACTGATGGGAGAGCACATATGGTAGGCAGCACTTAGCAGCAGGTAATGTGGGTGAGACTACAGCAAATCAGACCTTGTGTTGTCCTCTGATACTACCTGCACAGACTTTGTGCATTCGAAGATCACCCCACACCTTTGCACCAAGGTGTGCAACATAACCCCACAATATTCACCCTATGAAACCTTGGTTCTTACTGGTAAAAAGAGAGTCCTCACCTTACTGAATATACCTGAAGAAAATCACTTAAAGGAACAGTTAGACCTTAGATCCACCGAGAAACCATATGGTCAGAGGAGATACAGCACCACATGCTGTGTGAGAGGGACAAGAGAACAGTCTCTGTCCATGACAGGTTATTCAGCATAAGCACAGCTATAATATCTGGGATACTTGAAGACCTTTTTGGCATGACTACTTGGGGAGAAGGGCATAATGTCAAACAGTACGTGAAAGGAAAATGTGATGAATAACCCTGATGCCTAAACCTTTACTATGTGGTTTGATGAGCCCTAGCTGATCCTGCTGTGGGATGTGGTGCTATCTCTTTACAAAAGAAAGTACAGTAATTTCATGACCATGAGGCGCACCGGACTATAAGGCATAGTATTTTTTTGCCGCAAAGATCCGTGCTGCGTACAACAAAGTAACGAATTAGTAACGGAATCCCATGATCGTGGAGTTTACTGGCAGGTGCTCAATTTGCAAACATTTTTCACAGATTGGTGTAGCCTTTAAACACAGCACCAAGCGCCCTCCCCGTGTGCGGGCCCCAGCACTCCCACCTGCCCCCTGAGCTGGTCGGCGAGGCGGGGGCTCGGGGGTGCCGTGGCTCGCAGCGGTTCGGGGCCGCCGCGGCTCACAGTTTCTGCAGCAGCCCACTCCCTCCCTCCTCGCGCCGCCCCGGCACTCTGGCAGCCCCACGCAGCTCCAGGAGCCCCGCGTCCCCCTGGTGCTCTGGGAGCCCCACGCCCCCCCCCCCCCGGGTTTTTCCCCTGCGCCGGCACTGCCCTGATATTGCCAGCTTTCCCCTCCCACCCAGGCTGCACCACTGCGCTTTCCCCCCTCCACCCAGGCTGCCCCAATGCCAGCGGGTTTATGCCATGCCGCCGCTGCCCCAGTGCTGGCAGGCTCTCCCCACACTGGCACTGCCCCGATGCCAGTGGGCTCTCCCTGCGCCAGCGCTGCCCTGATGCCATCGGCTTCCCCCTCCCGCCCAGGCTGCTCTGTCGCCGCCAGCTTTCCCCCCGTGCCAGCGCTGCCTCGATGCTGCCGGGCTCGCCCTGGCCCAGTGCTGCCCTGATTCCACCACCGGATGGGCTCTGCTTGGCTCAGGACTGTTGCGGGCTTGCACTTCCGGGGTGGCAAATTTCGCAGCTTTGTACATTATATAAGGCGCACCGAACTATAAGGTGCACTTCTGGGTTCTGACCAAAATTTTAGTCAAAAGGGCACACCTTATAGTTGTGAAATTACTGTAGTTTGCAGTCCATGTGGAGAGAAGGAATAGCCAATACTAAACTGGGAGTGAAGTACATTCTAGGGACATAAAAAATGAAAAATATGGATAAAGACATGTAGAAAAAGATGGCCCTAAGGTAGTGATCAAGAAAAAGACAATGAAAGAAATTGAAATAGGTGAGTCAATGAGGAGTTTCAAGCAGGGTCAGGAAGGTGAAAGCCAAAAGTGCACCTGGACATGGACTCCAGTGAGGTGTCTTAGGAATGCTTTCAGGATCATGGTGGGTATGTGCAATTTAGGTACCACTGAAAAGCCAGATCTCCAGCAGTGTTGTGTCTAGCATTTTTGCAATGCTTGCTAATAAACTAGGTAAAAGAACAGCTTTTGTGGAGCTTGTATGTTAAAAAAGGCAAAATTTAAGGCTGAACTGGAGATGCAATATTTTTGGGCTCCTTTGCTCTGGATTAACTGTAACTGTCCAGCTTACAGTTTGTAAACAGCTGATTCCTCATAGACGGGACAAAAGTAGACCGTTAGTGGAAAGGATGGAGGCCTTGTGCTATTTCAGGCTTGGAAACCTATTTTGATTACTGACTCTTTTGTCAGTGATACACTATATAGGTACTATATTTCCTGAGGTTGCCATAACCCTCAGGGGGAAAGGAAGGGGTGATACAAAATTTTAAGTAGGTAAAATGGGAAAGAAGGTAAATAATAAAGGAGTCTATCCAGATCAGATGAAAAGTTAATACAAATATATGTGAAAAGAATTTTTAACAGATTTTTTACCTGGTCTTAACTGCAATTTCATGCACAAACATTTAATTAACCATATAAATGGATTAATACCAAATAATGACAGCTAACTCTTACCTATAAACAAAACTTTTCATCTCATACCTCCTATTTTTTGTTTATTGAAATGCTTTCCTAACCTAAAATGCTTTAACTTACCTCCTTCCAATAGATGAATCAGTTTAATGCAACAACCTAGAAATGAGAAACATTCATCTATCAATTCCTTCCCTGCTTTTGACCTGCAGTCCCAGCTGGGAAATGCTAGACATGCACTTGACTGAGCTTCCTACTGCTGTTCCTGGTTAGTTTTAGGACAGATGGACTGAAAATTTGTAATGGAGCTGGGTTCTGCAACCCAGGAAGTTCCTTTGAGTTCCATCTGTAGGTAACCTGTAACAAGCATCTCCTCTCCCTTAGCTAACCTGCGTTGAAAATAAATCACAAATAATGCAGTGGATGGCAAAAGAGCAACAGAAGAGAATTAGGCACCCTGTTTTCATGCCTCCTGAACACATGGCAAGTGCTCAGCCATAAGCCTTTGGCACTTGGTTCTAGCAGATCTTTCTCTGGTGGTGTTGGATACTGTCTTTTCTCACCTGTCCTGTTTTTTCTTTGCTTAGCACTCTCAGAGCAGATTCAGGAGAAGGGAATGCCTGCCTATCAGTCCCTGCAATACACAGTCTAGTTTACCTCACCGTGGCTGATATCTTCCTTGCTAATGTGCTGGGAAGGTCAGGTGGTGATAATGATGTTTTCATATTTGCTGTTCTATAGGGAAAATTCCATAGTTACAAGTACATCAGAAACAGAAAAATAAGTTAATGATGTCTGGGAAATAAATACACCCACTAGGTCACTGATGGCCTTTATGCTGTCAGAGATAAACTAAAAACCTTAAATGCCTCATTTGCTTAGCTTTACAAAAACTTCAGATAAAAATGGCAGTAATGGCTTGCTACACACAGAGTTGAGTTTTAGTGTTTTGTTGGGTTTTTTAAGTAAGTACTTGAAATTCTTTTGAACCACTGTACCCCGTTTTTCAGAAACAAAACCAGAAGACAAATTCAGACATGCAAATAAAGTAAATTGCCCTATCATAAATTAGGAAGCTCATTTGTTCTTGCATTGATGAATCTTGGGTAACTTTCGCAGAGCAGATTATTTTTTAGAAATCAGGGAATAAAGGACATAAAAGAAACCCTAGTACTTTACCTAGTGGATCCCTGCATTGAAAATACCTGCATTTTCTCTGACCCTTACTTGTTATATTAATGAATTCTTTAAAAACTCTTGAAAATTCCTCTGTACCTTGTTCAAGTGTTTAGTTATCTTCAGTGTGGTAAAAGGGTTTTTATTTTTGTGGAATTTTTCCAACATCTAACCTAAAACGTCTTCATTTCAAATTAAAGCAATCATTTTTTCTGTCAGTGGACTTGGAGTATAATTGATCACTGTCTACTTTACAACAACATTCTATATACTTGAAGACTGTTATCATGTCCCTCTCAGGCTCTTCTGTTGTAGACTAAACAAATCCAATTCCTTCAATCTTTCCTCACAGGTCATGTTTTCTAAACCGCTTATCATTCCTGTTCCTCTCCTCTGGACACTCGCCAATTTGTCTGCAACTCTCTGAAAAAGTGGTGCCCAAAGTTGGGTCAAGTTCCTAGCTCAGAACCCAAAGCACCAAGTATGATGGAACTCCTACTTCTGCTTGACACACAGCATTTAATTCACCACATAATGAATTGGCTGTTCAAAAAAAGACATTGTACTCCTGAGTCATCCTTGACCGGTAGTCCGTAATCACCCTCACCCCCGTTTCTGCAGCTCTGCTGTCTAGTCACTTACTCCCTGCTCTGTATTTGTGTGTCATTGTCCCTCCCTGGAAAAAGTGCTTCACATTCATATTTATTGACACTCATTTCAGACCATTCTTCCAATTTTTCACAATAACTTTCAATACCCATTATGCTTTAGAAAGCAACAATCTCCCTAATTCTCAGGACATTGTAGATTTTGTTGTGGCAGTCTGTACACTCATAAAAAACACTAACCAGAATGGATCTACCAACTACCCATTTTAACACCTGTTCCCAAACACTGACTTTCAACCACTTTGTAATACTTTCATTTAGCTATTTTCCTTTAATTTGCTTGTAAGAAAACTGTAAGAGGATGAGTCAAAATGCAAGATTAGCATATATATCATATATACTCCATCCCTTTATTTACCAGGAGAGCTACCTTGTCAAAGAAAATAATTAGCCTTGACATTCTTTTTCCTGATAAATCCTTATTGGTTTTTTCTTATCATCCCTAAGTAATTATAAATTGACTGCTTAGTAAATTGCTTCAGTATCTTTCCCAGTATTGATATGAGGCCAGCTGGACTTAATATTTCAAGTGTTCTTCCTCTCTCTATTTAAAAGGCAAACACTATATTTCTTTCTCCTCTGCTTTTACAGAGCATCATTTGTTTATTAGTGTCCCCAAAAGGCACTCAGTAATGTTACATTGGCTGGTTTACTTTTCTATTACCTGTTCGTTATTAGTGAGGAAAAAAAAGGAGCAGAGATGTTACATGAAGGTGTTTTGAATTTTGCTTTCAACCAATAAGATGTAGGTATATCACTTTTATCCCTTCTATAAACAATAATACCAAGTGAAACAAGAAAAAAATATCTCTAAGACATGACAACAGATCTTTATCAGAACTGTAAGCAAAAGTGTCTCTAGGCAACATTCTTCACAAAAAACTATGACTTATTCATCTAAATCACTCCTAAAATGTTATCACTTTCTCCAGACTTACAATTGCACTATGAGGTCTAAACATCCAGCTTCCCTAGGCTTCCCTAGAAGTGCCTTAATCAGCAGTCTATTTGTATCCTAGTAAATGAAGCAATACAGCTGCCTTAGTTCCTACAATTAAATTTTGCAGGGGACAAGGGGACAGTGGAAAGTTTCTGAACTCTTCAGTGTCCTATAGCAAAATCTGGTTCAATTTAATCACATTTGTAAATCTTCACTACTTACACTCCGTAAGTGCCAGAAGCCTTTGTTAAGGACCTCGGGCTTATTATTTTATGTACTTCAAGTCCTTCTTGAATACCTCTTTTCTTTGCCCTCTAGCATCAGTGTAGCCCCTGAGTGAACCTAGTCTTGTTTTAATTTTGCCATTTTCTCCCTCAGTTACATTGGTAAAATGTCAAATTCTGTTTTTTCTGGCAAACACAAACCTTCTGAAAAGGCAAAGAAGATGAATACTTCTGCCAGTCTCTTAAACTCTGCAAAAAGATAATTGGAAGGTGAATGAGACAATAGAAAATGTTCATTGATTTATCAATTTATAGCAAAACTCTGGTGAAAACCATTCAGCCAGGCAGGGACATATGAGACCTGGGAAATATGTGTCTTCATCAGTGATCCTACATATTGCTTTTCACAGTCGTCTATTTGCTGCCAATTGCATTGGGAAGACAGAGGGAGATCCCTAGTAGGACGCTTCCATGAAAAATATTAATATAAAGAAATGTGGGCAAAATCTTAACATGATCAGCTAAAGGACAAGGACCTCTTGAGTCAAAAATTACTTCTACCCACCTCTCTAAGAACTGTGTTTTTAAAGTTCTTCCATAATATATCTCAGAAATTATCTCCACAATAGAAAAGCTGCAGTTTAAATGTTTCAGAGCTGTTATAGAGGAGAAAAAGACAACTTTATTTCACTACCGTTTCAGCATTTTTTAGCACTTAGATGATGAACACCATAAATTCTTAAATACCAGTGCTTAATTTAATGAGAAATAACTAGTCCATAAATGAGTTCATAACACCTTTAAGGAACTAGGCCTTTATGCCCAAACACGGATAAAATCTAAACAGACAGTGGAAGTTTCCCAGTTTAGGTGGGATACCATTACTGACTTTCTCCTTTCCAGCTGAAAACAGTCAGGACAATAGCTTGAATCTGCTTCATCACAATAAACAAAAGATATCATGGGCTTGGTATCCATTCTTAGGTTTCCATTCTTAAAAGTAGTTCTTAAAAGTCACAAAACTCAGGCATCAAGATGGTTTCCAAACTCTTGAGCCAAAGCCCAAATGGAACATTTAAAGATAGGTCAGATACTGTTATATTTGACAGCTGTCTACTGTCAATGCTTTTCTTTCCAAGAAATGCTGAAAGAGTATAGTAGTTGTGTCTTAACAATGTTAAACTGTTGAACATATATTCAACTTCCAAAGTTTCTGTCCTCAAGCATTGTCTACAGCCTGAGGGTTTGACCTAAACTCATCTCCTGCTAAAACATGCAAATCAATTTGTCCTAGTTTTGCTGTAAATACAAAGGGAGTAGAAACCCCAATCTACCTTTCTTCATTATCAACCTAATATTTAATTTGCCAATATTTAAAGCTCATTCACCTAATGATTTTGCCAGTTCTGGGTTCTATATCAGACCATGAATTACAGAGCAATAATTCTCACCAGAAAACCCCCTTGTCCTTGATCTTTTGGCATGGTGCCTCAAAGCCTGCTACCTCTGAAGTATGGAACAACTACTTGCATGTTGCTGTGTCTTGCTATTTTACTGTATTTTTTACAACAATTGGAACTGCAAGTGTTCCAAGCTGAAGAATTTCAGTAACCTGAATTGGCATATTTACTGTAAAGCCCGATTCACTAAGAAAACTCCTAATTTGTACTTAATAGTTCCCTTCCATATACACATACAGGACATAGATTCAAGTTAGAATCTGGAAATAAAAAAATTATCAGTCAGTCTTTACGAGTTATAATCTAGTCTTTCACATAGGCTTTAAAATATCTGTTTGGACTGCTGAGCACAAAATACTGAAGGGTGACTTTTAGGAAATTTACCTTTAGAAAACCCTAGCTAGATTTTTACTAAAAAAAAATCATTGCATCTTAACAAAGGCAGCCTATTTCAGCATGTAGGAATAATAATTCAAATTTACTCTATCAAATCTTTCTATTTTTTCTCTACAAGAGTGGTGGTGTCAAAATAATATATAATGGGGGGAGGAGGGTTATAATTTTAAATTCCTCTAGGTATTTTAAATTTTATATTTAAAGATTCCAAACCTTTTCTCCTAACACATGTATCAAGAACTTATACTGAACAAAAGTTGGCCTTAAGCATAATGCTGAAATGTACTTAAAGATAAATTTTTGATGTTGAGTGCTTAAATTCAGTACTTAGGCACAAACTGAGTTGACTGAGCCCATTACAGGCTTTGTAATATTCACTATCACAGAAAAAGTAGTCATCTTGTTCCAACATCCAATGCCTAGGCATCAGATTATTAAGTAGTAACACATGCAACCTACATGGAGAAATTTCTAGAGAAATAATCTATAGTTGGTTACTTTGAATTGAAATATCATAGCAAAAAAAAAAATTATTTCTATTTAAGGTTTGTAATATTTACCCAGATATAACTGCAACCACAGACTGCAACCACAGTGCTTTAACAGAAACAAGTGGAATTTTTTGTTCCAATGGTTACGGTGCTACTTAGACAAGCCCTCAGAAATTATAACACCAAAAAGCATGTGATACTCAAAGGTACCAGCTCACTACTGTTGTACAGATGGTGATTAGCAATAAGTACCAGGTGTCTACTGAGTCTCATTCCAACCAGCAGAGCTCAGTGTGCTTTTCTTAGCAACCTTCTGGGCCAAGCAAGAGATGTAAGTAGAAGCTGAGAGCACCTTCTCTCAAGTTAGTGATTTCCTGGTGCCATATGTCTGGGACAAAAGGCAGATTCAAATGATAATTTCTCCCTTCCAGCTCTCAAGGCAGCAAGACAGCAGGGCAGTGATGGCTGGTGCCCACACGTTCCTTCTGCTGGCTCCTTGCCTCCTCCTCCCCCACTCAGCCCTCCAGCATCAGAGGTAAAATGTGGCAGGTTTCACTTCTGGGGTTTTTTGAGCTTCTCAGATCTGCAACATGACACATCATGTCTGCCTGATGCTGATGTACTGTTCTCCATGAGGCTGGGTTAGAACAAAAGTCTATTATTTCATTTTGAGACTTGTGTCTGTGATCATCAGGAGATTGTGACATGTTTCAAGGTTTGACAAAACAAAGAATCAATTTGTTACAAAAACAGAACGAATCCCTTCAGTAGAAATCTCTCACTTTCATTTTAACACAGAGCAAATAGACCTTTTTTCTGATAACCCTTGGCTGGCAATGGGAATGCAAGACTCATTAGGGTCACGAGGCACAATGAATTCTGCCCTTGTAATTCGAGGTGTTTCCTTCAAAAAGCTCCACAGAGCGTTGATCCTTCATCCAATTCCCCTTATTCTTCAGGCCACAAAATTACTTCATTGCCCTCTAAAACTTCAAAATACTGGTAAAGATGAAAAACGATGTTTTGTACTGTCCAGAGCCCCTTCAAAAGCAATGAATTCAGTGGAGAAAGCTCTTAGGAGCCAACAGACCACACCCACAGTACAGAGGAAAGCAAACCAGGAGCTTTCCCCCACAGCTTTTCCTTAGTCTGATACATGAAAATAATAAAAAGCAAAAGCCTTCCCAACCTTATTTTAGCAGTCAATTTAAGTAGCCCAATAATCATCTTCATTTCAAGGAAAAACTTTTTAACATTGGTTGTTTATGGGTTTTTTCCATCTCTGTCCTCAATAGCATTCATAAAGTTCTCTCTAATGAATTCATTTATTGGGTTTCTCTTTGGCCTCTCTACTGATCTCTTAATGAAGCTGCAAATGAAAACCAGACTTTAAACTGTTCACTACCAGAATTAGAAGGTCTGTCACATTTTGCTTTCTGTTGGTTTGTTATCCATGTGATAATTTTCTTATACAAGTCGATATGAATCAACCTTTAGAGAAAAAGCTCGTGACCCAGTGCAGCAAATGCTTTAGCAAAAGTTCGCTTGTAACTCCTAGTGTCTCTTCCTTGCTTAAAGACAGACTAGTTCTCTCTTATAAAAACTCAGAAGAAAGGTCCAGGCAACTGGTTTCAGACTTCTCAACAGTGGAAAGTATTGATTTGGTGGCCATGGTCAAGTTAAAGATTATGGAGACCTGACCACAGGGATTTCTTGAGATCCAAAGGAAAAAAAAACCTTATACTCTATAGCATCTGGGAAGGGACAAAGTGAGTAGCAGATAGTGTCTTCTCCACAGTTGCATATATGTCTGAGGACTGGTTCTGCCGTGCAAATCACTCACTCGGTCTTTCTCTCCCACAGTCCCATTGATGACAGCCAGTACTCTGGGGAAAAAGGCTTACTGCTTTCACTTTTGCCAAGTATATATTTTTGTGCTCTTCTTTAACTGTGCAAGGTGTTTGGCTCTTCCCAATTGCTCATCCAAAGATATTTTCCAAGAAACATTTCAGAAGTACAGGCTGTTTCACATTTCTACTTCTACAGCAGCAAGAGCAATGTATCCGTATATAGACATACACATATATGTATATGAATATATATGTACATGTATGCACATATATATCTATTAGACTACAATACTAGGTTATCCTATTCAATTAACAAAATGATACCACAGAGTTTTGCCCATGGTAAAAGGAATGAGATTGGCAGCTTCCTCAAGACAAGCAAGAAATAAAGTCTCTGGTAGCCCCTTGACACATCTACATCACCATCATGTTTTTGTTGTAGCAGAGTCTGGCACTGAAGATCCTATAAGAAACTGCAATGCTGTATTCATGTTCTATAATATTTAAAATTGTAGAATCAATCGATTCATGGCTTGGGGAGAAATCAAAGCAGAAACCAAATACATACTTTATTTAAGCAACAATATCATTGCTTAGAGGTAGTCCTGGAAACCCTTTCATCTTTCAAGAAAAAATGTCTCTGAAAAAAGAATATTTGGGCTCTTTAATTATATGTGATTCCATAAAGCAGTTATAATATTTAGAAACACAGTTCCCTAATCATGCATGTGTCTGCCATCCATTAATTATGTTTCTCACACTTACCAAGATATTTTGATACAGAGACTGAAGTCATTAATTATCTCACTGGTTCAGACGCTGTCTGCCTAAGATCTCATGCTTCATGGTAGTATATGTGTAGCAAATCAATTTTGCACTTAGAAAATAGGGCATTGAGAAGATCATGTGATCACAAGTAGTCAAAGAAATAAAAATGTTGAATGCTTATGTAGGAAAAGAAAAGGCTTACATTTCAGAGAAAAAAAAATCATAGCAGAGTCAAACGTTATCAGATATGTTATATTTACATTTTCAGTCACTAATTCCATTTCCTAAACAGTGATTAGCATATAACTTCAAGCTATCTATTTTAAGATTAGAATATACAGAGCTACCAGTGAGAACTGCAAAGTAATAACCAATAATATTGTAACAAGAAATGTATCCTAATGTTTTCAATACCATATAGCTGATCATGTGCCCAACATGGGATAGTTTTCCTCCTCTGAAGTGTCAGGTTCAACGTACACATTTCAGGCAACACATGAAAAACACTTTAGGGAAACAATCAAGGTTTTGTGCTCTTTGCTGAACTTCATAATAGTATTTCAGGTAAAAAGTTCATGTTTTACAGTGCCTGAGTGTGGTATCTAATGAGTTTCAGTGAGGAACTTTCTACAGGTTTTTAATTTTTCCTGAATTTTGTTGTCCTTCCCAGTAGGAAGAGAACTGCATGTTGGGAGCCTGGCAGGGTTGCATGTTTCTTTGAGAAAGGAGGAAAGGTGCTTGCCATATAAAACCAGGAGAGTTTCCCCAAATGTATAATTGTGATCACAACATTTAAACCCTTGGAAATAAGAAGAGACAATTCCCTCAGGCTATGAATGAACACAGAGGACATACAGTCCAGTATGAAAGTAAGGAGTGAGGTCTGATGCAGGTTGAGGAAGGGGCATAAACATTAGTAAAAAAGCATAAACACCAGTAGAAAACACTGGGAGATGAAAAAGGCTACTAGAATATGTGAAGGCAGGAAGTGTAGCATTGCAAGAGAGTAGAGTGACATTGTCAGCAAAAACCCCGGTCAGTGACAGCAAAAATCCAGTAAATGCAGAAAACTCTTGGATCCACAAAAGGGCAAATTTTAATAGCAGGATGGTGGGAAAATTTGATAATTTTACACATCTACTCTAGAAGAAATCTTACTATTTGCAAAAAAATAGCTATACATGTACCTGAAGGAGGCAGGAGAGTAGACAGGATAGGTAAACATTCAAATAGTCCACTTACCACTATGAGTAACAAGTTTTTCTAGAAGTGATAGCAAAAGAAAAGATGTCAGTTCTATGAATGGTTTCCGACATATCCAGCCATACCGAAGTGAACACACAATAAAACAAACAAAAAAAAGAAACAAGATCAGACTGTATTATGCCCCTCTCCAAACCTCAGACAAAAGTGCAGCTTTATTTATTATTTTTTAACGCAGGAACAAGAGTCTGGTTCCTCCAGCAGCAATAATGTAGTATTAACCTAAACTACATGATTCTTGTACCTTGGTACATACATAAAACACAGGCTTCTGTCTGTGTGTAGTCAATGAGCTAAGAGATAGAAAATATGCATTTTTGCAGCCATGAAGCCTCACTTTCCTGAGAGGCATCTATCCTGGACTGTAGCTGGAGGGAGGGAAGATAATACACTTCAGCTAGTCTACTGCTCTGGTCCAGGATGGCAATTCATGTAATTTAATCCAAGCAAAGGTAGAAAAATATAAACCAAGTACCACACAAATTAATTTTTCTTCTGTAAAAGGCGTGATAAAACATGAGTTTTTCCTTACACTGAAAGTGAACAGGAGTTTATGCTGTAGTTGCATGCTGTGTACAATAGCAATGATCAATTTTCTTTGGTAAATTTTAATATATTTTATTATCTCTAAAAGGTAAGTTTTGTCACATCGGGTTGCAATGGAGAAGAGTAAATGCAGAAAGAGTTAATTGGGAAGTGTCTCCTGTGCCCCTAGATACTGTCTGCTCTGATAGCAAAGGCTTTGCAGTGAAAGAAGCCAGAGTAACCTGCTGGAACAGGAAGAGGCTGGTAGCAATTAATGGGGAAGTTTGTTTCTGCTCTGCAGAAAGGCAATTGTCTAGTTAATCCCTTTCCTGCGGGGACTAACAATGACCTGCGCCCAGCAACACTAGGCTGTTGTGCGACACTCTGCCTTCTGTGGGTTGAGAGCCAGCCAAATACCTCGCACAGCTCAGCTCACAACCATACTATTTTAAGACTTCCTCCTCCATAGAATTCCTTTGGTCCTGCTCATTAGATGCCCACTTAAAATATATTTAGGGCAAGGGCAGTTCCATGTTTGCTACTACGTACTATGCTTTTTCTTCTGCTGCTTTTTTTCCACTGCCATTGTTTAGGACTGAATTTCCACCTGGATTAAATAAGCAACAGGTACTAGAGATGCTATGTTTTGTTACAGGATAGTGAACACTAACTCCAAACCACAGAGAAAGCTGGAAAGTCACATTAGATTTTGTAGTTCAGCGAGAATTTGGACTTCTTTTGACAGTTTTCTATATTTCACACTTAGTCATTCATGCCACCAAGCTTAAATTATATGAATTAAAAACTGTTTGGCAATCTTCCATTGTGTGGAACTCTGTGGCAGGGCATGGTTTAAGAAGCTTACTGTCGGACCAGTGCCATGATATGCAGACATGCCTGACAGCTGAATTCAGGCTTTTTCATGTTGTGGCTTATATTTTAATTACTTTGAAGAGTACTGTACTAAAAAGGAAATGCCAGATAGACTGTATCATGGCAGCCAGGGGAATACTGCAAAGCATCAGAACCTTCTGAGGTGAAACAACAATTAATGTGGGGAATGTTGGGTGGAGGAAAGGTTCAGGGATTATAACAAATTCGGTAATAAAAAAAGTGTAAACAACCCCTACTGCATGATCATTACATTAGACAATATTTTTTTAGCAGAATCCCAAAGGCAAAATTTCTATCGTAATTTCCATAGCATAAATGATTGGGTAAATTGCTAGCAATTCCTTCAAAGACCAAAACTTAAAAATTCACCATAAGACATGAAAAAAATTATGACTGTCCTTTTTTAAATGCTAAATGTTAGGAATACACCACAACTAGTCAGTTAAAAATTGATACTTTTTTCACTCAGCAAAACACTAATACAGCATTTTTAAAACACAGTGAGGGAAAATCTTGACCAGCTCCATGTAGAGAAAAGCTTGAGGAGGAATGAAGAGCTGACTGAAAACATTGCACAGACAAGATAGATTAAATGCACAGGAAGGTAATTGTGTTTAGAAAGCTGAATATACAGAAAACCAATTGTGATATCTTTTCCTTTCCACTCAGCTAATACCTACACAAATGAACCATGCTTATTTCTCCATCAGATGCTTCACTTTGACATATGTGAGAAGAGTACTCCATTATTTCCACCATTTGTACCACCCAAAATGGTACAAAATACAATTCAGTATGAGTTTCACAAGTTAGGAGCCATTCACTGCCCTTGATCTGGGTGAGGAACTCCCATTGATCTCAGGGAGAAATGCGAGAACTAGAAAGCCCTCAAAAATAAACTGCAGATCAATCCTGCAGCAGCAGGAAATGGTCTAGATCAATGAATATGTCTGTTCCATCTCTAATTTCTATGATTAAAGTATGTGATCAAAGGCAGCACAAGTCTCTAAGTATTACCACATTCAAAGAAGGAACCATGTCCAAGGACTAACACATTTCAGTAAGTGAGAGGCAAATGCCTTAGAAATTCCTCCAGTCAACGGCTGCAGTTCCCTTGAATTTTGCCAGGTTATTCTTCTATGTAGAGGAAATCAAAGCTTATTGTATAGACCTTCTAATACTTGACAGAGACTATATCAGGTCTCCTTCCACCAAAGTTATTTTAAGAAAAGGGGAATGTAATTTGTATCTCTCTGAAAAGAATTCTACTAAAGTTGAATCCAGACAAAGGTACTTACTGTTTTAATTATCACTTGCAAAAACTCTGGTATAATGAAAGTTCAAAGTAAAATAAAGGCTCTTACAGGGCGGAAACAGATATATTATTCACGTAAGAAACACATATGATTAGATCCTGGTTGTTCAGTTAGAAATGTGTGAAGCAATGAGCTATGTGGGAATGACTGTCTACCTGCATCTTTTCCACTAACTTTTCAACAGTCCAGAGGATCAAGGCCTGGCTTGAGTTCTAAGGCAACACCATGACAAAGTGCACCCTTCAGCAGACTCCTGCACCTGGATGTCAGAAAGCAAAGAGTGATCCAGGACACCTACAGGGCCTTCCAGATCCTCAACCTTGCACAATCCTTGAAGTGAAGATTGCATTCAGGCTATGTTGCAGAGGAACCTGATTTTTTTGGTGTCTCATTTATCCCACTTTTTCGTTGGGGTTTTTCTGCTAGTCAGATCAAGATTTTGAAGCCAGACTCATGAATGGACATTTAAATCCATTTAGGCACGTTCATAGATCCAAATGCATCTTAGAGTGCAGTTTTGAGTTTCTGTGGGATTTTCAGGTAGCCTGTGTTGCTGGTACTTCCTCTTACTGCCGAAAACTATTACTTGAAGTGTTCAGAGAAAGGAAAAGGATCAGGGAAAGGAAGGGTTGGTGTTGCACGGATGTTTTCCTTCTACTTTCAGATGTCACTGTGAAGTTTGCTTCTGTAAAACCCTACCAAATATTTACTCTTTCTTGTCTCAAGATTCTAGAGCCTATTTAAATCCACAGGTTTCTACCAGCACACACAGCAATATAGAATCACTGACATGAAAACTCCACTTATGCTGAAATGAGAATAAATTCCTAGCAGGATGTGCATTTTTTCCATACCTAGAATTTCTGTCTGTGTTTCCAAGAATGCATGTTCCCTTTTACCTTCCTAACTCTTTCCCTTACTCTTTGTAGCTTCCTAACACATGGCATGGTACACCCTTTTGCAAAGAAAGGGTAACAATAGCATATATTTATAATAGTACACTTCTATTAACAAACTATTCATGTCTGCTAATGCCATGAATATGCTAGTAATTGTTGAACTGAGGACTAGAAGAGTAAGAATATTATGATGAAATTTATGCTTTTGGGGTCGTTCTGACATGACTAGTTTAATAAGACATGCAGATTAAGGTTTCAACAAAAATTAGTGGAAGAAGGAATTGGTTCCAACAATATACAAGAGGCAGGGTCTTTGCTGTGCTGTTGTTTTAGGGTCCTGTTGGCTATCCATCTAGTGTCCATGTTACAGTTCATGCAAAATTTGTACAAAATCCTTTCCCATTACAAAGCATTTGAGATGATCACCCAACCAGCTAGCATAAATTGTGTATAAGCTACATGAAAACAGAATGAATTACAGGATAACCCTCAGAGGGTTCCTCTTCTCCTTCCTCCTCCTTCCCCTCCCCTCTTTCAATCCTCACTTTTCAGCAAATCACTGAATTGTCTCCACTGCCTTTCCTACTTGCCATGGCTTTATTATGCACCCAATCATTTTGTGTTCTAGTGCTTGATTATACACAGAGACCCAGATTAAATACATTGATAAGGATCACCCTTGAAGGTATAACTAGGCACAAAGCAAATTGTTTTTTCATGCACATTTTAATAGCTGCTTCATTTTATTTGGCACATTCTTGGCTCCCGAAGGCGATCAGAAAAGGGCTCTCACTCTGAGGAGGGAGCGCACACTGTAGCGTCACGCAGAACACTTCAGCGAGTGAACAAGTTCTAACAATAGCATGGCAGAGCCAGGGCTGTTAAAAACGGCTTCTAATTTTACTCAACTGGAACAATACTGTTCAGATCTTTATTTTTATCCTTCTTTACTCTGGGGACAAGGTGTTAACTCATTGGAAGGGTATGGCCCTTCAAGTTCACACCGCAAAACAACCACAAGACAATTGCTCTTTCTGTTTCTCTTTACCATGAGTTACTCAAATCTTCAATTAACTAAACAGAGAAGTGGCAATCATGTCACTGTGAGACACTGGAGACTTGCAGTCAATAATCCCCAGGAAGCAGACAGACAACTTTGGCAAGTGAGTCCTAACACTAGATTGCATGTCATTTTCCAAACAGATATTTCAGATTCTTCAGGGTGCTGTTTCTGGATACATTTTGGCTCTAACTTCAATGATTTTAAAAATCTTCATTGTTTCTATTCCCCAAATAAAAATATCGTGCTTATTAGATATCTTTTCCTTTCAGGACTTTAAATACAATTTCACTTCTGTTTATTTTAACAAATACTGCCCAACCATTTTCAAATGTATTGTGCAGACTTGGCATGATCATTTTGATCTATTTATAAAACAGAGAAAGTAATCAGAAATTCTAGAAATGTAAGAATAGACTCTGTAAAAGAAACATTAGCTTACAAAACTAAAACTTTTCCTGCAAGAGAAGCATATTTCACTTACCTCTGCTGTCAGTTCTAGGGGACTTTTGTTGTAGAAAAGCACTGATGATATAGCAAAACATAAAGGTGAACAGTAAAGAATCACTGTAGTTCAACTATGGAAAGAATTGTAACAAAGAAAATGAAAATGTCTTGACAGTGAAACTGATTTTTAGCAAAAAAAAAAAGTGATTTTAGGGTTTTTTTAACTAAAAGTTGAAAATTTAGAAATTAAGATGAATGGTTACAAGAAAATATTTTAAGTACTAAAACTGGTGCAAACTTTTATGGTTGTCAGTTGACATTTCTTGGATGTCAAATTTTTGTCCTTAGATCACCTGGGGAGTAATCCCATTTTCCTGCTGAACTATTGTAACTGAAATAATGCTCAGAAAATAAATATTACAAAGCTAAATCATGTGGATTAAAAACAAAATCTATTTTGATTCCATTTCTAGCCATTTCCGTATGAGTATCACGATGTCAGTTTAGTGACATCATGACTTTTAACTTTACCAATATCTACCACACAGCAGAGCATTGGGGGGAAATGCTAATTTTCAAGAATAATGAAAGTGTCAGCTTTGATCTTGTGAAATACTGACAAACTCAGGCTGCAGTTCAGATTGTTTTAATTCAAAAATCAGTGAACTTGTATTTTAACTCCTATTTCCTTGAATGTCTGAGCTCTTGCCCTTGTGTGTGAACTTCTCCTTCATCTTCCAGTTTGGCTGTACCTCTCTTTGCATGGAAGACTTGTGTGGTCTGTGTCAGCTCTGGGGTCTTCCAGGTGCTCCTGATTTATCATGTTTTGCAAGAACAACCTGTTTATTAGTCTCTTCTCTTCGTTGCATAAATGATCCAATTTGGTCAATCAGTAAAACCAGAGTAGAAGAGAATTAAATAGAGCAATTGCACAGTATTTTGTATCCCTCAGGTCATGTATGTCTCACTCTTGGTAACTGCTGCCAATTTCCTAGGGGGAAACTAAATACATGTGTACAACAAAGTGGACACCCTTTTTCACAGAGCCCAATCTGCTACCTAATAGGGATATAACTTCCTTCCATTGTGCACCTTCTAATGATGACAAATCAACTCTATTTTATTGTTTCTACAATCTTTTTCAGCCTCTCCTGTCCTCTGTCCACACTGAAACCATATGGCTGGAAGGGCACCTCTGATCAGAGAACTTTCCCTTCGCTTTCTGCCTTGCCCACGAGATCCAAGGAAATTGAAATAACTTGCAACCACAAAAAAACAGATGATCTTTGGAGACCTTTTTTTTTCAACATTTTTAACCCTAGTCAAATGAACAGCCATGAAAATGAGTATTATGTAAAAGGATTAAAGCAATAGGAAGAAGAGCTAAGAAAAAGAAGGGTGAGTGCAAGTGTCCAGGTTTTATAGACCTCCCAGATCTGCCAAACCATCTACAAATGTGTGAACAGGGCTGGTTAAATGAAGGATATTAGAGTGCAAACTAAAAACTGCACTATTTTTTTCCTATAACCTGTCTGTATTCTCCATTTTTCCAAATGTACTGCAGTTCCGCCCTAAGGCATCCTGTGTCATTCATTGTCAGGCTCATTCAATAAGCTAAGGTCTTCACAGATCAGAGTTAAAATGAGGTTGGAAAGTCCAAATCTAGCATCCTGCTTGTCTGTTCTAACAGAGAAGGTGAAAAATAAATGGGCATGGAAACTGAATTTCCTCTCATCCCTAGAAGTTTGCTACAGGCAGGCCACATGCAGCTGTACTGCTGCTGACCATGCTCTTTCTGTTATGGGGTTGAAGGCTTGAATCAGGAGGTCTGTCACTACAGCAGTTTTCAGAAATAGAAACCTACTTTGGGAGTAAATACACTTTTTATAAAATTTCAGAAAAATTGGAAGGAATCTTGCACTGTTTTGATCTGGCACATCACTATTATACTGTAGGGAAGCTGTAGTGCATGGACACTGAAGTTCATCTTTCGCAGACAAAAGTTATGAGGCTCACTAGAAATTATTACACAGATTGGCTGAAGCTGTTATGAAGGATTAGAAGAGGAGCCAAACAGACATGTAATATTCACTGAATGGCATCTACAGCTACTTGCTGTAATGATTTTCCAATCATAACAAGTCAAAGTTCAGAAGAGGAAAAACATTTATAATCAGTATCCAGAATAATGGAAAGTTCATACTTGTCTGCCTCCATTTTCCTGAGTCAATGTCATCCCTGTGCTTCTGCTTTCTCAATTAAGATGATAGCCATGAGATGGATGCATTTCATGTGTTGGTGATGTAAATCAGGAGAATGACAATCAACAGAGGCGTGAAGAGATGAAATCGTTGCTAGTTTAAAGCTAGTTTTGAGTTGTGATTCTAATTCAGCTTACACTGTCAGTACAGTGGATTATAGGTGAGTGTACTTTTAAAATCAATACATGTGCTGGCATTTAGTTTCTAAAACCAAAAACTGTGTCTCAGAGTTAATTCATAAAATCCTCAACCTATTGACTTCTGAGCTCCTTCTGAGCTCATTTTTCTAACAAGAACTTTAAAATGTTGTAAAATGAAAGAAGAGCCAGATGAACTCCAAAAGTCAGATTCTTTTCACTGTTTTTCCACCATGTTTTTTTTCCTTAACCCAGTAATTCAGAAATAGGCTAAGGCTTAATCTTTATATTACAGTTTGTTTATGAGAAAATGATGTTTGATTGACATTTGAGCCACAAGAAATCACAAAATCTCATTCAGTAGAACTTTGAAATGAAAAAGCACTAAGGCCCCATTCCTTTGTCATAAGTTGATTCTCTGTAAACATCCTTATTCTCTTTTCTGTCTTAGTACAATTTTTACTTTTCCCACTCAGGGAGATTACTTTCCATAACCCAGTTTGACATTTACTTCTTCCAAAAAAATGTAGGTTTGAAAAACGAGACATTGTCATTAAAAATTTATCAAGAACAATGTTCCAGGGAGCATCTGCAAATGTGATGCAGGGCAAAATGGACATTTCCTCTCATAGACATACAAGAAATGGCAATATCCTGAATCTGTTCTGTGAAAATTCACTCTTTTTCACTGATGTTTTCTAGGTAGGAAAATTAGACCTCAGTCTGCCAACGTCAGGATGTATCATTGCATCTGTCAATGGCATTAGAAGGCAATGTGAATATCCAGAACAGTCAGCAGAAAACCATGTGCAACCTGATAGCAGTGGCACGGCAGAGAACAAGGAACTGTCTACAGACCTAAAAACAATGTTAGTGAAATCCCATTTATTGCCTCCGCTAGTCTTGTCTTCTCTCCTCTCTGCTTTACAAGCAGTAGTTACTCCAACAAATGCAGTAAAACAATATTGGTCTCAAAATCAGTCTGAGAAGAGAATCAGACCTTAGTCTCCAAAAGTAGGTCAAGGACTCTGTTTGTCAATACAGGAAAATGCTGGAGCTGGCAGGCCACAAGCAGCAAACGGGCACAACCAGCCAGTGATACCAGCCAGTGGCACACAGCCATCCCCCAAAAGAAAGGCACTTTCAGAGTCTGGGCCCAGAAGAGGAAATTAGCAGCCATATCTCTGGACACTCAAAATAAATCTTCTTCATTAGATTGCACTTTATATTCACTTGATTTTTCACTGGAGTTAAATTTCCATTACCTTATTTTCCTTGCAGACTGGGGAAGAAAATACAAATTGAGTATTTTGGCAGTTAAAAAGTAAAAGTAGTGAATATGCAGCCTGAAGGAGCTCAGGAGGTTGATTTCTGTTCCCTCCAGTAGGTATAAGAAAAACAAAATAATGGAAGCTTGACTCAAGTAAGTGAATAAATGAATTTACAAGGGATAAGCCAATTTCTGTCTTGGACTGCCTGTAATTATGAATGTTTATTAACTAAATGTCTGTCTGGATTTTGGAGGGGAAGAGTACAGGAATCCCTGGAGCAATGCTGCTGAAACAGAACTATCAGTCAAATTTTTAAAATAAGAAGTCCAAGCAGAATATCAAACAGTACAAAACTTCCAGTGCTACTGGTGGGCTTAACACTGCCTGAAGTGAGCAAGCCTTGCATGCACAGTGAGCCTATTGACTGCTCAGGAACCACTAGCATGAGTAAGGGGATATCAGGAATGACTGGGTGCTCTGTCCTGCTGTGATAAAAAACAGGTGGTCAAAGCCCAATCCAGCAGCAGATGAAAGCATGTGAGCACACTTACTGACTTCAAAGGCACAGCCCACATGTTTAATGTTAAGGATGTGCTAAAGTCTTTTGCTAAACTGGAGCTCATGAGATTTCAGAGATCTTCACTCCCAATGACTTTGGGGTTAGCTGAAGTAGACTGTTAAGTCTGTATTTCCCCGAAGAATAGCATCAAGATTTTCTCCTGCTGTTTTGGTAAAAAATATCAGGGTATCTTAGAAAATGTTTTCCTTCAGAAAGTTGTCCAATCAGTCTTAGGATGAAACTTTCCCACTAACAGTCCTTTAAAAAAAAAAAAAGTTAGGAAAAAACCCCAACACGAAAATATTTATTTCTGCCAATATATTACAGATTACAGATACATTAATGTCCATATCTCATATGCTGAGGCTTAGAGAATGCTGGAATCAGCAATGAAACAAACAGCCATAGCAGACATAGCTTTTTAATCTCTTCACTTCAGGATATTTTTAAGTAGCTCATCATTTGCATAGGCTCTGTACACACAGTGCTGTGCAAATCTATTTGAGTGCACAACCACTTTTGTTCATGCAAGCCACATGGCTGCACAAACCAGAAGATAGATGCCCAAGTGGTCATTTGTACATAAATATCCCAATTACAGACCAGCCTTGGCAGGAATAGCTACAGCTGTAAACAGTTACACTTAGCATATTTGAATGCAAATCTTGGTATTGTCTTTCTTACTACATAGGAATGTAGGATGAAAAGGGAAATCCTGGAGCTGTGAATCTGTCTCCTGGAAACTTAGAAAATGTTGTCCCATCCTGAGTTGGTTGAGTCTCCTACTGAACCAGATACATCTCTTTTTTACCCCTCCTATTCCTTGTTAGGAAATTAATTCAAATTTTCCAGTCTAAATATATTCATGTTCAGTTTTTGAACAGTTACTTTCCAGCAGTCCTTTACCTTAATCATCTCTTCTGACTTCTTCAGGCTTCCTGCTTTCATGTGTATGTATACCCAGAAAAAATTCATTTCTCTCCCCTCTCAATCTTTTCCTCTTTATGGACTAATTGAATTCTTATTTCTTCATCTGGGCAGGCACAGCCCTTAGACAGGTGTGGTGCTCAGACTGCATCAGCCAAGGAACAATTCAAGCTGGCAAAGTGATTTAGTGACACACCTGTGAGTCAACAGCTCTGCCCAGCTTTCCCTGTGCCGAAAGCTGGTAGTCATCTGTCTTGTGCTCTTTCCAACAGTCATTGGCTCCTGGCTGTTTAAAGTACTACATTGTAACTAGTGGAAAAAATAGCCCTGTAAAACAAAGATTTCATCTAAAAAGAGAACCTGGCTTTTAGAAATTGGATTATAATTTATTTTAACACTGCAATTTCTGCTCTGAGAGCAGAAGAGCACTTCACAGTGTTTCCTTGGGCTGTCATCAGACATTAGTCTCCTGTTGCTGCCAGCACTTTGCACTATGCACAGTGTTCTACGTATGCCTTTCATGTCTGGCCACTGAGTATGTTTCCTGGCTCATCTCTAGAAGACCTACATTTTTGTTTAAGCTTTCATGCCTACCCTAAATCCAATGGTATGATTGTTTGGCCCCCTGCACTCAGGATCATGTGTTGCGCACCACAGTCACTACTCACCCAAAAAAAAGTAACAACCTGTGGTCTTTTATTATGAAGTGATTAATGCTGGAGTATGAGTCATTTTGCCGTTCCTAGCACATTTGTTTCAGCTGCCTGAAGTGTCTCATGAGGGATGGAAAGGTACTGTAGCATACTTGGGGATTTTGTCTTTTGTTCCAGGATCCCAGATGCTCTATATTTGCAATAGGATATATTGCATATGTGTCTGTCAGCCCTCAAAATGCTCATGAGCCTTACTCTTTCCTTCATTATCAATGTATCAATGGATGACTACTACACTGGATAGGTATTTTGATGTATTTAGTATCAGCTTATTCACACATTGCTTTCTAAAGGATTTGGTGAGATCACATGTTCATGTCCCACCCAAAGGTAAAGTAATTGGATTTCTGTATTCCAAAATCTCAGTAGTTTCATCCTTTCCAGTCCTAAGATACCTCTCTTCCTGTGTATCAGAGCTCTGGTAGCAATTGCAGTAGTCTGCTTCCTTTACTTCTTGCAGTCCATCTTCTAAAACCCCACAAGGTGTATCCAAGGTGTATCTTACCTTGCTCTTCAGTTCTAAGAGGTGCCTAAATTCATCTTGCACCCACATGCCCAAACACCTTTGTTCCTCCAATGCGGGAGATAAACATTTGAAAATCTAGCCCTCCGGGAACACTGAACGGTCTTCAATACCAGAGACCAAGCCTTCCCTCTGTCTAGTGCCAGGTGCACTTAAAAATTAATCAATATACAAATCCTGAACAAGGGCATCATCACCAAGTTTTGTTCATGTGTGAGCCAGTCAGACAGACACACCTGGTTTTCACTTACACCTGCCCAGCCCACCTTATTCCCAGTCTGGGTTGGCACAGAAGAAAAACCAAACAGCTTTTCATTAACAGAAAAAATCTTGTTGACTCTTTTTATTTTTCTCCTGAAGACTTCTTACTTTTATAGACATGATATATATTTGATATCCCCTTAATTTAAAAAGGAAGAAAAATTTTTAAAAAAAGGCTTGTAGACATTAACTGCAGACATTTAAGGAAGAGAGAAGCAGACTGTTTTGCACTAGGGTATCCCTTGTATGGTTTTTGCTTTGGGCATAGATTTGTGTGCATGGTCCAAAGGAACAATCACAGTTGCTTAGAGGTGTGTCTATGTAGACATAATCACCATAGTTCCAGGGCTGCTTTGCTTGATAGTACTTAAAGCCTGATATATCACGTACATTTTTCTTTACTCCTTCAAATGCCTGTTTGTTGGTATCTCACCATACGCCCACTATGTGCTAACTGTCTCAAGAGTTCACAGGCTTCTGATAAGCATGTGCAGAATCTAGAAAGATAAGTTAGGCATCCCTATAAATCACTGAACTTCTTCCCACCCTTTAGTTCCTAAACACTCTACATTTTTCAGAGTGCAGCTGGAGTCTCTCAAAAGTCAACAGATGTCTAGGATCAGAAGCACGAGTTTTCTGACTGGTTCTGTGCTTGTTTCAACAGGTGTATTGTTACCTCTTTGCAGCAGGACTGACAGATCCCTCTGCCCAGTGTTCCCTGAAGGTAAAGAAATTCTCTGTTCCTCACTGCCTACATGTCCAATGTGCTTCTGTCTTCAGCTCACCATGAAGCAGCCTCCACCTCCTCTGATATATGCTTTGTTTGACTTTGCGTATTGGGTGAAAGCCAGTGTGACTGTTCTTCCTTTTTCACATTGAGAATGTTTTGGTGTTGAACTGGAGCATAGTCCAACAAAGTCTACAAAGATTTGTGGTTCCCTATTTTTCTACATGGGAAGCCCCACATGTCATTCTTGTGTGACCGCTAATTGAAACTTTAATTTTTCTAATTACAATTTTTGCCTATGATCAAGGTACAAGCACTCACACATATATAGTGCCATACTTTCTCCAAGAACAGGGTCCCTGCTCTAGCTCAGGGCTACTAATGTCTCCAATGTCATGTTTCATTAATTTCTTGATGACCTATGCCTACCTATGGCTTCAGGCTATTTTCACTGTAAACCACTTGCACTTGGCCACAGTTTTGCAGTCTAACTTACTGTAAACACTGGGCTTATATTGGGCCTGGCTATATAATATAGCTGAAACTAGAAA